>NW_020837950.1:7980181-8092218 GCF_003676395.1 Aethalodelphis obliquidens | reverse complement strand
AAAAAAAAAAAAAAAAAAAAAAAAAATTTTTATCACTTTTTTGCTTGTTTAACACTTTGCTCCTTTGCATGGAAAAAAAGATTTCATATTAACAATAAACTCTCATAAGATTTTTTTTAATGGAAATGTAATTTACGTAACAATATTAGATCTGGATTTTACCTAACAGATATCTGAGAAAATGAGACACATTTTAAAAATTATAGAAATCAAACTTGTACAACCTTGCCTCCCATTGTACAGCATTTTGTCACATTATTCTTAATTCTTTACTTTTTCACATTTCTGCATTTATGTTTAGACTTGACACCTTTCCAACTGAGACCATCCTGTGGTTAAATAACCCTTCCTGCTTTATAGTGGTGATGAATGTTCAAATACTTCCTCCAACAAAATAACGTTAATATGTTAGTAAATTATATATTTCCAAAAGACCCTAAAAATTTGAGCACAAATGTGGTGCCCTTCAAAGAAACTTCCTCATGGAAGTAAGGAAGGAATAAGAGAAGGAAAAGAGGGATAAGGGAATAACATTAGTAATGGTTAGAATTTATGAAGTGTTTATTGTGTCGGGTATTACTCTAAGCCATAATATATTCATTTTCTCATGCAATCTTCACAACAATCTTAGGAAGTATTATTTTCCAGATAAGGACATTGGCAGGCACTAAAATTGAATTTATCTGTTAAATTTACCTACTAAATTTGATATTTAGGTGATGTTTCTGGAATTATCTGTCCTGGGGTTCTCTGTAGTAGGGTTTGATGTCAGCTCAGGAAGAGGAGACTATATAACAGGGGTTCTTAACCTCAAAATTTTCTGGTGAGGGATCCGTGGTAGGACTCAGTGTATTAATGAACCCAGTAGTATGCTGTTCAAAGCAGTATGAGTGCATACATGATTTTTTTTTCACTATTGTATTCATAGCTTTTACGAGATCCACAAAAAAAACCTCCAGAATAACACCACCAACAACAACCAAAAGTTTAAGAAGCAATGTTCTAAGGGGTGACATCAGTGAAAATGGTGCAGTAAAGATGTCTGAAACTTTCCCCCTCAATAAAAGCAATAAAATAACTGGAAAAGAATATCAGAATCAATTTTTCACAACTCTGGAAATTAACCAAAAGCTTGCAAAAGTCCAGTTGAATCTCTATAAGAACAATGAGATTTGTGGCATTTTCTCCTACCCTAGTCCTATTCCCTCCCATCACTCCCCAGCATTACAGCAACCTTAAAAATAACATGCAGCATTCCAGTACCAGGCTGAGAAGAAAAGTGTTGGAACTATTTCAAGGCCTCATTCCCAAATAGGATTCATTATTTACCCCAATTAGTGGTTCCCTAGAAGACCCCCCCTTGAAAGGCTTGCTTTTATTGACCTCAGTTGAACTTGCTCTGTGCTGAAAGCTTTTTCCCAGAGGCCATTTGTTGAATATTTTAACATCACTATTGCTTGAGGCAACAGATAAGAGTTGGAGCAACCGATATGCTAACCAAAAAGTTTACAAGGAAAAGTTGAGAAATGAGATGGCCATAGGGGCTTTTAAAAAGCTCCAACATATTCCTGTGAGTTTAGAATGCCACATTCAAGTGTGGAGCCTTGTGCGTGCTTAGGAAAGATCTGAGAAGTCCCTACACTCTTACCTCTGATTGATTTTGAGGCTCTGAAAGCAGGAAATAAAGGCTAAGGCAGAGCTGTAATCTGACTGACTTGAGTGTAAAAGGCAGATCCCACTACACACATAGAACCCTCAGAAAAATGGGAGATTTATTGATTCCAGACATGTAAAGAAATCTCTGTCCAATCATTAGCTGACCCTAAACTAAATGACTAGAGACTTCAGTGACAACATACAACAAAGATACAGAATTTACAACATTAGGTCAGAAAAGTCAATAAACAAATGACAACCAAAGCAGAAAGCAGCAACAACAAACCCTGGGAAGGGGGAGAATCTGATTTTCAGAGTTTCAAAATTATATTATTTGAAATCAGTTTTCAACATACAATTAGAAAACATGCAAAGAAATAACATAGTATGACCTATACACTCTATGGCAAAGTTCAGATCTCAGAATTACTAGAAAAAAATTTTAAATCGGCTATTTTAAATATGTTCAAAGACCTAAAGTAGCCACGTCTAAAGGGAACTATTATAACTAAGGGGAAATATTATAATTATGTCTCATTCTAATATTTAATGAATAGACTATTAATAAAGAGATAGAAATTATAAAAAGAAACCAAATAGAAATTCTAAAGTTGAAAAGTACAACTTAAATAAAAAATTTACTATAGAGGATAAACAGCAAATTCAATTAGATTAGAAAAAAGAAGCAGCAAACTTAAAGACAGGTCAATTGATGTTATCCAATCTGAGGAACAGAAGTATAAAAAAGTAAAGAAAAATGAACAGATCTTAAGAGATTTGTGGGATGCTATCAAGTTTACCAGCATACGGGGCTTCCCTGGTGGTGCAGTGGTTGACAGTCCGCCTGCCGGTGCAGAGGACGCGGGTTTGTGCCCCGGTCCGGGAGGATCCCACATGCTGCAGAGAGGCTGGGCCCGTGAGCCATGGCCACTGAGCCTGCGCTCCGCAACGGGAGAGGCCACAACAGTGAGAGGCCCACGTACCGCAAAAAAAAAAAAAAAAGTTTACCAGCATACAAATAATGGGAGTTTCAGAAGGAGAGGAGAGAGAGAAAGGATCAGAAAGAATATCTGAAGAAATAATGGCTAAAAACTTCTCAAATTAAGTTTAAAAATTCATCTACTGAAAAAAAATGAAGTTGGAGGGCTGATGCTACCTAACTTCAAGACTTAGTATTAAGCTACAGTAACCAAGACCGCATGGTATTGACAAAAGAATAGACAAATATCAATGGACAGAATAGGGAGCCCAGTAATAGACCCACATATAGTCAACTGATCTTTGACAAAAGAGCAAGAGTAATACAATGGAGCAAAGATTGTCTTTCCAGCAAATTCTGGAACCGAATATCCACATGCAAAAAAATGAATCTAGATGCAGAAATTACACCTCACAAAAATTAACTCAAAATAGATTATAGACTTAAATGAAATTGCAAAACTGTAAAACTCTTAGAAGATAACATAGGGTAGATAACCTATATGACCTTGCTATTGTGATAACTTCTTAGATAAAACACTGAATGCACAATTCATGAAAGAAATAATTAATAAGCTGGACTTCATTAAAATTAAAAACTTCTGCTCTCTGAAAGACAATGTCAAGAGAATATGAGAACAAGTCACAAACAGGGAAAAAATATTTGCAAAACACACATATGATATAGGATTGTTATCCAAAATAACAAAGAACTCTTAAAACTCAATAATAAGAAAACAAACAACCTGATTTTAAAATGGGTCAAAGATTTTAACAGACACTTCACCAAAGAACATATGCAGACGGAAAACAAGCATATGAAAAGATGTCCTACATGACACATCATCAACGAAATGCAAATTAAAACAGCATGAGATACCACTGTACACCTATTAGAATGGCCAAAGTCTGAAAGACTGACAAGGATGTGGAGCAACAGAAACTCTCATTCATTGCTGGTGAGAATACAAAATGGTACAGCTACTTAGAAGACAGATTGGAAATTTCTTACAAAACTAAGCATACTCTTATCATATGATGCAGCAATTGTGCTCCTTGGTATTTACCCAAAGGAGTTGAAAACTTATGTCCATACAAAAACCTGCACATGGATATTTGTCACAGCTTTATTCATAATTGCCAAAACTTGGAAGCAACCAATTGCCTTTCAGTAGGTGAATGGATAAATAAACTGTGTAACATCCAAACAATGAAATACTATTCAACACTACAAGAAATGTGCTATCAAGCCATGAAAAAACATGGAGTAAACTTAAATGTGCATTACTAAGTGAAAGAAAACAACTTGAAAAGGCTACATCCTATATATTTCCAACTGTATGACATTCAGGAAAAGGCAAAACTATGGAGGTAGTAAAAAGATCAGAGGTCAGGTTAGAAGGTGGAATGGGATGAAGAGTGGGAAAACAGAGGATTTTTTTTTTAACATCTTTATTGGAGTATTATTTCTTTAAAATGTTGTGTTAGTTTCTGCTATATAACAAAGTGAATCAGCTATATATATTCATATATCCCCATATTCCCTCCTTCTTGCATCTCCCTCTCACCCTCCCTATCCCACCCTCCTAGATGGTCACAAAGCACCGAGCTGATCTCCCTGTGTTCTGCGGCTGCTTCCCTCTAGCTATTTTACATTTGCTAGTGTATCTATATCAATGCTACTATCTCACTTCGCCCCAACTTACACTTCACCCTCTCCATGTCCTCAAGTCCATTCTCTACATCTGCATCTTTATTCCTGTCCTGACCCTAGGTTCATCAGAACCTTTTTTTTCTTTTTTAGATTCCATGTATGTGTGTTAGAAAATGGTATCTGTTATTCTCTTTCTGGCTTGCTTCACTCTGTCTGACAGACTCTAGGTCCATCCACCTCACTAAAAATAACTCAATTTCATCTCTTTTTATGGCTAATATTCCATTGTATAAATCTACCACATCTTCTTTATTCATTCATCTGTCGATGGACACTTAAGCTGATTCCATGTACGGGCTATTGTAAATAGAGCGTCAATGAACATTGTGGTACATGACTCTTTTTGAATTATGGTTTTCTCAGGGTATAGGCCCAGTAGTGGGATTGCTGGGTCATATGGTAGTTCTATTTTTAGTTTTTTAAGGAACCTCCATACTGTTTTCCATAGTGGATGTAAATAGGTGCTGAATTTTGTCAAAAGCTTTTTCTGCATCTATTGAGATGATCATATGGCTTTTATCCTTCAATTTGTTAATATGGTGTATCACACTGATTTATTTGCATATATGAAGAATCTTTTCATTCCTGAGATAAACCCCACTTGATCACGGTGTATGATCCTTTTAATGTGTTGTTGGATTTTGTTTGCTAATATTGTGTTGAGATTTTTTGCATGTATGTTCATCAGTGATATTGGCCTGTAGTTTTCTTTGTGACATCATTGTCTGGTTTTGGTATCAGGGAGATGGTGACCTCATAGAATGAGTTTGGGAGTGTTCCTCCCTCTGCTATATTTTGGAAGATTTGAGAAGGATGGGTGTTAGCTCCTCTCTAAATGTTTGCTAGAATTCGCCTATGAAGCCATCTGGTCCTGGGCTTCTGTTTTTTGGAAGATTTTTAATCACAGTCTCAATTTCAGTGCTTGTGATTGGTCTGTTTATATTTTCTATTTCTTCCTGGTTCAGTCTTGGAAGGTTGTGCTTTTCTAAGAATTTGTCCATTTGTTCCAGGTTGTCCATTTTACTAGCATATAGTTGCTTATAGTAATCTCTCATGATCCTTTGTATTTCTGCAGTGTTAGTTGTTACTTCTCCTTTTTCGTTTCTAATTCTGTTGATTTGAGTCTTCTCTTTTTTTCTTGATGAGTCTGCCTAGGTGTTTATCAATTTTGTTTATCTTCTCAAAGAGCCAGCTTTTAGTTTTATTGATCTTTGCTATTGTTTCCTTCATTTCTTTTTCACTTATTTCTGATCTGGTCTTTATGATTTCTTTCCTTCTGCTAACTTCAGGGGTTTTTTGTTCTTCTTTTGCTAATTGCTTTAGGTGTAAGGTTAGGTTGTTTATTTGAGATTTTTCTTGCTTTCTGAGGTAGGATTGTATTGCTATAAACTTCCCTCTTAGAACTGCTTTTGCTGCATCCAATAGGTTTTGGGTCATCGTGTTTTCATTTTCATTTGTTTTTAGGTATTTTTTGATTTACTCTTTGATTTCTTCAGTGATCTCTTGGTTATTTAGTAGCGTATTGTTCAGCCTCCATGTGTTTGTATTTTTTACAGTTTTTTTCTTGTAATTGATATCTAGTCTCATACCATTGTGGTTGGAAAAGATACTTGATGTGCTTTCAATTTTCTTAAATGTACCAAGGCTTGATTTGGTAATATCAAAGTGACCCAAGATATGATCTATCCTGGAGAATGTTTCATGAGCATTAGAGAGGAAAGTGCATTCTGTTGTTTTGGGATGGAATGTCCTATAAATATCAATTAAATCTATCTTGTTTAATGTGTCATTTAAAGCTTGTGTTTCCTTATTTAGTTTCATTTTGGATGATCTGTCCATGGGTGAAAGTGGGGTGTTAAAGTCCCCTACTATTATTGTGTTACTGCCAATTTCCCCTTTTATGGCAGTTAGCATTTGCCTTATGTGCTGAGGTGTTTGTATGTGGGGTGCAGAAATATTTACAAGTGTTATATCTTCTTGGATTGATCCCTTGATCATTATATAGTGTCCTTCCTTGTCTCTTGTGATAGTCTTTATTTTAAAGTCTTTTCTCTGATGTGAGACTTGCTACTTCAGCTTTCTTTTGATTTCCATTTGCATGGAATACTTTTTCCATCCCCTCAGTTTCAGTCTTTACGTGTCCCTAGGTCTGAAGTGCATCTCTTGTAGGCAGCATATATACAGGTCTTATTATTGTATCCATTCAGCCAGTCTATGCCTTTTGGTTGGAGGATTTCATCCATTTACATTTAAGGTAATTATCTATATGTATTTTCCTATTACCATTTTCTTAATTGTTTTGAGTTTGTTTTTGTAGGTCTTTTCCTTCTCTTGTGTTTCCTGCCTAGAGAAGTTCCTTTAGCATTTGTTGTAAAGCTGGTTTGGTGGTGCTGAATTCTCTTAACTTTTGCTTGTTTGTAAAGGTTTTAATTTCTCCATCGAATCTGAATGTGATCCTTGCTGGGTAGAGTAATCTTGGTTGTAGGTTCTTCCCTTTCATCACTTCAAATATATCCTGCCACTCCCTTCTGCGTTTTAGAGTTTCTGCTGAAAGATTAGCTGTTAACCTTGTGGGGATTACCTTGTATGTTATATGTTGCTTTTCCCTTGCTGCTTTTAATACTTTTTCTTTGTATTTAATTTTTTTTTTTTTTTTTTTGCGGTATGCGGGCCTCTCACTGTTGTGGCCTCTCCCGTTGCGGAACACAGGCTCCGGACGCGCAGGCCCAGCGGCCATGGCTCACGGACCCAGCCGCTCTGCAGCATGTGGGATCTTCCCGGACCGGGGCACGAACCTGTGTCCCCTGCATCGGCAGGCGGACTCTCACCCACTGCGCCACCAGGGAAGCCCTGTATTTAATTTTTGATAGTTTGATTAATATGTGTCTTGGCATGTTTCTCCTTGGATTTATCCTGTATGGGACTCTCTGCGCTTCCTGGACTTGATTTACTATTTCCTTTCCCATGTTAGGGAAGTATTCAACTATAATCTCTTCAAATATTTTCTCAGACCCTTTCTTTTTCTCTTTTTCTTCTGGGACCCCTATAATTGAATGTTGGTGCGTTTAATGTTGTCCCAGAAGTCTCTGAGACTGTCCTACAATCTTTTCATTCTTTTTTCTTTATTCTTCCCTGCAGTAGTTATTTCAACTATTTTATCTTCCAGGTCACCTATCCATTCTTCTGCTTCAGTATTCTGCTTTTGATTCCTTCTAGAGAATTTTAAATTTCATTTATTGTGTTGTTCATCATTGTTTGTTTGCTCTTTAGTTCTTCTAGGTCCTTGTTAAACGTTTCTTGTATTTTCTCCATTCTATTTCCAAGATTTTGGATCATCTTTACTATCATTACTCTGAATTCTTTTTCACATAGACTGCCTATTTCCTCTTCGTTTGTTTGGTCTGGTGGGTTTTTACCTTGCTCCTTCATCTGCTGTGTGTTTCTCTGCCTTCTGATTTTTTTTTAACTTACTGTGTTTGGTGTCTCCTTTTTGCAGGCTGCAGGTTCATAGTTCTGGTTGTTTCTAGTGTCTGACCCCAGTGGGTAAGATTGGTTCAGTGGCTTGTGTAGGCTTCGTGGTGGAGGGGACTGGTGCCTGTGTTCTGGTGGGTGGGGCTGGATCTTTTCTTTCTGGTGGACAGGGCCATGTCCGGTGTTGTGTTTTGGGGTGTCTGTGACTTTATTATGGTTTTAGCCAACCTGTCTGCTAATGAGTGGGGTTGTGCTCCTGTCTTGCTAGTTGTTTGGCATGGGTGCCCAGCGCTGGAGCTTGCTGGCCATTGGGTGGAGCTAGGTCTTAGCTTGAGACAGAGGTCTCTGGGAGAGCTCTTGCCAATTGTTATTATGTGGAGCTGGGAGGTCTCTGGTGGTCCAATGTCCTGAACTTGGCTCTCCCACCTCAGAGACTCAGGCTTGACATCAGGCTGATGTCAAGACCCTGTCAGCCACATGGCTCAGAAGAAAAAAGTTACAATAAATAAAAAAAATAAAATTATTAAAATAAAGAAATTTAAAAAATTATTAAAATTATAAAATTTTTAAGGTAATAAAAAAGAGAAGATATCAACCAAGCCAACAAACAAATCCACTAATGATAACAAGCACTAAAAGCTATACTAAGATAATCATAAAAATCAGAAACAAGTCAGTCACAGACAGCAAATCCCAAGTCTACAGTTGCTCCCAATGTCCACCGACTCAATTTTGGGATGATTCATTTTCTATTCTGGTATTCCACAGATGCAGGGTACATCAAGTTCATTGTGGGGATTTAATCCACTGCTCCTGAGGCTGCAAGGAGAAATTTACCTTTCTCTTCCTTGTTCGCACAGCTCCTGTGGCTCACCTTTGTTTTGGCCCCACCTCTGCATGTAGGTCACCCTCAGGCATCTGTTCCTGTCCAGACAGGACAGGGTTAAAGCAGCAGCTGATTAGGGGGCTCTATTCACTCATGCCAGTGGGGAGGGAGGGTTAGGTAGTTATAATTGGAATGCAGGGCAAACCAGCTGTGGCAGAGGCCGGGCTGACTTTGCAACAGCCTGAGGCGCGCCATGTGTTCTCCCAGGGAAGTTGTCCCTGGATCACGGGACCCTAGCAGTGGTGTGCTGCATAGCCTCTGGGTGGGGGTGGGGGGAGGGCGGGGCAGGCGTGTGGATAGTGACGTGTGCTTGCACACAGGATTCTTGGTGGCTGCAGCAGCAGCATTAGTGTTTCATGCCCATCTCTGTGTTCCCAGTTGATAGCCGTGGCTTGTGCCCATCTCTTAAGCTCGTTTAGGCAGTGCTCTGCCTTCTGTGGGCAGACAGGGAAGACATCCCCTCTCCTCACACACCCTGAAACAGTGGTCTCTTGCCTCTTAGGCAGGCCCAGACTTTTTCCCAGACTCCCTCCCGGCTAGCTGTGGTGCATTAACCCCCTTGAGGCTGTGTTCACACAGCCAACCCCAGTCCTCTCCCTGGGATTTGACTTCTTAAGCCTGAGCCTCAGCTCCCAGGCCCCACCAGCCCCAGCAGGTGAGCAGACAAGCCTCTCAGGCTGGTGAGTGCTGGTCGGCACTGATCTTCTGTGGAGGAATCTCTCTGCTTTGCCCTCTGCGCCCCTGTTGCTGCGCTCTCCTCTGTGGCTCTGAAGCTTCCCCCCCGCCACCCCCACCCGCCCCCCCCCCCCGTCTCCACCAGTGAAGGGGCTTCCTAGTGTGTGGAAACTTTTCCTCCTTCACAGCTCCCTCCCAGAGGTGCAGGTCCTGTCCCTATTCTTTTGTCTCTGTTTTTTCTTTTTTCTTTTGTCCTATCCAGGTATGTGGGGACTTTCTTGCCTTTTGGGAAGTCTGAGGTCTTCTGCCAGCATTCAGTAGGTGTTCTGTCAGAGTTGTTCCACATGTAGTTGTATTCTTGATGTATTTGTGGGGAGGAAGGTGATCTCCATGTCTTACTCTTCCACCATCTTGAAGAGTCCCCCAGACAGAGGATTTTTAAGGCAGAGAAAATATTCTGTATGACCCCACAATGAAGGATACATGTCAGACATTTGTCCCAACTCATAGAATATACAATACCAAGAATGAACTGTAATGTAAACTCTGGACTTTGGATGATAGTGATGTGTCAATGTAGGTCATCAGTTGTAACGAACATACTACTCTGGTGGGGGATACTGATAATGGGGGATGCTATGCTTGTGTGGGGACAGGAAGTATATGGGAAATCTCTATACTTCCTCTTAATTTAGGTGAACTTAAAACCCCTCTAACAAAACAAAGTCTTAATAAAAACAAATAGCAGCAGCAAAAAATACACTGGATTCAACCTCGGCATTAAATCAATCCAGCAATTTTATTAATTAATCAGGTTAAAAAAATTATCTATACATCCAAGATGCTCAACAAACCAAGCATGGAAAACTAAAAGAGATTCATATCTAGACACATCATAAACCAGCTTTTGAAACAAGACACAATGAGAGAATCTTGAAAGCAGCAAGCAAGGTGACTTATCATATACAAGATATCCTAAATAAGCTGATTTCTTGCCAAAAACTACGGAGGCCAGAAGACAATAGCATGATATATTCAAAATCCTTGAAGGAAAAAACTGTCAATCAAAGCAACCTTTAAAAAAGGAAAGAGAATTTAAGATATTTCCAGATTTTTAAATATTGAGATAATTTATTGTTATTTGACTTGCCTTACAAGAAATAATAAAGGTGGTCCTTCAAGCTGAAATGAAAGGATTTTAAGGAATAACTCAGATCCAAATGAAGAAATAGAGAGTACTAGTAAAGGTAGCTACATTGGTAAGACATAGGTAAATTTATAAAACAGTATTAATGTATTTTTTGTTTTTTATCCTACATTATTTAAAATACAATTGCATAATGCAATCATTGTAAATCTCAGTTGATGGACACACAACATATGAAAATGTAATTTGTGAAAATAGCAGCATAAAGGAGGCAGGAAAACAAAGTTATATATAAGAGAAGAGTTTTATATATCATTCATACTAGGCTGCTATTAATCAGGACTAGATTGTTATAAATAAAGTGGTTAATGGTAATTCCAAGCCCAACCACTAAGAAAATAATTCCAAAAAATATAGTGAAAGACATGACAAAGCAATTAAAATCATATACTGGAACACCAAAAAAGGGCAGGAATGGAATAAATGAGAAACAAAAGGATATAGGACATATAGAAAATAACTAGCAAAATAGCAAGTATAAATCCTACCTAATCAGTAATTACATTAGATGTAAATAGATGAAACTATTCAATTAAAAGGCAGAGATTGATAAGATAGAAAAAGAACCCAGCATGATTCAACTATATGCTGTATAAAACAGAAACACTTTAGATTCAAAGACACAAAAATATTGAAAATGTAAGATAGAAAAAGTTATTCTATGCAAATGAGAACCAAAAGAGAGCTGGAGTACCTATACTAATATCAGACAAAATAGACTTTAAGGCAAAAGTTATTAGTAGAGATGAAGAACATTTTACAGTGATAAAATGCTCAATTCATGAATAATTTATACCAGTTATAAACATATATGCATCTAACAGCAGATCCTCAAAATACATGAAGCAAAGCTGAAAAAGAATTGAAAGTAGGAATAGATGATTCAAAACTAATAGTTGGAGACTTCAATACCCCACTGTCAATAATGGATAGAACAACTAGACAGAAGATCAGCAAAGAAACAGAATACTTGAACAACACTATAAACCAACTAGACCTAACAGACACATATAGAACACATCATCCAACAACTTCTTCTCAGGTGCACAATAAACATGTTCATAGCAGCATTATTCATACTGATCAAAATATAGAAATAACCTGAATGTCCATCAACTGATGTGTGGATAAACAAAATATGTTATATATTGGGTTAGCCAAAAAATTTGTTCAGGTTTTTCCATAATATCTCAGGGAAAAACCCAAAGGAACTTTTTGGCCAACCCAATAGAAACAATGGAATATTACTCAACCATATAAAGGAATGAAGTACTAATATGTATGACAACATGGATAAACTATGAAAGTCTTATGTTTAGGGAAAGGAGCCAGACATATTGGGTAATCCTGGTTCCTACCATGGCTTCTACTACAGGGAGGACTCAGCACTGATCCACATGTTTTGGCTCTTGCCATGTGAGAACCCTAGGAGAGCCTAGAAGTAGAGCCAGCAAATTGATAGAGTGGTCAGGGACACTACTGTGGTGTTCACAGAAACATGATTAAAGTTTGGGTTGAGAGTCCAGTCAGGTACAAATCCCTATTTTGATGCTGTTTAATAGCTTGAGACCTTGGGCAAGTTACTTAGTTTGTCTCAAATTTTTCACCTGCAAAACATGGATGGGATCTATCTCATAGGATTTTTGTAAGGATTCTATAATAAAATGCCCAAATTTCTTAGCAAAAATCTTTGCTAATAATAAATGCTCAAGCATTGTTAGCAACTTTCATTATCACTCCAATGGAAAAGGGCAGTAAAAGCAAGATAGAGAAAAATAGATGAATGTATCCCTTTTACTAATTATGGCTGATTCACCAATTTTTTAAAACTGCTTTCAGTTTAATCAAAGTAAAAATAAACAGACTTGTGAAAATATGGATTTACTATTTCCACTATGTAAGTTGATGCTGTTGTTTAAAAGGTTTGCAAATTGTTTTTCAAGTTTTTAAAGCTCATCTTGATCTCTGAATAAGATATTCCTCCATTCGCAGGGTGCTAGTTTCTGCAGGGAGCTCTCAGGTGGACTGCTAGCCATGTCTTAGTCTTACCATCCTGGGGATTTATCAGTTAAGTCAGGCCCATGATGGAATTCTCTGTATAATTTTCTAGAAGGCAAATTACATACAAACTGCTTGAGTTTGCAGCATTAGTACATAGCCGAAGTCACCAGACACATACATATACCTTAAGCTGTCAGTAGTTAATACTGGAATATGGAGGAAAAGTGAGTAGGATATTTTGAAATGAATGTAAGAGGTCAGTCTGTGAGCTTGCTATTTTGTTTGCTGGAGGGAACAAGGCTGACTCCTAGCTGTAAACAAAGCTAACTAAGGTGTGGGATAGGGGGTGGTGCTCCAAATATACAGGAGAGCCAGAGAGGACTGAGAATTTTCCTCAGTGGGATATATTTGCCTCCTCTGTACTCCTTCAAGAAGAATCAGTGCCTGAGCTAAGGAAGACATTTTTATAAAGACCTACTAAATGTATCAGATTGTAGGAAAAATAAGAATGTAGTTATAGGAGCTGCAATCCTCAAAGAAATTTGGATTCTAGGGCAGCAAAATCTCCACTGAGTCAGCCAGCAGTCATTAAGAAGTGCTTCTGATTTTCCTGCACTTTGTAATACAGTCAGTGCCATTGATTGCCTGGTGTGCCACTGAGTTCTAGATTCCATAATTCAGTGACTCTCAAAGTGAAGTTTTTGACCAGTAACATAACATCACCTGGGAGCTTTTTAGAAATGTAAATTTTCAACCCATACCTACAGATTTAGAAACTCTTTCATAACAAATCCTCTACGTGAGTCTGATGGACCCTTAAGTTTGAGAACCACAGATATAACCATATAGTTTATGGAGGGATTGTGGAGAATGACCATGAAGACCTCCAGGTCAGGTTAACCCAAGAACCCCAGAAGCAAAATGTGTGACAGAGGCAGGATTTGTAGTGGAATTTCATGGGAAAGTTAGAAAAAACTATAGTTCAAACTAAGACACCAAAAGTTCATGTGTGACCTTCCTGAGAGTAATGTGTTTGACTTTTTGCTTCTAGTTCTGTTTCCTACTGATGCAAGTTGATGTCTGAATTACAAAAAAAACATAAATGATGTAAGAATTCTTGCATAGGCTCTGCCTTTCTAGAAACAATAGACAAGATTCTAGACAGAAAAAAGATCTTGGAAGGAAGCCAGAAAGTCAAAGAAATTTAAGGTGGTGAAGGGGAATTAAAACTGGAGTCAAGAGGCTGAAAGTAGGACAATGTGATAAAAAGAGAAAAAGAAGAAAATACATTCAGGACCATCTTAGCTAAATAGAAGTTATGATCTGCTCTCAGACAGTATAAATCCAGTCCTTCTGATCCCACATCTAATACAACAATAAAGAAGATTCATATACACAATCAAATGTAATGCATCTTTTTAATAATCCTGAGAGGAGGACATGGGATGCTAAGAGTCATGCAAACCAGCAAAAGATGCTGCATTCTGAGTGTGACCAGAGACATATGGAAAGACTACCAAAACTCAAATCTCCCGACATTACTCTGTTCCTTTTAGTTCATGAAGGATTGGATAATTCAGCCAAAATAAACATGAACTCCATCTCCATTGATGTTGAAGCCTTCATAGGAAAGAGAATAATACAGAAGTTTTTTCTTTTCTTGTCAATTGAATACTGTCAGTTTGGAAGAGAATTTGGCAGAAGGTATGAATATAAAATTAAGAACAACTTGTTGAAGTACACTAGTTTCTTCATCATGATTGATATAAGAAAATTAGGTCAATGATGATATCATGAAGACCGAAGGTAACATTTTCACTTAGGGCATCATAATTTGGCCCAGTGAATTCCAAACAAAAACCCTCTAATGAAAAATAGATGTGATTACAGGAAAAAAAGAACAATAGTAGTAGTGACTAAAAATCCTTAAAAGAACACAGGAAAGAGGGAAATATAGAGCTTCAGATGTCTTTAGTTACAATGAATTTTAATAAAAACAAGCAGTTTTGGTCCCACAAAAATAACCATGTCCTGGTGGTAAGACACATGATTGCCAGGGAAATGGAAAGATAGACCTATTTAAACAAAGCATAGTGGGATTTACAACTATGTGCCAAGGAGATACTTGTATAAAATTCACAAGGCTGAGGACAAAGGGAGGTTGAGAGCAAGTGAATGAGTGTGAAAGGAGACACATTCTGGACTGTCTAGTCAGGGTCAGACAGGGTATGTTAGTTACTTGCCTAATATAGAGGGCAAAACTGGAGCAGAAGTTATTAGTGGTTGGGGACTTTAATTATCTGTATATCTGCTAGGTGTTTCATTCATCTGAGGCCAAAACAGCTGATAAAATATTGCTAAAAATTGTCACTCAGAAGAGATAGAATTATATCATGTACGTGCAGAAAAGATTTTCATGCGAGTCGAGTTCAATTCCCTCCCCTCAAATTTAAATCCAGGAAAGCCAAGACCTGGAGAAGTGGCAGGGTTAATTATACATGAGACAGAAATAAAACACTAGTCCCATTTCATTCATTCACTCTTCAAATACAGAGTGCCTTCTATATGCCAGACACTGTCCTAGGTACTTAATATATGTTAGTGAATAAACAGACAAAAGTCTATGTATTCACGGCTCTTATACTCCTGTATAATGGGACAACAGACAATAAATAACAAGTAGGTAGACTATCTAATAAAGCATTGTGTAATTTGGTAGCCACTAGTCACATGTGGCTATTTAAATTTAAATTAATTAAAAGATTAGCCTGGGTTTCCCTGGCGGCACAGTGGTTGAGAGTCCACCTGACGATGCAGGGGACACGGGTTTGTGCCCCGGTCCGGAAGAATCCCACATGCCACGGAGCGGCTGGGCCCGTGAGCCATGGCCGCTGAGCCTGCGCGTCCGGAGCCTGTGCTCCGCAACGGGAGAGGCCACAACAGTGAGAGGCCCGCGTACCGGCAGGCAGTGTTTGAGGTGTAAGAGGCACAGCAATGAATAAAACAAACAGTGGAAAGACAGTGGAAAAGATAGAAGGCAATCAAATAAGCAAATCAAGATGTAATACGTTGGCTGATAGCAGTAAGCGTTATGAAGTAAAGTAAAGTAGGGGTGGGGAAGGGATAAAATGAATGGTATTAGGCTATTTTAGGTAGGGTGGCGCTGTCGGTTGGGAAGAAACCCAAAGGCAGTATCTCAGCAAGCCCTATAGTTATCAGAGGGAAAATTATCCCATGCAAATTGAACAGCAATTACAAAGGTTCTAAAGAAGGTGTACGTGCGGCATGTTCATAGAACATTAAGGAAGCCCAGGTGATTGGAACATAGGGAAAAAAGAGCAGAAAAGTAGGAGAAAGGCTGGAGAGGGAGTTTCGGGACCAGATCACATAGAGCCTTGTAAGTCAAAGTCTGGATTTCGGAACTTACTCTATGTGTAAAGGAATGCCCTTGGGGGAGATTCAAGGAGGGCAGTAACAAGATCAGATGTACATTGTAAAAGAATACTAAAGCTGCTGTATGGAACATAGAATCTAAAAAGGCAGGCGCGAAGGAGGGAGACCAGTCGTTCTGCGGATAACCGCATCTGCCAAGTCTATTTGGCCTGTAAGGTAACATATTCACAGTTTCTGGAGCCCACCACAGAGTTCTTGGTTAACTACACATTTAAACAAAGTAAATAATGCAATTCAGCTATTAAAAGATTATATTCACAGAAATGACTAATTCTGTTTTAAGACCACAGGACACTCATAAAATCACATTCTCTTAGGATGCAGCTCTCATACCAGATCAGCAAAAGTTCTTCCGCTCAATTCATCTTTTTTATTACTCCCCCCCTTTCAGGAATTTGGCATTAGTTTCCAGATGGGCCTAGTCAAGACACAGATTGATAGCCTCAGGGCTGTACGCACCTCCATATTGACTCTGCCATCCCCCTCCCCTTGCTCTTCAGGGTTGCTAATCTCTGTCGCCCTGTCACTGTCAGGGATACAACATGAGAGATTAAAGGACTGTCATTGTTCCAAACTGCTTGGAAGTCTTAGCTCTGTAGATTAGCCATCAAACCCAATGTGTTTGGTCAGTTTCTTTCTCCCATGAGTCTCCTTCCATTCTACCAAAAACAGAATGTCTACAATCCATATTTCTTACCTGCACCAACCTACCTAAGGGTACCTGAATTTACAGTGGATACATATACAGATGAGACCTTCATTCACTAGGATCAACGAAGAGGAAGCTGTTTTGAGCCTGGGCCTGGCAGAGAGAATTTTGACAGGCATCCTGGGCCAAGTTAGGAGGAAAGAAATCCAACACCAAATGTGGAGTCACAAAAGTTAGAGGCATATTTAGGGAATAGCAAGAAATTCACTTAGGTTAGAACCTTATTCATATTTTCAGTGCTCCTGACATGAAATTAGACAATTTCATATTTGAATCTTAGCTAATAGGCTGTGATTTTTGTCACTGTGACTTTTGTATATTTATAAGCTTAACTGAAATACAAAGGTACTAAAATTATGCTTTATACAGAAAGAGGCATAATATCATTATTGGTGGAAAACTTACCTGCTGTGCTTATAATGCTCTTGTTGACTACCCCTGGGAAGTCCATTATGATAAATTGATTACGTTTGTGGGCTCTTTGGTTCATAAATGAGAACCACTGCTGAATAAAGATATTCTATACGTTTTTCATAATGAAGCTATTTTTTTTTTTTTTTGCCTATGTGCTGGTAACCCACTCATTAAAGAGAAGCTGATGACTTGTACAAGAAAAGCATATTTTTCTCACTTTCTTCTACATCAGGTTTGAAGCCAGTTCTTTCTCTCAGGTGATTTCTCTAAATTACGAAACAAATTAACAGATATCTAACTATAGGGACTTCCCTGGCGGTTCAGTGGTTAAGACTACAAGCTTCCAATGCAGGGGGTGTGGGTTCCATCCCTGGTCAGGGAAATAATATTGGGGACCTAAGATCCCACATGCCATGTGGCATGGCCAAAAAATTAAAAAAAAATCTTTTTAAAGATGTCTATATCTAGTATCATGTTTCTCAAATGAGCCATTTAAAAGAGGTTTTAAAAATGTGTCTGGGGTGTCTGGCTTGCTAGTATCAGTAATTAACATTGGTATTTGGAAATCTGTGATCTTTGACACAGATTTAAAAGTATCTCTATCAGAACTGGCAAACTGGAGGCCCATGGACCTAACCATTGCTAACTTAATTAAACAAGGAGGTCATTTGAGGTGGCCCCATGCCTTCACTAAGGAAAACCAATCACAATCAACGAGCCTTTAAGCAATAGCTAATCAAATCATTTTCTTGCTTAGCTTCCCCACTTTCTCTCTTTAAGTTTTTCTCCTGGCTCCTGTCGGAGGAGTTTGGTGCTTGGGTTTGGTGCTACCCAGTTTGAATTGACTTATGCTCAAATGAACTCAAAAATTTTAATATGCCTCAGTTTATCTTTCAGCACCATGTTGGCTGACATGTTTGGTTTTGCCAGTAAGTGTTTTAAAATGTTTATATTTCACAAAGTTTTAGGCTGTCTTCTATTGGATAACAGGCGGATTTTGCAACACTGAGCTGGAATTCCTGCGTGCCATCAATTGGATTAAACCAATGAGTGACTCTCAGTTTGTACCAGGCTCCATGCTTCCCTCCACTATCTTCTGCCTGACCCTCTTCACTCCTTTATGTCTTTTTTTTTTTTTTTTAGGTACGCGGGCCTCTCCCTGCTGTGGCCTCTCCCGCTGCGGAGCACAGGCCCCAGATGCACAGGCCCAGCAAGCCATGGCTCACGGGCCCAGCCGCTCCGCGGCATGTGGGATCTTCCCGGAACGGAGCACGAACCCGCATCCCCTGCATCGGCAGGTGGACCCTCAACCCCTGCGCCACCAGGGAAGCCCAAGGTCTTGCTCCAGGCTTCTGTAAGCATTTGTGTTTGTTATCTAATTTCTTTGTCTGATACTTATTTTGGAATCTTATTGTTTAATATTTCTGTAACTTAAATCAGTCAAAATAAATGCCATATCCTTCATATTTTCCAAGGGAAGAAGTATCGAGTCAAGATCAATCCTTTGTAGACTTCTCAAAACCTTATAAGGATTTTCCACACCCTAGTCCATACACGGTGCTTAGCCGAACATTTCCTCTCAAACTTCTCACACAGTGGTAAGGAAATGTAGGAGGGCAAGATCTCCAGGAGTGCATATTTATTTGCTGATTGTATTCAGCTGAATAGAGCTGTCATGACAGCTGTCATGTTTCACTCAATTTCATAACACGCCCGGGGAGGGAAGAAAACCCCGTCCAATGAAAACCAATATTTTTTTTTGCTTTGAATCAAAAAGATAAAAAAGAAAACAAACAAAAATCCCCAATCTTCTCATTTTTCCCTTTTAAAAAAAACTCCTTTCATTATCATAATGGCATGACTGGTGGTGGGAGTTAAGAAGATCTTAATAAGTAGATCTTAATTTGACTCTTGGCATTATAATTTACTTAAGGTTAACTGAACCTTCTTTATATTCCGTTTCAGCAGTAAAGCGGGGCTGTTAATAGCTAAGCCATAGCATTGCTAATGAAGCTCCCAGGAAATGTATGCAAAACTGAGCACATTGGAAGTGAATAATTGGCACCATGTTATTATAATTTGAGCTAAATACCTTCATCTAACCTCTAACTTCTGTAGACAGAAACAGTTGCCAAGAACTGGATTTAGACACGTTGCAGTGTTAAAGGATGACTTCTGATTATTAACCCCAACCTTACGTGAACCTAACCATCTGCTTTCCCTACACCTGTGCCCATGAAGTGAGCACAGCTAGGGAAAAAAAAAAAATCATGTAATGGGGCAGATTTCACTGTATGTTTGGATTGCTAAATTTAAATAGGTACTGATCACTGTCTAGTTACCACTACCTGTAATCCCATCATTGTTTTCTCTTTCAGCTTGTTCTTCTGCAGAGATTAGTTCATTAACTTCTCACTTTTCAAATCCCTACCCTTGTTTTCCCCTTGTTTACAGCTGACGTTCATGCCTTATGCTTCATTGACAAAAGACAACTAGTATGCCAGAAGCTGCTCATATTCTCATCAATAAATCACAGGGCACACATCCTTTCCACCCTCGCTTTTGCTCCAGTATGGGAAGTGTCACTACTCCCATCACAGGCTAATTCTGCCATTTGCTTCCTTGCTTTGTCCTGCTTTCTCAAGGACCTTACCCTTAGAAAATCTCTCTATATTCTCATCATCACTCTCCCTCTCATCTAGATGTAACCTTTATGCACACAAATGCACATCCTTCATCTTAAGCAACTTCCCTCTTGACCCTATATTCCCTTTCATCTACTGCCTCTATCTTCTGTTCTCATCTCATTCCAAATCACACTTCCATAATGAATTATTTACAAGCTGTGTTCACTCCTTAATCCTAACTGTTCTTCAGCCCATCTGGTTTCTATCCCACTACACTGAAATAGCCTTTCTCAACTCAGCCAAAGACCTCCATTTGGCTTACTCAAAAGTTAATTTTACGTCTGTTTCTAAAATTAAATATGCAGATGAATCACCTGGGCATCTTTTAAAAACGCAGATTCAGATTCAGTACATCTGAAGTGGTACCCAAGATTCTGCCTTGCTAACGAGGTCCCAGGTGATATTAATGCTGCTCATCTCTGGACCATGGTTGTGCAGCAAGTGCCTTCAGACTTTGTGTTTCCATTTTCATAGTCATTTTTGGTTTTGTCTTTTTGTCTTCTTTTTCCCGTTTCCTCCTCCTCAAAAATTCTTCTTTCTTATGCTTTGCGTGTGGTATTCTTCTTACCTTTCAAATCACAGGTAAAAACTGGCCTCCTCAAAAAGTCCTTACTAGACCACCCATCTAGAGGGGATGCTTGATATTTTTTCCTAAATATATCAAGAAATATATAGATAGGTAGGTAGAAAGATTTATTTAACAATAAAAGCACTCATTTTGTTACATATTTTCTGTTTCTTTTCCTGTTTTTTTGTTTTTGTTGTTGCTGACGTCCACACTAGACTGTAAATTCCAGAGAATGGGGATCATGTCATGATTATTCACCACTCTAATCTAATGTAAAGCTAGACATATAGTAGGATTTTAGTAAACACTGACATAATAAATACCTGCAAGTTATAGGTAACCCTGCAAGTTTATGCTCTCTGAGTTCAAATTGAAGTTTGAAAACCTTCAAAAGTGCTTTTGCTGATTTTGGTGGGTTTTTTCCTACCCAAACCCATTGCCATGCTGGATTCCTGCTCCTGTCTTCAAATATTTACCTCCCATTACCCTAGTCTCAGTTTCCATCTCGTGATGGTGTAAAGTCAAACCATAGTTAGGTCCTGACTCTTCTTAGAAAATCTCCCAACTAGTACTTTCCAGTGTCCTCTTGCTTGACGAGAAGCAAGTATTTCTTCCACTCATGGGAATTCAGTACATAATATTTTGAATAAGCCATCTTATCTTGGATTTATCATCTCCTTTCCTAAATGAATAGTAGTTTCCTAGAATTCAAGGACCATATCATAATAATGGTAACAATTTACTAAATGCCAACTAGATGCCAGTGCTTTACATAAATAATTTGCAGTCTTCAGAACAATTCTTTTGTAATTTTTATTGTGCCAATTTTATAAATTAGAAAATTATGGTCCAAAATGTTACTTTCCCGAGGTCTCCTTGGATAAAGATGGGCAAGTGTGAGCACAAAATCAATGTTCCTTCCACCATGATTCCTTTTGTTATCACCCCATATCTCCTTTTTCCTATGTATTGATCTCTAGCACCTAGAAAAACTCTCTCACATTATAACTGTTAGCAAAAATCCTGGCCCATATCCCCTCTGGATCCTGAACTAGAAAGAGACTAAAATGACTAGAAATTCCCATAGCCCATCCTTTCTCCCCAGAGGTACCTATGCTAAACAGGGTGTGACATAGGAACCTACTGATGTCCTTACCTTGTCTTTTTGCAATCCTGCTATTTAGACAGTGAAAGGAAACTCATGATACCTCTCTTTTGCAAAAACATATACTGAAAGTGCTCACAAGTTTTCTCACTTTTATGGCAGTTTTTATAGAATATTTATTGCTTGATAAGAGTAAAATCTTAGAGGAATTCAGGAATAAATATACAATAATCATTTTCTCCCTTAGAATTTCATAACTTTTGCCTTTGGGAATAAAAAGGAATGCTCTGAAATATGGGGCATAATGAGAAAAAGGGCATTTCTCCTCAGATAAGCAGGGAATGGATTTAGTCCCCAGCATGGGGGATGGAGGTAGAAACAGGGCTCACTCTGCTTTTCAATCCCTCTTGAGTGTTGTAAGGCTTTATTTAGTGGGGCAGGTAAACCCTCACACTTCTCAGCAAACTCTGAGATTAAGCACGTATTTGAGAAGTATATTCCACTCAGTCATAGAAAAGAGAACAGCCCTGTCTTAAAAGTCTACAATTAAGCATACCCTAAAAGAGACGTGGGGGGCTTCCCTGGTGGCACAGTGTTTGAGAGTCCGCCTGCCGATGCAGGGGACACGTGTTCGTGCCCCGGTGCGGGAAGATCCCACATGCCGCGGAGCGGCTGGGCCCGTGAGCCATGGCCACTGAGCCTGCGCGTCCGAAGCCTGTGCTCCGCAACGGGAGAGGCCACAACAGTGGGAGGCCCGCGTACCGCAAAAAAAAAAAAAAAAAGAGAGATGATCAGTAGGAAGTATGTGGAGTCTAGCCTGAGGGGCGGCATTTCACAGGTCCTTGCAGCTGGCCCTGGAAAGTCACACATGGAAAGCAAAGCCTGCTAGAATTAATATGTGAATTTTGACAGGATGACAATATATAAGGTTGATATAAGAAAGATTAATATACAACAATAAATTGTGTCTCTATATTCTAGCAGTGAACAACCAAAAGCTGGAATTTGAAAAATAGACTATTTACAATAGCAACAAAAATGTAAAATACTTAAGGATGAATTGAGTTTGGCAAAACATGTGAAAGTCTTATATACTAAAACCTATATGGCATTACTGAAAAAAACCAGAAAGCCAAAATAAATTGATGTGTCATATTCATGGATTGAAAAACTCATTACTGTTAAGATAATAATGCTCCCCAAAATGATCTATATATTTAATGCAGTCCAAATAAAACCCTAGTAAGCTTATTGTATAAACTGGTGAACTACTTCTAACATTTATATGGAAAAGGAGAGGACCTAGGATAACCCAAACAGCTTTGAAAAAGGAAAGCAAAGTTGAAGGACTTATGCTACCTGACTTCAAGACCTATTATAAAGCCACAGTAAATGAGACAGTGTGGTATTGGAATAAAGATAAATAAATAGATCAATGCAATCCAATTGAAAGCTCAGAAATAGACCTACACGTTCATGATTAATTAATTTGCTAATTGATGTGAAGGCAATTCAATGAGAAAAGAGAGTTTTATCAACAAATGGTGCTGGAACAACTGGATAGCCAGAAATAGGATGACATTTTATCATAACTCACACCATATAATGTGAAACCTAAAACCAGACAACTTCTTGAAAAAGACTTAAGAGAAAATCTTTGTGTCTTTTCTTACATACAAAATCAACAGCATGATCCATACAAAAAACTGATAAATTGGACTTTATCAAAATTAAGAAATTCTGTAATTTGAAAAGCTGTTGAGAATGGAAACACAAAACACAGACTAAAAGAAAATATTTGTCAATCACATTTCTGATAAAAGACTTATACTCAGAATGTATTTTTTTAAACTGAAAATAAGGATGCAAAAAATCAGTAAAAACTAACAGATTTTAACAGACACTCCAACAAAGAAGGTATATAGATGACAATTAAGTACAGGAAAAGATGCTCAACATCATTCACCATTAGGGAGATACAAAATAAAACCACAATAAGTTTTAATCACACTTATTAGAATGGCTAAAATGAAAGAGACTGGCCATATCAAAAACTGGCAAGATGTAGAGGAACTGGAACTCTCATATACTGATGGTGGGAAAGTAAAATTATACAATTTTGGAAAACAGTTTGGTATTTTTGTAAAATGTTAAACATACATCTACTATATGATCCATTTATTGTACCCAAGAAAAATGAATTTATATATCCATGCAAAGACTTATATGCAAATGTTCATAGAAGCTTCATTTTTGATAACCAAAAACTATAAACAATCCATATATTCATTGATCAGTAAATGAATAATCAAATTGTGGTGTATTCATTCAATTAAAAAGTACTTAGCAATAAAAAGATAACAACATGGATAATTTAAAATAATGATTCTGAGTGAAAAGGAAGCCAGACTAAAAGAGTTCATACTCTATATTCCATTTATTAAAAATCCTAGAAAATGGAAACTAACCTATAGATGGAAAAAGTAGTGATTGTCTGCGAATGGGATGGTGAAGAGGAGGGGGGTTGTATTACAGAAGATCTTGAGGAAACTTTTGGGGGTTATAGGTACATTCAAAATCAAGATCATATCTTGATTTTGGTGATGGTTTCATAGATGTATTCGTAAGTCAAAACTTAGAAAATTGTTTAAGTGGTGTGTACATTTTACTCTATGTGAATTATACCTCGAGAAAAATGGTTTTTAAAATTAGTGTAATTTAATTGTTTATAATAATTGCATTTAAACTTGCAGTGTACTATATTGAAGAAATTGTTCTATGTGCTTCATATACATTAATGTAAGCCTCATGAAGTGGGACAATTACAATTCCCAGTTTCTAGGTGATAAAACTGAGACACAGAGAGACCAACTAAGTTTCCCAAAGTCACACTTCCAGTAAGGAAAACAGCTGAGTTTTGATGCGAGGATGTCCGGTTCCATAGTCTGTGGACTTGTCCACTATGCTACACTGATCCTTAGGAAGGGTTGAGTTGCTGTGCTGAAATTAGGTCACAAGCCTAAAATGAATAAGGTCCTGGTTACCACTGCATTTTGCATTTGTTTTTTGAGTTCAACAAGCCTGTGCTACCATGTTTCTTGTGGTGGCTCAAATCTTCCACCATTTTCTCTGCTGAACAATTTGTTTATCTAATGCAGGATGACATCATTTTATTTTTTATGGAATCAACTCAATATTAAATTCACAGTTGTTCTTTTCTAATTGGTATATAATATATACAATGGAATACTACTCAGCCGCAAAAAAGAACTAAATAATGCCATCTGAAGCAACATGGATGCAACTGGAGATTATCCTACTAGGTGAAGTAAAATACCATATGATATCACTTATATGTGGAATCTAAAATATGACACAAATGAACTTATCTACAAAGCAGAAACAGACTCACAGACATAGAGAACAGGCTTGTGGTTGCCAAGGGAGAGGGGGTTGGGGGAGGGATGGACTGGGAGTTTGGGGTTAGTAGATGCAAACTATTACATATAGAATGGATGGACAACAAGGTCCTATTGTATAGCACAGGGAACTATATTCAGGTTCCTGGGATAAACCCTAATGGAAAAGAATATAAAAAAGAATAGATAGTTAGACTGATAGATAGATAGAGATATATATAACGGAATCACTTTGCTGTACAGCAGAAATTAACACAACATTGTAAATCAACTAAACTTTCAAGTTAGAAAGTTAAAGAAAATAATAATAATTAGATTAGTAGTATATGGCACTCATGGCAATTATGAAAATATTGGCCATTACAAACACTGAAATGGCCAGTATTATTTGATTATAATGTAGTCATCCAGATGACCTGGAGTATGTTTAGGCTAATATTTTGCTATTACCATCAAACTGAAAACAGGATAACTTGAGAGCCTCCAGAAGTATGTCTACCAACATCCAGAAATCTATGAAACCCAACTGGAGAAGCATTGTTCTAGAAGTGGGAAGAGCTAAGCAAATTTTTTAGTCTCTCATCCTATAACCTGACAGCCAAGAACAGTTCTCCACAGTTCTCGTTAAATAATCACATTTAAGCTTTCTACCTTGTAACCATGAACCATTTAGTTTCAGCTGAGGTTCAGTTTTTTCATTTATTAAATAGATATCATAGTTTCTTGCTCCATAGATATTTCTCTTCAAAATAGAATATACATATTAAATGTTCTTTATATATATTTTTAAGGTTGTAGTATGATTAAAGAGAATTTCCTTCTTAAACTGACTTCGTATTTTATAACACTTGCATTTGTGCTCTATGTATTGCCTGCCACTTCCACAGTTCACTAGCAGTGTCATCCTGGCTAAGTCACTGAACAGAGGCTACCTTGGACTCCTTATGTATAAAATGGGTATAATAACAGACCTACCTCACAGATTGTTAGGAGGATTCAATGAGTTAAATCTTAGCTGTTGGACCAGTGCCTGGCCATGTAATTACTCAATAAGTATTAGCTCCTAAGAGGGTAGGATATTTTATAAGGATTACTCTATAAAAATGGAATGTTTCCCCCTGCTCTTTGACAAGCCATGTCTTATCTTTCCTCTTTAAATTTTTGCATAGAGTCATCTTTCCCATAATCAAATGCAATAAAGTTTTCTATTTTTTAGCAACAGAAATTGGTTAAAATTTACAAAATTGAAGAAGGATATATAATTCTTTTTTCAAATCTAAACTTTTTTAAATAACTGATGGAATATTTTTAAAAATGCTTTTAGGATATGTAAGAAGAAATACTCATATCATGTCATGCTGAGGAAACTATAGATTTCAATCACCTAAGCAATAATATAGAATAGGAAAATTTTTAGAAGTTTGAATAAATTTATCATGACATTACTGTAGTTAAGAGGTCAGATCAAAAGTTTGGAGATATTCTTCAAATTTTTCCTTATATTTTAATCTTCTCAGGTTAAATTTACAGGTTTGAATTAAATTTTTCTTTTTTTTTCAGAACTTGGTAATGGGAGTAGTAGGAGGAGAAAGGGTCTTTCTCTTCTCCTCACTAGTAGTGCGAATCTTCAGTACCTTCTCTTGGTTGATTAAATTTTTCCCTACAGCTGTCAAATTAGAGGATATGAACCATCACAGTTCTGTAACATCAGGGCTATATTAAAACAAGAATACTAAAGGTATGTTAGCTTATTTTACAGTAAACACAGTACATGAACACCCACACTCATTTAATCCTCACAACAATCTTATAATGAAAATATATACTAAAATTCAAATATTTTGCAAATGAAGCAACCAAGGTTTGCTTCTAGGTTTATAGCCTAGACCAATATCAAGTCTTCAGATTGCATTTCCAGAACACCTTCCCAGGTTTTTACTTTGTTCTTAATTCTTTTTTATATAATCCCTGGCACTGTATTGACTTTTCAGCCCTGAAAGCACATAGGACCACTGTCTTTAGGGTACCACCTATAGCACTTCTTAAATGTTTCCTTGGTCTATACCAATTGCTCAGAATCCACTTTCATATAAGTATGGTTTAAGATCGCTCTCATGCCCCATCAATCAACCAGTACCTTACAAACCAAAAGAACCTAAAGTCAGCCCCAATATTGGAAAACTCGCTGCCATTTACCTACCTACAATTGTTTTATGGTCTATACTGTGTCTTATTTATCTTTATTTTATTTCATTTTACAAATGTTAATATAATGCTTACTATGTGCCGAGTCATGTTCTAAATGTTTTACAAATATTATTTTTTCAATCCTTATAAGTTAAGTACCATTATTACCCTCATTTTGGAGGTGGAGGATGGAGAGGCACTTGCCTAAGGGCACCAGGCTAGTATATGGCAGAGCTTTACACAGTAACAATTATAAAAAACAGAGTCACAACAGCACCATAAGTCCAATTGGTGAAATTCTACAGTTTAGACTAAAATTTGAGCAGTCTCAGATGAAGACCTGTACATTAACAGTCTATCAGCTCTAACACTGAAATCAATAAATGACTGTGACTAATTCAGGGTCTAAAGTCGGCCTGGTAGATTAGAAGGCAGTGCAGAAATTCAATGAAAGAGGAGGAGCTAGATCAGAGCATTACCCGAGGCACTCCTGGCCAGGCTGTACACATATATGTGTATATACACACACAAACATATGTGTAGATAGGTAGGTAGATACACATGTTTATATGTATATATAACATTATATAATATACATATATATTACATTATATATATATATTCAGTTAACTAAACTAAACATGGAAATTTCTTTGCCATCACATAACTAGCCATGGAGCATTTCCTTGAGAGAATAAATTTCTTTGCTATTAATTCTTTTGTAATCTTTGCTTAGAGTTAAAATAAATACTTCAGTTACTGTTAGGGAAAACTTTGATCTATGAGGTAGATCTAAATCACATTTACAGTCATTCTATTCTTGTCTAAAAATATACTACCCTTAAACAACAGCAACAAAATGACTAAATTTATTTTTCACTGATAAATTGTCCCTACTGTTTCAAATGAACAATTGCTGTGAAGTTATTTGAGTATTTTTTAAAAAGAAAAATAATATTTAATAATTTGAGCGCTTAATTTGTGCCAGGCCCTTTTCTAAGAGCTTTACATGCTTACCTCACAGAATCCCTGTAATAACCCTATGAAATAGATACCATTATGATTCCCATTTTGCACTTAAAGGAACTAAATTTACATAATTGGCCCAAGGTGATACAGCTAGTAGATGAAACAGATTTAAACTCCAAATGTCTGACTTCAGAACTTTTGCTCCTAACCACAATGATAGAAATAGTGGTCAGAATAACACGATTATAACTGAAGGCTTTAGATTCAGAAGCCTTGTCCCTATTCTTATTTTAATTTTTCAAAAGCCCCTAGAAAATGAGTGAATATCGTCTGCAGTTAGGAAACCAAAGTGAGATGGTTCCCAAATTCTCCGAGAAAAGAAATATGACTAGCTTGTAAAAACTCCACTAATAAACATAACACATTGCTACCTGAGACTGAATGCCAATAGAAGTCATTTTAAAAGACTTGCCTTGTGACTCGTGATCACTGCCCAGGCAAAAGATGAGGTCTTCTGCTGGATTCGTAGACCCTAACAATAGGCTAAGTTTTTGACCAACAGTTCCACATTACTAATTTTATGTATTTTTAAAACTCTTAATGGAGGTACTAACTATCTGATGACGTATCTATTTCCAGTTTGCAATTAGTTCTGAAATATCCTCTTTGCTTACCATAAATTTGATCTTTTAACTCTCTCATCACTGGCACATATTATATTAGATCCATGAAAATAGCAAATATAGTCAAAAATATTTATATAGCCTTATTATATGACACAGTACTAAGCATGTCACATATTTTAACCCATTTAATCCACACAACAACTTTATTAAATAAACACAGTTATTATCACCATTTCACACATAAAGAAACTGTGGCACTGAGAGGTTAAGCATCTTCAAGGTCACTTACTAGTGCAAATGATAGAGACTGGATCCAAACCAGATAGGCTGGCCAAAGAGACTATGTTCATAACCTATATGTTGCACTATCATGAGATAATCCAACTATTCTAAAAATGCCATTAGAGCCACAGACCTATCTCTTGGGCAACTTATCCCCAAATACTAACTCATTCACTAAACATTTATTGAGTACCAGTTTTCCTGACCTTCCAAATCTGGGAACACAATAATAAATAAGGCAGAGGAACTTTTAAGGAGAAGAGGAAGGCATATAAATGCTTAATTATAATAGGAGGGTTAAATGCCAGCATAGAATATATAGAAAAGGCTGCAGAAGCATAAATGTGACTATACTTGGTCCAGAAGCCCTCATGGCGGGGAGGGGAAAAGGGAGAAGACATCTTTGTGGAGGAGAAAATGGAGTAAACCGCCTCCCCTAAAAAAAAAAAAAAAAAACTAACAGTGAATTTTTAAAAATGGAACCTATTACTTTTAGATTTACCTCAAGGAAAAAAAGGTGATTAATAATGCTACAAGAATGAATCAATTTATAGTCAGGATCCTTGCAGGACACATAAAAGTGATAACTGACACAGTTTAATGAAGGGACTGTTTACAGACTTGTGCGGAGGGTTAAAGGCACCAGCTAGAGAAGGAGAAGCATTAGAAACTCCAATAGCCAGAAGCTGTTACCATCTCCAGTCCATAAGAGCAAAGCAGTGTTGCTGTCCCTGAAGCTGACAAGAGCTGCAATGGTGGGAGAGGGTCTGACCCAGTAGGAGCTGTGGCTCTGGGTAGAGGAACACAGCCACTACCAAACCACAGTCCAACAAATGGGTGGGGTAAATGCATACTGTGACCTCATTATCTCCCATCCACCAATCTCCAGCTGGTGTCTCCACTGGCTGAACAGAGGGCAGGGGAGTTTACATGATGCAGTCCACAGAAGTCAGAATCCTGCCACCCAGAGCAGGATAAGGAGGGGAGAAGGGTCGGGTGCTGACCTGGTAGGACAGATAAATGGAGAATAACCAACACCCATTTATTGCTCAAAAGACAGTACTTGGTACTTACTTCATCACCTTGGAGGAAAACGGATAGAAAGAGACACCTATATTGGGTGAAATGAAGACTTTTTTAGAAGAGCTACATAATTACTAAAATCAGCTACACCAACATGGACTTTGCAGAAATCTCGTGAGAAGATTTTTAAATACAAAATTTGCGTCACTTTTTCTGGGCTCAGTTCTCTCTCATAGTACTAACTACTTTAAAAAAATTTTTAATTGAGACAGTCCACCTACAGAACCCACGTTTCATGACTTCCCTTTTAGAGAACACTTTGTTTTTGTTCATTTGACCAGCAAAGATTAATGGTACCTCTAAACATCCCTGTATCTATTTCCTTTTCCCTTTTCCCACTGCTACTGTTTAGTTCAAGTTCTTATCAACCAAGGCTACTATTGGCCCTGACAGCAGTGAACTCCAAGTTCCTGAAATGACAGGCTGCTCTCTGCCCAGAGTCCTGACTATTCTCCCTAAATACAACATAAAATAAACTCAGACAAATGCACCAGGAATTTCACAGAGAAAGATCCGTTACTGATTATGTTTTCCAATTTGCATGTAATCTGCAATAATTTTAACTGTGCAAAATTAGCATTTAATTACCATTTATTCTTTTTGGTTTCTTTTAGGGAGCCCCATTAATTAAGGTGCGAATTTAGATGAATCTGGTTCTGCTGAATAAGCAAAAGTACTTTGATCTTTAAGTAAAACTTAGGCATTCTAAAAATTCCATTAATCAGCATTAATGTTCCCTCTGGTCATGTTTAATTCTTGAGTGTTTAGTACTATTGGCCTTTACTAAACTTTCCTTTACAGTGCTCTCAACAAAGATTTAAATTGTGCAATATTTCTTATTTGTTCATCTTTTTCTTTGGTGAGCATGGAACAATGGAACCAATTGTCAAAGCTGTCCTTGAGGGTAAAAAAGAAGGTAAGAGGGACTTCCCTGGTGGTGCAGTGGTTAAGAATGCACCTGCCAATGCAGGGGACACGGGTTCGATCCCTGGTCCAGGAAGATCCCACATGCCGCAGAGCAACTAAGCCCATGCGCCACAACTGTAAGCCTGCGCTCTAGAGACCGTGAGCCACAACTACTGAAGCCTGTGCACCTAGAGCCCATGCTCCGCAACAAAGAGAAGCCACTGCAATGAGAAGCCCACGCACTGCAATGAAAAGCAACCCCCTCTCGCCACAACTACAGAAAGCCCGCATGCAGAAACGAAGACCCAAGGGCTTCCCTGGTGGCACAGTGGTTGAGAGTCCGTCTACCGATGCAGGGGAAACGGGTTCGTGTCCAGGTCCGGGAAGATCCCACATGCCGTGGAGCGGCTAGGCCCATGAGCCATGGCCGCTGAGCCTGTGCTCCGCAACGGGAGAGGCCACAACAGTGAGAGGCCCACGTACCGCAAAAAAAAAAAAAAAAATTCTGGTGAGAAATGAAGACCCAATGCAGCCAAAAATAAATAAATAAATTTATTTTTTTAAAAAAGGGTAAGAAGTGATGGAAAAGTAGCAAGTATAATGTCTTTCTTTTTCTCTTCCCATGATGCTGCAGAAAAAAAAAAAAGGATTTGGAATGTATTAATGGATCAGGAAAGTGAAAAATAAAGAATGGGAGAAAGGGAGTGGTAATACTGTAAAACACAATTCTCATTACTTTAATATATGTATATATTATATATATTTATATGTATGCTTGTAATACATATTTTACATAAATATTTATAATATATACTTTTTTTCAGCTGATGCCACATGAAACACATTCATCTGCTCTCTACACTACCTACAGAACTAAATTTAAGACCCTCATACACGTTATACTTAATCAAATGTATGTCAATAAATATTTGAATACTTAATCTCTGCCCAGTCCTCTTCTGAATGTTCTTAGGAGAACACAGACATTTAATATATGACTCTACAGCAAAAAAAATTGTTAATAAAACTAAAACTTTTTAAAAAATAACAGTGAACACTGCCAACCTCTATGATTAAAGGCAGTATCATCATTGTGAGAATTAAGACATATAAAACTCAGACTAGTTAGAATAGCCTTTATGGAACGGATAGGTTTGGAGGAGGTGGAGGGTTTAGTTAACTAGTCAGAAGATGAAAGAGGTAAGAGGGAAGAAGGCAACAGCTAAGGCTGTCTACAGAGTTTCATATCTTTTAGGCTTAATTAAGGCTAGACAAAAAAAAAAGGCTAACACGTTTATTGAATACCATTTATTTCCTAATTGACACTCATAACAAAGTAATGAGATAACATAATATTATGGTATAAGGGTAAGATATTGATCATAATATGGTGCAATGACCATAAGTATCTTATTTAAACTTGCCAAACTTAACAAAATTTAATTTCCTCATCTATGAATGGGGAAAACCATCAACATTACCTATTTCATTTGTGAAGTTTAAGTAAGATAATAGTTAAAATTACTTTGAACAGAGTTCAGTCTCTCAGAGCTAATAAATGGTAGAGCTCACAGCCTGACTCCTAGACAGAAACCTAACCCTATGCTGTGGGTGTGAAAGGGGCACCGAAAGATAGAGAAGATCCAGGTCCACTTAGGCAATATTTCTCAAAGTGGTCCAGTCCTACCTCCATTGCAATCATTTTGACAACTTTTTAAAAACAGTTTCATTCCACTGTTTAAGATGACAAACCCCACCCATGGGTTTATCTTCTACTTTTCTCCCTTCTCTCTCTAAAATGAAAAGAAAGGAAAAAAGAAACTTCTCTTTCCATACACAGTGAAGATAGACATGAGGGAAGCTGACGATCAGTAAGAGATCTAGGCAGACTGACAGGAAAGCAAAGCGGGTGGGGCGATGTTGCGGCTTGCTGATACTCATGAAGCTGGGCAAAGTGACACAGGAAGAGCCTGCAGCAGGGAAGGTGGACTCTCCAGTTCAACGGAGGCTTGGAGTGAGTTGTAGTTTATTAGAAACAGGCTGTCTTTGAAAGTCCTTTTATGAAACAGTAGGCCTCCTCCACCCCTCTTCCCTATCCCAAAGCCCCCAAAACTTGGCAGTCGGGTGCTTTCACTCAAGGCAATAGAATTCCATTCTTCTCTAAAAAAATTGAGCAAGTCAGTGTGACCTAACATAGTGAGTTCGTACTAGCACTGCGGGGGAGCCGCTGAGGATGGTGGAAGGGCGAAGGGGAACTGAGATTTTGCCTTTTCTTTGCTTGTCAAACATTGTCATCCACACATAAAGGTCACCCACAGGAAGAGGGTGCACAGTGGATCTACCCAAAGGCCTTTTCTATTTTTATTAGTCTAAAGAAGTCTCCTTTTTCTATAATTTATCCAGAGCTGGTGCCTTTTTCTATCCTGTCTTCTCACAGAGGATGCCTTTTCTAGTTTCAACAGTGATGCAGTGCAGGTTAACAAGTTTAACAATGATGGAATTAGTGAGCAGAAACCTCCACATGCTGGCATCTAAAGGCCCCCTAACACTATCTTCTCTGCTAACACAAAAGCAAGGCATGCCTTTATTTAGCTAAAGGCATTACCCATTTACCCAGACCTCCATATTCAAGAGAGGTGGCTGATAGGAAGCCATTCTACCTCTACATTGAATGAGCCAATAAAGAGGGGGTCAGCACTCTGTGTTCTTGGACTAAATCCCACTTGCTACTTGTTTTTGTACAGCCTGTGAGCTAAAAATTTATTAATTTTTATGGTTGAATAAAGTCAAAAGAAGATTAATATTCTGTGCCTGTGTACACTGTATGAAATTCAAACTTCTGTGTCCATAAATAACATTTTTTTGGAACCTAGCTATGCTCATTAACTTATTATTGATGACTGCTTTGGTACAACAATGGCAGAGTTCAGTAGCTGTGATAGAGAGCATAGGGCTTAGAAATCCTAAGATATTTGCTCTCTCATCCTTTACAGAAAAAGTTTTTCAATCCCTACTCTAAAGTGTTTATTTTAAAAATGTTCCTTTCCTTGGGCTTCCCTGGTGGCGCAGTGGTTGAGAGTCCGCCTGCCGATGCAGGGAACACGGGTTCATACCCCGGTCTGGGAAGATCCCACATGCCGCGGAGCGGCTGGGCCCGTGAGCCATGGCCACTGGGCCTGCGCATCCGGAGCCTGTGCTCCACAACGGGAGAGGCCACAACAGTGCGAGGCTAGCGTACCGAAAAAAAAAAAAAAAAAAAAAAAATGTTCTTTTTCTTGATAGTTGGAGGGAATGGGTTGGAGGGCTGACATATTGTTATAGACTCTACACTTTCCTTCACTGCTTTTTTTTTTACTTGCTTTCTTTTGGGCTAGTCTATGCATAGCATCTTATATTTCACATTACTTGGTGCTTTCACCCTTGTTAAAAAGCTGAAAGTGGAACCACATAAGCAAGATCCATGTCCACCCTCTTGTTGTTGGAGGGAACCAATGCAAAGGGCAAATTCTGAAAAAGTCAGGCTGAATTTGGGTATGTGTGAGGGAGTGGGGAAGTCAGGCCAAATCTTTAACCCCATCTTTAGGACCTAGAATTTCAAAGAGTTCTGTATAAACAGCCCCAGAAGACCAATGCTTAAGAACCGGTTGTCGTCCTTTTTAAAAATATTTTATTTATTTTTATTTATTTATTTTGGCTGTACCGTGTGGCATGTGGGTTCTTAGTTCCCTGACCAGGGATCAAATCTGTGCCCCCTGCATTGGGAGAGTGGAGTCTTAACCACTGGACCACCAGAGAAGTTCCTCAGTTGTTGTCCTTTTATAAGAATCTTCTTTTGCCCTCCTGAACGTATGCAATAGTATTTTATTTGTTCTGGAAACAGGTTTAAATCAAACTTTCACCACTGCCTGATTTCATGTTCCTACAGAATGGCCTTGTAATAGCTCTTTTCCTTAATATATATGACTAGATGTTCTTTTATAGGTGCAGGAAATCAGCTCTCAGGTCCTGAAGAGGAGACAGGAGCTGAACCTGAATAAAGAAGAGAACCATTAGAGACCCCCTCAGAGCCAACATGGGGTTTTCCAAAGGACAACAGGTACGCCTTCATTTTCAGTTCCTGACATGTTATTGAGCTGCCCTGAAAGAGACACCACAAATCATTGACATTCTGAGAGCTAGGCAGAATTTTTGCAGTGTTATAATGCTTTCCTTTTATGTCCTAGATATACCTGAAATAATGTGAATTTCCCTTTGGGAATTTGTGTTCTTTCAGTGTTTTGACATAAGCGCATGAAGAAGCCAGAGGCACCTACAACATTAAAAGTGAAATCCAAAGAGACAGAATGAAGAACAAACACAGGGTTTGTCTGTGGATTACTTACTCCAGAATTCCCCAACCCGATAGCACCTAGACTACTTAGAAATGAGGTAACCTTAGAGGGCTTTGGGGTTGGAAACAGAACATTTAAGTGTGCAAGTCTAATTGGGGACCTAGTTATGCTTATGACATAATTCTAAAGCTAAAGGAAAATTAATATTTGATTTTGCAAATGTGTGCCCAATACCAATCACTGACTACAATGCTGTTCTTTAAAAGGGCAGTAATCTTATTTGTATTCATACAAAGCACATACTGAAGAAACATGAAGAAAATCTACTTAGAATGGTTGCCATTTGTCTTCTGGACATTACTAGAAAGGCTGCCAGTCTATTTACCTTCAAAAAGACAAAGACAAAACTCGCAAAAGCAAACTGGTCCTTGTAATGCTTTGGGATTTATTACCTAAATCCAGTAAAGAAGATAATATACATACTCTGCAATGAATTTGTGAAAAGATAATGTGTCAAATTGAAATTATTATAATTATAATCATGTGCCATTAGGAAGACAGCCACTATGTTTTACTCATGTACTGACTCTAGACAGAATTTAACATCAACATAACATTGTGCTATACAGCAATTATGGTAATAGTCGTCTAATTCATTATTAGATGGATTCACAATTGTAATGAAGTAATTCCATGAATGCTTAATAAAACACATTAACCCCCATAGCACTATCAAATTCTGTACACTTTCTTCCAGAAAAGAATATTTTTATATTTATAAAATGTTAACTTTTAGCAAGATGGAGATATTTAGACTTTGTGGCATAAAAATATGTCCATTATTTTAGAATATACTGTTACAGTAGACATTACAAAAACAGAATTTGATACTCATTATATATAACAACTAAATTATACTGAGAGATGCTTTAAAACATATATATATATATATATATATATATATATGTATTAGCCTGCTCAAGCTGCCATAAAAGAATACCAGAGACTAGGTGGCTTAAACAATAGAAATTTTTTTTCTCATAGCTGGAGGCTAAAAGTCCAAGATCAAGGTGCCAGCAATGTTGATTTCTGGTGAGGCCTCTCTTCTTTTCCTTTGTGTGTACATAGAGGCAGAGAGAGATCTCTGGTGCCTCTTCTTATTATTATAAGTTCACCAGTCCTATCAGATAAGGCTCCACCTTTATGATCTCATTTAACTTGAGTCACCTCCTTAACGGCCCTATCTCCAAATATAGTCACACTGAGGCTTAGGGCTTCAACATGTGAATTTTGAGGGGATACAATTCAGTCCATAACTATATAGACACAGAAAGTGCATTCCCCTTTTCACTCATTGTTTTAATTATTACAGAAAAATATATTACATTTTGAGCTTAGATCTCCTATTCATACCCTGTTAATAAGCCAGCAAAGAGCTAAAGGAAGTATGTTGATTCTTACCACAGGTGGTCTTTTTGGGGCACTGTGAAAATAATGGTAACCTAAAATGATATCTTTTAGTTGTGAGAAAATTCACCAATTTTTTTAATGGAAAGCAAGTTAATCTGCCCATTTGAACATTTATTGTATTTTATGTACACTATTTCTGTGATACTCTTGTTTTAAAATATGGTATAATGAATGGAATTAAACATCTTGATTCTGATTTATTGAGACACCCAAGAACCTTTTTTAATCTTTGATATTCTTATTATTTTTAAACTTAGAAAATCCCTCCTCCAAAGTTCAAGAGCAGTAAGTAGCAACACTTGAATCCAGATCTTTTAGAAGAACTTATTTTTCCCTAATTCCTTGCTACACAGGGTGAGAATGCTGTATGACTTATGATTCCAAATAATGTTTGCTACCACTGTTATTGTTTTTGTTTTTTTATGACCTAAAGGCTGAAAGAAAGAAATGGTTTGGGTAATTCGTGGTAGATTAATGTTTACCTACTTTCATATTTTGGAATTGGAAAAAGTACCTTTAGTTCATATGAAGAAAGACCAAGCATCTTCATAGCCCAAGTGTGGGGAGAAGGATAACAAATACTAGGGAAAGTAGAGAGGTGAAACAGTGTGAATTAGCACTCCCCTCCTTAGGATATGTCAAACAGCAGAATGCAATATGCTACTGTTTATTAAACAACAGAATAGTAGTAGCCACCAGTCATCAAGTGGTAACTATGTGACAGCCAGTGTAACAGTGGACTTTTGATAATCTTTATTTCATTTAATCTTTATAACTCTATGCATAGCTACCATATTTTTTTCTTTTTTAACAGATGAGAAAGCTGAAGCTCAGAGAGGTTACTCAGCTAAGCCAAGGTTACACAGTAAGTGTCCAGGTCAAAATTCCTACCTAGGACTGCCTTCTGTATCCATGTATGTTCTATTTATGCTACAATTCACACCCATATGTCCAAAAAAGTATAATCTCAGTTTACAGAATGCTTTGTATTTTTAAATAGTATAAAAATAGGAAGTTAAAGGGTATCTTCCCCTCCAAATGGTATGAATAGAAGGAAATCACATAAATGGATATGGTAATAAATACCATAAGCTATGAGTGCACTTGGCCAAATCTGACTGCCTATATGTGATGTACGTGATCCTTTATCTTGAAATAGCCCCTCCACATGTACCACCCTCATTCCTGCTTTTTTGCTTTCTTCATGTTTTCCAGCCATCTTGGAATTCTTTAACCTACCTAATTCCATGAATTCTTTAAGGAACAGCTAAAGTCTAACCCCTTCTAGGGACCTTTTGCCAGGTGTTTTAACCAAGTGATCCCACTGCTTTTATGGTCTTTACCCAGGTCTTAGCCCTTGACTATAAACTACAAGGTATTTTTCTCCACTTATATGTCCAAATTACAAGTGTTTTCAGTCCCTCTACAGCAAACTTTCAGCACATAACAAATGCTTAAAATCAGTTATTTGACTAATGAACTGTCAGATCACCTTATGTCTTTTAAATTATGTATGTAGTAATTGGTCCATTTATTAGAGTATGGAGTCAAAGGTACACATATATCCTGTCAAACCAATATGTTATTTTCCTAAAACTAAACTCTGTTCCAACTCTGGAGACCATTCCCAAACTCTAAATAGCCATTTCAGAGTAGAGAATATAGATGCCTCATATACTCAAACAGAAATTTATTAACTTCTCTGTCCTGAGTTCAACATAAGGGACTGAATGAGGTCCCCGTCCCTGCTTGTAACAAATGTAGCAGTCTAGTACAGAGGACACAATTGTATAGACATATAAGTTAAAATATTCGGTGAATTTGCTGTTTCATAGGGACTTAGAAAGAAATAGCTGTGTCATCAGAGAAAAGCCAGCCAGCTGGACATCTGGAAGTCCCACAGATTAGCATCAACTTGGTAAAATAGAAACAATAAACTACTTATTTAACTGGCCCAGAAATTTGGTCTTGATAACTCATAAAAAAGGTTATAGAGTCTTGAGGACAGATTTCCACAAAGGAAATCCTCTGCAGAGTGATGTTAGTGTGTTCATTTATAATTAAAAACGAGGTATTTAAGATAACCAACAAGGACCTACTGTATAGAACAGGGAACTCTGCTCAATATTCTGTAATAACCTAAATGGGAAAAGAATTTGAAGAAGAATAGATACATGTATATGTATAACTGAATCACTTTGCTGTACAACCAAAACAAACACAACATTGTTAATCAACTATACTCCAATATGAAATAAAAATTAAAAAAATAAAAAGTGAATAGATATCCTGTCCTATGACCCACTCATTCTTTCTCTGTAAGATATGGCAGCCAAACTGTAGCCAGGTTTTTGGTGAGCATTGAATCATAATAATTAGTTCTGTAATTACTACCGTATGACCTTGGAAAATTAACCACTTTTTGTCTTAATTTACACATCTGAAAAATAGTGATCATGATGATACCTACCTCTAAGATTGCAGTAGGAGCCGAACGAGTTAATACATGTAAAATGTTTACAATAGTTTCTTGCACAAGTAGAAGCACAATAATAAAATAATATTATTGAAATATTAATGATGTGGTTTATAACAGCCTGATGTACACAATACATAGCAGAGTTATAGAAGCTAAGAGAATGGATTTATTCATTCATTTAATCATTCCTTGATATCTATGGAGCACCTAACATAAGTCATTCACTGTATTTGGTGTTCGTAATAGAATAGTCAACCAATCAAACTGATGTCTTCCCTTAACCAAACTTATATTCTAATAGTAAATATCAAATAATTACAATAAAATGTGATGGCCATTATTGTTGGGGGTGGGGACTTAAATTCCTATTCCCAATATATCCTTCCATGTGGAGGAAGATAACGTTCTGAATTTTCTCTGTATCCTCACTCTTTGTCTCCCAGGTAGGAGGAGTAAATTCCCTAAAAAGTGAATTTTGGTTAAGAAAATTGGGCATGCATGGCTCCCTGTCCCTTTACTCTTCCTCACTAGCTCACCTACCTGATAAGAGCATGTGCTCTCTTCTGCAACATAGTCCATTTTTGCTCTTCAAGATCTTTAGAAATGTCAAAATAGCCAACCTTCATCTTAGGTTATATTCTCACTTTTTGTTATTGGAATGCTTTCAATAATCCATTTAAATTATTGCTCTTTTAGAAGTTAATTCTCCATCATTTATTATAATAATAGCTACAATTATTGAGTACTTGTCTGTCAGGGAGCATGCAAAGAACTTTATATACATGATCTCATTCGATCCTTGTAAAACCCTAATTGGGATGGTGTTACTATGCCCATATTCAGATAAGAAAATTAAGGCAGAAGAGGCTTGTCCCCAGATCACACAGTTAGTAAGTGGCAGAGTCAGGGTAGAAACCAATTACATAATTTTAACTCCAGTGTCTATCTCCAGTAATTTTTTATCTAATTCTCATTTTATTCAGAACTTAAGAGGGTAAGAGAGTTATTTGTTGGATATCTTGAACGCCATCTCCTAACAATCATACTTTACCTTCTTAAAAGCTAATGTTATTTCTAAATTTTGCATTACTTGTTTTATGCCCTGACTAATTATGACAAGACCATGCGAACAAACTTCTATAGGATGTCAGCAAGGAAAAAGGCACTGCATTGCATCCAGTCCCTTCCACTAGCAGACCAATCAAACTACAAGACCTTTTGATGCACAGTAAAATGGGTGGTTTTGGGTGGCAAACATGGTATTTTTTTTCCTTTTTGATTCACTAAAACCCAAGCAGAATTAGCTTTAATGAGGTGTCATGTGATTCTGGAAATATATGTGCATATATATCAATGTACACTGTGATGCCTAAATTAATATGTTCCTTCCTGAGACTTTCTCATGAACAGTTTTTGAACTACAGAAATATATGTTTTGAATTAACTAAGTTAAATTCAACACAAATTTACTAAGCATTAGCAACCTGAAATTTTGCCAGGAGCAACAAAGAATACAAATTCTATCTTCAAGGATATCACAATGTCTGACATTGTGATTTCTTATTCTCATTTCTATTCACAGAAGTAATTTTATTATTTTCTAAGTGAACTTCCTGTTCTTCTTTTCCTATTTGTTTTGTTGTCCAATATAAATGAGAGATGGGTTCCTTCATAAACCATATTTTTATTGCTTTGCATCACAGCAAAGAAAAAAAACAGGTGAATAAGAATTTTCTGTTTCAAACTAAAATTTTAAATAGCACCTAGAACACTGTCATCATAAAAAATAATTGATTGTGGTGTCAATGCCAGCATTTATTTCCTTGGTACTTTATTTGACTGAAAACATTATAGTGAATGAGAGGCTTTACCCATTCTAAGTATCACAAATGGCTGACAAACATCCCCCTATATTCTGAAACCATTCTGAGACACGTACAGTTATCTGCTCCAAATTCACCACCACAGCTAAAAAACAATCGGCACAACACCTGCTCCCCAGGGGCAGAGAGTTTAGAAGGAAGGAGAGCCAACAGGAGGAATGAGAGCCTGCTTAGGAAAAATGCTTCCTGGCAGAAAGCAGGATTTATGAAAGGCTGTCTCCCCTCTAATAACCACCTACCTTTTTACAGAGGCAACTTATTGTAAGTTTCTGGAATGCAGGCTAGAAGTTTGCCCTATACTTCCTGGTATGTCATATTATAATCAAGGTATATACCCTATAGATGTTAAATGAGAATCACTTTATACATTGATGGATTCTGTATGCCTTCATCGTGGCCTGAGTCTTCCATGTTTCAATCTACACTGATAAGATGTTAATTTAAAGTGAAAATACAAGTGTTTTAAGGATGGTATGCAGAGAATGAGGAGGAGAAAAAGAGAGTCTTTTCAGCAGCACAGACAGTCTAGATTGGATAGAGAAAAATAAACAATGGCTCTCTGTATCAGCTTGTCTTTCTGTAATTACAACAATCACTTTTAAGAACTGTCTGGATATAAAAATGGTAAAACTAAAATCAATCTAATTATCCACAGTGAACCTTCCTTCCATCAATTTCCATTACAGAGGAAACAAAATTGGCCATTACTTACCACTTCAGTATTAATGCTGGCTGCAGCCCCACTGAGAGATACTTAGATGCACACCATTTTTTAGAAAGCTGAAAGCGATCCCTTTGACTATTAGCATATGCACAGCAAGAGAGAAGAGACAGGGAGAAATTACTAACTCTTTTTTCTTTCATCAAATAGGCACTGGGCTTAGCCCCGGGACTATAAGCATATATAAGATGTTATTTCTTTATTCAAGGAATTCAGAGTCTGTTTGGGGAGTCAAACACATAAACAGATAATAATGAAACAATGAGGTAAGAGCAATGCTAGATTCAGACAATACTGAGAACCACTAACTAGCCAAGTCAGGATGTTTGTAAAAAAATAAGAAGAGGGATGTTAATCAGGGATGTGACTGAGCGTTTCTTGGGAGAAGTTGGAAAGAGGAAGACAGCACTTCCTCTAGAAGGAAAGCCCTCAACAAAAAACATGGAGGTAAAAAATAGTAAGAGCTGGGCTTCCCTGGTGGCGCAGTGGTTGAGATTCCGCCTGCCGATGCAGGGGACACGGGTTCGTGCCCCGGTCCGGGAAGATCCCACATGCCGCGGAGCGGCTGGGCCGTGAGCCATGGCCGCTGAGCCTGCATGTCCGGAGCCTGTGCTCCGCAACGGGAGAGGCCGCAGCAGTGAGAGGCCCGCGTACCGCAAAAAAAAAAAAAAAAAAAAAAAATACTAAGAGCTTAATATGGAACCACAAGCAACTTGCATTTCTAACCTGATAAGCAAGGCAGAGACTGCCAGACAAAGAGGCAATGGGGCAATAAAAATATTGTGTTTCTTTTTTTTTTTTTAACATCTTTATTGGAGTATAATTGCTCCACAATGGTGCGTTAGCTTTTGCTGTAGAACAAAGTGAATCAGCTATACATATACACACATCCCTATATCTCCCCCCTCTTGTGTCTCCCTCCCACCCTCCCTATCCCACCCCTCTAGGTGGTCACAAAGCACCGAGCTGATCTCCCTGTGCTATGGGGCTGCTTCCCACTAGCTATCTATTTTACATTTGGTAGTGTATATATGTCCATGACACTCTCTCACTTTGTCCCAGCTTACCCTTCCCCCTCCCTGTGTTTCATTTTAAAGAACAGAAATTTAGCTAATAGGAGATGGGGGAGTCCAAATATTTATAAGCAATGGAGCTATGTTGTAAGATCTGTGTGCTGGATTGTTCCACTACACTTCAAGAGCCATTCTCCACTTGTTTCAATTCTGTGCTCTGCCTTGGAGACTAACTGGTACAGATTACATCAAGGGGTTCTCATGCCTTCTGATATCTATTTGGGTTTCCCAACAGTGTCCCCAGTCAAAGATTGGAGGGAGGGTGGGATTGAGGACGCGGTATTTATCTGGTGTGATATGAACAAACTTTGGTCTGGGATGTCCCTTGAGTAATCAAAGATCTCTGCTTTTTTCAAATCAGACACTTTATTTTTCTGTGTTCTAGTAGCCACTCCCTCACGTCATCCCATGGGATGTAGAAGTGGTAACAGCTTGGCCAGACTATTACACCATCCGTTGTAGTTGTCCTATACCCAAACCTGTGGACATAATCTCTTTGTGAATAAAGCTTCCTTGAATTAATCTTATTTTGAAGGTGCCCATTGTTTCCTGCTGGGACTTGAACCTATACACTTTGCATTTAGATAAGCCAAACTGAAGTCTGTAAGGGAGATGGTTTAAAAAGAAGAGAGAGGAGAGCACCCAGCAGAGATATGGTGAAGAACTTAATTGTATCTATGATATTTGTATCAGGGAAGCAGGAAAAAGTTTGGGAAATACTTGAAGGTAAAATCTGTTGAATGCATTGATTGACTGGTTGAGGAGAAGGGGGAAGGAGAACGGGAAATAAAGTTTGTTTCCAATTTTCTAACTTTCAAGTTTTCAACTTCAGTGACTAGATTATAGATGACGGATGATGGTGCTACCGATGGAGACTACAGATGAAGGAGCAGGTTTATGGAGTAAGATAATAAGTTCACTTTTACATGTATTGGCTTTGAGGTGTCTGGGTCTGATGGATATATGAAAATAAATGGTCAGAACTGAAAATGATACCTTTGAAAGTTGTAAGCATATCAGTAGGTGGTACTTAAACCATGAGATTGAGAACAGTGAACTGGAAATGAAACCCTGGAAAGGGCTGACATGTAAGGAAATGTTCTCAAATTTTAATATTTGTGAAGTTCTACTCAGAAAGCTGGTTAAAATGCATCACCCAGGGACCCTAGTTTAGTGACTGATTCAATAGATAGAGTGGTGGATTCAGAGATGGTGTATCCCAAACACATATCCCAAGTGATCCTGATTACATAGTTTTCAGACCACACTTAGAGAGAAATACTTATTTAAAGAACGGAGGGAGGAAGAAATGCTCACAAAAGAGAAAAAATGGAATATCAAGGCTCTATAGAGAACTCCTAAATCTCAACAACAACAAACAAACAACTCAATTCAAAAATGAGCAAGGGACTTAGACGTTTCTCCAAGGAAGGTATATAAATGGCTAAGTAGCATATAAAAAGTTGCTCAATATGACTAATCATTAGGGAAATGCAAAAAAAAAACACAGTGAGACAACACTTCACACATATTAGAAAATATCATAAAAGAGAAAATAAGTTTTGTTGACGATGTGGAGAAATTGGAACACTTACACACTGTTGATGGGAAAGTAAAGTGGTACAGTCACATGGAAAACAACACGGCAGTTCTTCAAAAACTTAAAAATAAAATTATCATATGATCCAGCAATTCCATTTCTGGGTGTATATACAAAAGAACAGAAAGCAAAGTCCTAAAGAGACATTTGTCCACCCATGTTCTGCAGCATTATCCCTAAGAGCTAAAATGTGGAAGCAACCTAAATGTCCACTGACAGGTGAATGGATTAGAATGTGGTATATGCATACAATGGAATATTTTTTTAACTTATTATTTTATATTGGAGTATAGTTGATTAACAATGTTTTGATAGTTTCAGGTGTACAGCAAAGTGATTCAGTTATACCTATACATGTATCTATTCTTCTTCAAATTCTTTTCCCATTTAGGTTGTTAACATACTATTGATCAGAGTTCCTGTGCTATACAGTAGGTCCTTGTTGGTTATCCATTTTAAATATAGTAGTGTGTACATGTCAATCCCAAACTCCCTAACTATCTGTTCCCCCAACCTGTCTGTACAATGGAATATTATTTAGCCTGAAAAAGGAAGGAAATTCTGACATATGCTACAACATAGATAAACCTTGAGGACGTTATGCTAAGTGAAATAAGTCAGTCACATAGAGACAAATACTGTATGATTTCACCTACATGAGGTACCTAGAGTAGTCAAAATCATAGATACAGGAAGTAAATGGTGGTTGCTGACGGCTGGGAGCAGGGAGAAATGGGGAGTTACTATTTAACAGGTATAGCATTCCAGTCTTAAAAGATGAAAAGAGTTCTGGAGAGGAAGGGTAGTGATGGTTACACAACATTATATATGTACTTAATACCACTGAATTGTATGTACACTTAAAATGGTTAAGATGGTAAATACTATGTTAAATGTATTTTATCAAAATACAATGTAAAATATAAAATAAAAATAAATTCACCATTTTATTCCAGAGAGGGAAAAGAGAGAGAAAAGTCATCAAAGTATGAAAAAAAGGAGAATTTCAAGATGGAGAGAGCAATCAACAATGTCAAATGAAGCAGACGACTATATGCTGCAAACAGCTTATTTCACCATAAATAGCAAGGAAATGTTGTCCCTAAATTTCAATACATTTTCTGTATATCTCTCAGCAAAATCTGGTGCCCTCCTTTGAGTAAGAATATAATGTTAAATATTGCATATGTTCTCTAGAATTAGATTTATCCACCAAGAAACTGAATCTCTCTTCTTTATGAATGAGGCATTCATTAATTTTAGAAATATGCATAGAAGAAACAATTTTTAATACAAAATAAAGCATTCAAACACAAGACAGCCTAAAGGTCACAGAATTCTGGCTGTTTGCTTACTCCACCAGGTCACATTTCCCCCAAGAAGAATATGAAAGTAACAAACAATAACCATAACATCAAAACCTTAGGCCTGTTTGCCAGAAACATACCAAGCTGGCATTAGGCAGATGTAGGTTCCGTAGTCTCTGAATATCTGAGAAGAACAAGGTTTCTTGAGAAACTTGCTGAGCTCTCACTTATTTCATATTAAGCACCCCCTAAATCCGCAGATTGGAACTGCCATTTCTCAGAATCAATATGAAGCATAGAAACACAATGTATCATTGGGAACATTTAGTTCTTTCAAAGGCACTTATCTTTCTGCATGTTCACAGATCCACTTCCTTTTGAGCCTTCGGGTGATAATTACCTGTGCTCTATGCAGCTTCATTTTTCCATCCCTCAAACATTTGAAAGTGACTACTCTTTGAAAATACATCTTGCCATTTTCAGTTTAAGATCCCATGTACCCAAACAAATAGCAAATATTAATTTTTAAAGGAGAATAATGGTGAGGATTATTCAAAAGATTGGTTATATCACATTAATTTTATTTCGTTTATGGTTTCAGGAAAGTACAAATTTATTTCCCTAACTGCGCTTACCCTGGACGTAAGTTAATGCTTATGCTGATTTCCCTTCCTGAAAACAAATGACACCTTCCTAAATCCACGACTTTTTCTACTTCTTTATTGATCCTGAAGTTGGATTTCTCTCATTGTGTACTTTGGTCCATTTCACACTGCATATTTTCACAGTTTATCTGTCCATTCTGACCTTACTCACTTATTCTCCCCAAGTCCTAAGGCTTGGACTGTCTCATTTTAAAGCTGTTTCCTAAGTAGCTTGACCACTTTGATATGCTCTTCTGCTACCATGTCAGTTTTGCTTCTTGGGGTAATTGCTGTGAATAACATACGTTGGTTGGATGCACTGCAAATTAAACTATATTTGTAATTTCAGAAGCAGTATAGATAGTGGTTAAGTGGACATGTGACATTTAAGCTGGGTTGTGCTAATCACCTGAACTCACCAAGTTGTGGTTGTCTCATCTATAAACCAGGGACAACAGAAGACCTCCATGTAGCTTCACAATTGTCTAAATCCAAATCTCTCTAGCCATCCTCCAAAACTATACAGATACATGAGCCACACAACTCCCTTTCTTTCCATATAACAAACTCAAAATTACCTGTAAATTTAATAAAGTAAGATAACATACCTATTTATCAAGCCCCTGTTGCAAGTCTTTGCAGAGAGGCCCAGAGGTCCAGAAAAACTGCGCTAGAGAACAAAAGATTGAGATAAAATCTCCCAGAAAGGGAAAGTCTTCCTTACATGCAAAACTACTGAAGAAGAGTTCTGGTCCTTCAGAACACTGACTACAGAAAGGGGATTTAAAAACGTACATGAGGAGGCAGTCTTCGGAAGGTGATGCTACTGGGGAAACAAAGGTAAAAAGGAAGGGAGAGACACTTTTGTGTGGTTAAGTGTAAAAGAAGCAAGAGGAGAAGTTTTACAATCCCTCAAAACAGAAGTAAAGCAGAAATTTCAAGGTAAACAAACTTCTCCTAATTGAACAAAAAAGAAGAAGTCAAAAAAATAAATAAAAGAAAAAGTCATCCACTAAAGAGACTGCAATCATTTACTCTGACATGAAGTGTCCTTGAACTAAAATCACGTAAGCATCCCAAACCACCACACACACCTGTCCAAGAAATATAGAGATGCAAGCAGTATTTATTATACAAAGCTACTAAAAAGAAAAAATTAAAAAATGGAAATTAAATATTTCTGCTACCATCCCCCCCAAAAAAAAGCAAAGAAGTACAATAAAACTGTAACAGAACACTCTACACTGAATCAAATAGCATTAAAAAAGCAAGTGGAGATATGAAACTAAAACACCTTGAATCATAAACTCAAAGTTTAAAAATAACTATACATATAAAAGCATGAATAAATGAAATGAGAAATGATTCAACTCAAGGAAGATGTGGAAGAAAAAGACAAAATGATATAATAAATGATGACAAAATTATAAGATTCCCAAAAGGAGAATAAACTCAAAGAAAATTTAATAAAAGTTATTTTAAAAAAGGAGGAAAGCAATCAAAAGGATGAAAGTGAAATAGTAAATAAGTAAATAGAAAAAAAGAAAAAAGAGAAAGAGAAAAAAAGCAGGAAGATAGCAAAGAAAATTCAACAGATTTATAATTATTGACCCTAGGCAAACAAAATGAAACAATTGAGCAAAACTAATATTTAGAATATAATCCAAGAAATCTTTCCAGAAATAAAAGAAGAGCTTACTCTACATATTGAAAGGGCCTACCAAGTTGCTGGGAAAATTTGCATGCCGCAATCAGCTCAGTGAAGTATACTATTAAAATATTTGACATTAAAAGATGAAAAAAATCCTCAATGCCTCTGGGCAATGTCATCAAAGAATTTACAAGGGATAAGGAATTAGACTGGCATCAAACTTTCAAAGCAACATTCAAAACATGGTAACAATGGAATAGCATTTTCAAGAAACTCAAGGATAAAAAGTGTGAACCAAGGATTTTATACCCAGCTAATACCTCCTTCAAGTATCAAGGCTATTGAAAAACAATTTTAAACATTCAAGAGCTGGGAGATTTCTGTATCTCTGAGCTGTACCCATTCCTCTTGAGAAATATAGTAGAGAATGACCTTCATCCATCCAGGAGATAATTGGAGAAACTTTAACAAAAGGACTGGTGGTGAAGAAATTATATATTATTTAATCTGATCTAAGAGGAAAACAAAGGTTGGAGACAATACTGAAAGAATAATATATAAATATTACATGTTTTGAAAAAGAAATATTGCAACTAAAAATGGGAAGAAAAGAAAAGGGAAACAGAAAAGTTGAATAAATTTATTGATTGTTGGATAGGCAATATATAGGTGTCACTAAAAACTGATACTAAATATCAATAACCCAGACACTTAATGGTCATATTAAGAAAACCTGATAAAGGACATTAAAAAGTATAAAGTGTAAAACTCCTGGAACAAAAATATAAAACTTCATTAAAGAGAAAATAATGTTTAAGAAAAGAAAAGGAAACACATCATGTAGAGAAAGAAAAAAGGTAAACATGATATAGCAATGTATAATATAAAATGATGTGACAGTCAAGTTCAAAAATATCAGTCATATCAATAAATGAGAATGGACTTAACTTACCTAGTAAAAGAAAAACATCTCGATTTGTCTCACAAGGCAATAATTATATGTTGTGTGCAAGAGACATACCTAAAACAAAGTGAATCAGAGAGGTTGAAAATAAAGCAAAAATTAGTTATACCAGTTGAATGAAAACAATAAAAAAACTGGAGTTTCAATATCTATATCAAGTAAACCAAATCAGAATCCAAGCCAAAAAGCATTAAACCTGACAAGGAAACTTTTTAATGCTGAAAACCACAATTCACTATGAATACATAACGTTATAAATATCTGTCTATCACACAATATAGCAACCACTTTGTAAAGCAGAAACACAAGAGATTCAAAGAGACATTGGGAGAAAAACTTACACTAGGAGAATTTACACACTACTTTCAGTCAAAACAGACCAAGTGGGCCAAAATTAATGAAAGATATGGACAATAACAACATAATCAATAAAGTAGATTTTATATGAAATCTACTAGTAGATTTCATATTTCATGTGAATGTATATTGAAATTTACATTCAAATAATTAAGAGCATATCCTCATCTCAAGTGTATACGGAACATTCACTAAGATCAATCTCATATTAGATCACAAAGAAAGCATTCGTAAGTTCCATAAAGTAGAATTGCTACGAACAGCACTTTCTGAATACAATACAATAAAACTAGAAATGAATGAATGAATGGACATATGGAAAATTTTGTACACAGGGATGATTAATACAAAATGATAGCAAGAAATCTTATGGACTGTGTAAAAACTTTAACAAGGGACTTCCCTGGTGGCTCAGTGGTTAAGAATCTGCCTGCCAATGCAGGGGACACGGGTTGGACCCCTGGTCCGGGAAGATCCCACATGCTGCAGAGCAATTAAGCCCGTGCACCACAACTACTGAGTCTGTGCTCTAGAGCCCCCGAGCCACAATTACTGAGCCCGTGTGCTACAACTACTGAAGCCCACACGCTTAGAGCCTGTGCTCCACAACAAGAGAAGCCACCGCGATGAGAAGCCTGCGCACTGCAATGAAGTGTAGTCCCCGCTCACTGCAACTAGAGAAAGCCCATGCACAGCAACAAAGGCCTAACACAGCCAAAAATAAAATTAATTAATTAATTTTTAAAAATTAACAAGGAAAGTGGCTATCAGATTTCAATTGTTTGGCAAATGAGAGAAGTGGGATAAGGGCTGAGCCAGGTGATTTCTTAAAGTCTCTCCTCTGATGCTTTAATAAATAGGTGATTTAAATAAAATAAAGTAGGCAGCTAGAAGACTAGACTATTTCTTTACACAGAATATATTCTAATTGTTCAACTTCTTTAAAGAAAGAAAAGCGGGGGGGGGGGCAAAATATCCAGAGCTGAATTGAGGACAGAGCAAGGAGTAATGAGGTTTTATAAGATCTGACAATTTCGAAGAAAGAGCTGAGCCTTCTCTCGATAACCCTGCCTAAAAGACAAAGTACCTTAAGAGGAAACAGTTAAGGATGATTGGCAAGCATTCTATTTAAAGAGGGATCATATCTTATGTTCTGCAAACACCATCACATTCAGAATGATGGCAACAGCATCTTTATCATGAAACAGGAGAGATGGAGTAAATACAACAATAGCTGAGAGATATCATGTGTGCTTCCTTTTGGGATTGTTAAACTATTCTACACTGAGGGGAAAAAGGATCCTAAATCCAGCAGAAGGACAGTGAAGGACGGATGATAATAGCCTCAGTATTCTTCCTTTCAACAGTGTTGGCTACATCCTTCTAGTTGCACAAGAGAATATTATTTCGTGGAGATATACTTTTCACATGCTTCTGTAATAATTATTATAACTCTTCAAATGTGTTTAATAACCTACTCACCCACAGCTCTTTGTGATGACTTAAGGTTTTGCTTAAATATCCCCAGGAAGTAGATTTTCCTTCCCTTTTTGTTATCAGCTATCAAAAGTATACAAGCTACCAGGAAAATTTCATTAACACTGCAAAATATTTCATACATCTGCTTCACAGTTTCTGCAAACCTGTAGTAATTGTTGAGCATGGTTACCTTTGATTCCAAAAGAAAGAAGGGCAGAGCAGATAGAACTTAGTGTATCTCTGTCAAAGAAGCTAAGATCAGGGCTTCCCTGGTGGTGCAGTGGTTGAGAGTCCGCCTGCTGATGCAGGGGACACGGGTTCGTGCCCCGGTCCGGGAAGATCCCACATGCCGCGGAGCGGCTGGGCCTGTGAGCCATGGCCGCTGAGCCTGTGCGTCCGGAGCCTGTGCTCCACAACGGGAGAGGCCACAACAGTGAGAGGCCTGTGTACAGCACACACACAAAAAAGAAGCTAAGATCAATCACTAATCCCCTCCTTCTATTTTACCTCTGTCCTGTCCCTCATGGCCCTTTATGCAGCTGTGCAAGTTGTTCACTGTACACAGGTATCTTTACAAACAGGTAAGTGGAGGCTGAAATGTAAGTCACACTCCATTCACCAAGGCATGTGCTCCAACATAGGGCTGCATTTCATCAGCACAGCCACCTTTTTCAAATTCTCAAAGATACCCTGTGAGCTCACAACTGCTTTGCCTGTCTTTAACTCTTGGGGCATGGATGGAAATATTGACATAATGCTAGGCAGTGATCTCTCCTGCATGAGCAGAAAGGTCCCAACAGAAAACTACTAGTGAGTATCAAACATCCCTTTCTCCTTCCTCCTGAGAAAACCTGCTTTTATTCATGATGGCAATATGCCCAGTTGAAAACATTCAACTCCTTAGACTCCCTCAAACTAAGGAGTGTTCAAGCTACACAGTTGTGGCCATAAGATAGAAGCTGAAGCTTTCCAGGTAAGCTTTGCTCTTTCTGATATAAGTGCCAGCCCTTCCTGTTTCCTTTCCTTTTTCTTTTTGCTTGCAAAGCAGATATTGTGCTGAGGACACCTCAGCCATTTTGTGATTAGATGACAACATGAAGAAAAATATTCTTCCATGGAGAAGGGTACACCACCAGGAAGATAAAACAATCCAGGAGAGTAACAGCATTATGAAGACACTTCCCCAATACAAACTTCCCACCTCCAGGCTGCTTGTTGTGTGCAAAAAATAAACTTTTTTGTTAAGCCACTATATACTGTCCCACACAGCAGAAAGAACTCTTAACTGACATGTCAATCTGGCCTCTACCTTGGAAGAGATGTGTGAAAAAGTTGTTGCTAGTTTTCATTTCCAGAATAGATTTTGTATATTAAATTCATCCAGTTCAAAAGTCTCCTCATTAATTACCAAGGAGAACCTAACTTACTGTTCCTACTACATAGACCAGTAATTTAAGTAGGTTTTAGTTAAACGGCACAGATATATTGCTAAAGACGAATCATGAAAAACACCAAAGTTAGCAGAAGGAAAGAAATCATAAAGATCACATCAGAAATAAATGAAAAAGAAATGAAGGAAATGATAGCAAAGATCAACAAAACTAAAAGCTGGTTCTTTGAGAAGATAAACAAAATTGATAAACCATTAGCCAGACTCATCAAGAAAAAAAGGTAGAAGACTCAAATCAGTAGAATTAGAAATGAAAAAGAAGTAGCAACTGACGCTGCAGAAATACAAAGGATCATGAGAGATTATTACAAGCAACTATATGCCAATGAAATGGACAACCTGGAAGAAATGGACAAATTCTTAGAAATGCACAACTTCTGAGACTGAACCAGGAAGAAATAGAAAATATGAACAGACCAATCACAAGCACTGAAATGGAAACTGTGATTAAAAATCTTCCAACAAACAAAAGCCCAGGACCAGACGGCTTCACGGGAGAATTCCATCAAACATTTAGAGAAGAGCTAACACCTATCCTTCTCAAACTCTTCCAAAATATAGCAGAGGGAGGAACACTCCCAAACTCATTCTACAAGGTCACCATCACCCTGATACCAAAACGAGCCAAAGATGTCACAAAGAAAGAAAACTACAGGCCAATATCACTGATGAACATAGATGCAAAAATCCTCAACAAAATACTAGCAAACAGAATCCAACAGCACATTAAAAGGATCATACACCATGATCAAGTGGGGTTTATCCCAGGAATGCAAGGATTCTTCAATATACACAAATCCATCAATGTGATACACCATATTAACAAACTGAAGGAGAAAAACCATATGATCATCTGAATAGATGAAGAGAAAGCTTTCGACAAAGTTCAACACTCATTTATGATAAAAACTCTCCAGAAAGTAGGCATAGAGGGAACTCACCTCACCATAATAAAGGCCATATATGACAAACCCACAGCCAACATCATCCTCAATGGTGAAAAACTGAAACCATTTCCACTAAGATCAGGAAAAAGACAAGGTTGCCCACTCTCACCACTATTATTCAATATAGTTTTGGAAGTTTTAGCCACAGCAATCAGAGAAGAAAAAGAAATAAAAGGAATCCAAATTGGAAAAAATGAAGTAAAGCTGTCACTGTTTGAAGATGACATGATACTATACACAGAGAATCCTAAAGATGCTACCAGAAAACTACTAGAGGCAAGCAATGAATTTGGTAAAGTAGCAGGACACAAAATTAATGCACAGAAATCTTTTGCATCCTATACACTAATGATGAAAAACCTGAGAGTGAAATTAAGAAAACACTCCCATTTACCAGTGCAACAAAAAGAATAAACTACCTAGGAATAAACCTACCTAAGGAGACAAAAGACCTGTATGAAGAAAATTATAAGACACTGATGAAAGAAATTAAACATGATACAAACAGATGGAGAGATATACCACGTTCTTGGATTGGAAGAATCAACATTGTGAAAATGACTATACTACCTAAAACAATGACTACAGATTCAATGCAATCTCTATCAAACTACCACTGGCATTTTTCACAGAACTAGAACAAAAAATTTCACAATTTGTATGGAAACACAAAAGACCCCGAATAGCCAAAGCAATCTTGAGAACGAAAAATGGAGCTGGAGGAATCAGGCTCCCTGACTTCAGACTATACTGCAAAGCTACAGTAATCAAGACAGTATGGTACTGGCATAAAAACAAAACTATAGATCAATGGAACAGTATAGAAAGCCCAGAGATAAACCCACACACATATGGTCACCTTATCTTTGATAAAGGAGGCAAGAATATACAGTGGAGAAAAGACAGCATCTTCAATAAGTGGTGCTGGGAAAACTGGACAGCTACATGTAAAAGAATGAAATTAGAACACTCCCTAACACCATACACAAAGATAAACTCAAAATGGATTAAAGACCTAAATGTAAGGCCAGAAACTATCAAACTCCTAGCGGAAAACATAGGCAGAACACTCTATGACATAAATCACAGCAAGATCCTTTTTGACCCACCTCCTAGAGAAATGGAAATAAAAACAAAAATAAACAAATGGGACCTAATGAAACTTCAAAGCTTTTGCACAGCAAAGGAAACCTTAAATAAGACGAAAAGGCAACCCTCGGAATGGGAGAAAATATTTGCAAACGCAGCAACTGACAAAGGATTAAACTCCAAAATTACAAGAAGCTCATGCAGCTCAATATCAAAAAAACAAACAACCCAATCCAAAAATGGGCAGAAGACTTAAATTAGACATTTCTCCAAAGAAGAGATACAGATTTCCAACAAGCACAGGAAAGAATGTTCAACATCATTAATCATTAGAGAAATGCAAATCAAAACTACAATGAGATATCATCTTACACGGGTCAGAATGGCCATCATCAAAAAATCCACAAACAAACAAAAAAAAAATCCACAAACAGTAAATGCTGGAGAGGGTGTGGAGAAAAGGGAACCCTCTTGCACTGTTGGTGGAATGTAAATTCATACAGCCACTATGGAGAACAGTATGGAGGTTCCTTAAAAAACTAAAAAAAGAAATACCATATGGCCCAGCAATCCCACTACTGGGCATATACCTTGAGAAAACCATAATTCAAAAAGTGTCATGTACCAAAATGTTCATTGCAGCTCTATTTACAATAGCCAGGACATGGAAGCAACCTAAGTGTCCATCAACAGATGAATAGATAAAGAAGATGTGGCACATATATACAATGGAATATTACTCAGCCATAAAAAGAAACGAAATTGAGTTATTTGTAGTGAGGTGGATGGACCTAGAGTCTGTTATACAGAGTGAAGTAAGTCAGAAAGAGAAAAACAAATACCGTATGCTAACACATATATATGGGATCTAAAAAACAAACAAAAAAAATGGTTATGAAGAACCTAGGGGCAAGATGGGAATGAAGACGCAGACCTACTAGAGAATGGACTTGAGGATATGGGGAGGGGGAAGGGTAAGCTGGGACAAAGTGAGAGAGTGGCATGACATATATACACTACCAAACGTAAAATAGATAGCTAGTGGGAAGCAGCCGCATAGCACAGGGAGATCAGCTCAGTGCTTTGTGACCACCTAGAGGGGTGGGATAGGGAGGGTGGGAGGGAGGGAGACACAAGAGGGAAGAGATATGGGGATATATGTATAGGTATAACTGATTTACTTTGTTATAAAGCAGAAACTAACACACCATTGTAAAGCAATTATACTCCAATAAAGATGTTAAAAGAAAAAAAAAAAAAGACGAATTATGACTTTTCCTAAAGTCTTGGTAAGATTCCAAGGAAAGGGGAATAGCAGTTAACATTTAGCTGAGCTCTGCTGTTTTCTCTGTTTAATATGCTCAGCATATAGAATTTTTTAAAGATCTTGGCACATGGTCAGTAAATATTGAATAATGATTACAATGATGGCGATATATCAACTGTTTTAATTTCCAAAAGAATGGTTTATGCTATAGATAAAAACAGACTGGATAAATTATACATCCTGATGTTACAGCTCCTAAAAAGAACATCCCTCCATCCTAGAGGGCAAAGTGTCTTGCTATTTAAGAACTGTAATGTTTCACTAAAAATTTACTCATAGTAAACTTTGATGAAAGTCTACATAATTATTTTCATGAAATAAGAACTTTTGTGAGTATCATTTAAAAGGAGAGTTCCAGAGAGTTGGTATAGATGCACAGTGTTTGTGCCCTGATGACTGGTACTACGTGTAAGATGAGAAATAATCATTTAGCAAACATCCTTTGTGCCTTATGTCCTCCTCAGAGTGTCAACTCCAGAGGGCACTGTTTTTCAGCCTCTGTAAGCTTGGATCTTAGAATATTACAATTCACCCCCTACTGAAACTTCTCTCTGTTGTTTTCCAGGCACCATGTCACTAGAGGTGAAAAAGTAGATTACTGTGTTCTCCTGGAAGTGTTCATGGTTTTTTGGTGGAAATATATCTATATTTATACCAAAATAAGGAGAATCTAGTAATTGAGGTGGGTAATCACCTTGCAATTGTAATATATGAATAAAAACTGCTAGAAATACAAAGGGAAACAGGAAAACATAGTACTAGTAGGATATTTTAAGACATGTCTTTCAGTCTTTGATACAACAAGCAAAAATAATCCTAGAAATAATAGAAATCTGAATAACAGATCTTTCAAACAGCTCTATAGAGAGGAAAACTTGTATCACATAAATAAATACTTTTTAAAATTGCTTATAGAAAATTTCAGACACTGACTCTTTATTTGGCCACAAAGAAAATATCAAGTAATTCCCCAAAGAATGCAAACAACATTCTCTGATGACTGTGAAATTAATCTACAAGTAAAAAAGATATAAACAGCCAATGTGCAACCGCTTAAAAATGTTAAGAAAACATATTTAAATAATATTGGGGCCAAGAAAAATTAAAAATCTTGCTTTCAAATTATTTAGAAAATAATCATTAAAAAATATTAAACATCAAAACACATAGGCTGTAGTTAATGCTATTTACAGAAAAATTTATAACTTTAGAAAGTTTCATTAATAATTAAGAAAAAATAAAGATAAATTACTTAAACATTTATGAGTTAGCATAAAATCGTAGAATTAAATAATTCTCTCTTTAGTTAGGTTATGAAATATTTTTACCCAGCTTTGATTACTGGAAATCAGTTAAAGCAAAAATTCTTACCCTGGGCCCATAGATACTTTTTTCTGTGTTCCTATGGTATAAAAGGCTTTTTTTTTTTTTAACTTGATGAGGAAACATATAAAACAAAAAGCTTAGAATAATTGTTTAATCAATCAAAGAAATTTCTCTGTAAGACTAGACTTAACTGTATCTTTACATGATATAGCAAGAGAAAAATTCCACGTGTGTATGTGTGTGTAATTTCCCTCCATTCAATATAAAGAGACAACTCTTGTGTTTTCCATATGTTACTAACTAAGCTTGTGAAATTTTGAAGATGGCTACCATGTATCATCATTTTCCTTTTGGAAAAGAGTTAATCAACAATATTTTTAGAAAAAAGTGCTTCTGGTGCTCAAAAAAACCTGTATGTAACATGGAGCTGATTTATTTCTCATTAAGAAAAAAAGGAGAATAAACCCAAGGAAGTGCAAGGGTAGAATTCAAATGATAACAGTGAATTAATAAATTAGAAAACCAAAAATCAAGGAAAATTATTTGTTATGTGGTTTTTGGGGAGAGGGATAGGGATAAAACCCTAGGTATACTAACTAGAAAATTAAAAATTTTCTAGTTTTCGTATAAAAATTTTCACATTTTCATATAAAATATGAAAGGGCCATGTGTAATAAGTACAGATTAAAAGAAACTTGAATTGCTTATATGAGAATTCTGCATAATAACACCATAATGATAAATTTCATGTTAATGATACCACGCAATGATAAAGTAGACTATTGACTAAATGTATAAAAAAATTGATCTAAGAATAGGTCTGACAGAAGTTGCAAATGAAAATACAAGATGCATAGTTAATTTGAATCTCAAAAAACAAATAATTTTTAATTAAAAATTCCCCATTCAACATTTAGGCCATATTACACTAAAGCATTATTCACAGTTTATTCAAAATTCAAATTTAACTGGGCATTTTGTGTTTTATCAGACAACCCTACTTAAGAAGAAAAATGGTTACCTTTGAAAATAGTACTGAAGGAAGTCTTTCAAACCTTTCAAAAGACATATTTACTTAGTATGTAAATGGTTCCTAATCATAGATATGTTTCCTTTTCCAAAAAAATCAATAAAGGCGATGTAACAAAGATAATACAATTTCACAAAAATAATACAAACAAAATTAACTATAAACCATTTAATTCTGTAAATAAAGATGCAAAAGTTTTAAATAAAACATTCATAAATAATTACATCAATGTATTAAATTAATAGAACACCCTGAACTGTCCTTCATTCGAGTAACAGAAATATGGTTCAAATGGGAAAAGGTGCAATTATAACAACCACTTCTATCTATCCTCAATGTCACCCTCTAGTTTACCCCTTCGATATTCTAACAAATTGCAGTCTTTCTGCATCCATTCTTACCCTTTCAAACTCATTTTCCAACCTGCTAACAGAGTAATACTGTATTTTGAAAACACATATATTAACATTTCACACTCATTCTCAGAACACTTAAATCATCTATATATTATCTGTAGAATAAATCCCCAAACTCTTAACAAGGACATACAAAGCTCTCTCAAATCTACATCTGCATTATTTATTTTCTCTTTGTATATGCAAATATGTAAGATATATGTAAGCTATAATGCATAACGATGAAAGCTTAAGAACCCATTATGTAAATCAAGAACTAGAACATCACCAATAATGTGTTCTTTCCTCAGCATATCCTTCTACCTACTCACCCCCAACCAAATAACCACAATCCTGAGTTTTGTGATCATAATTCTTTCATTCTGTCTTTTTTTAAAAATAAATTTATTTATTTATTTATTTGTTTTATTTTTTGGCTGTGTTGGGTCTTCGTTGTTGTGCCTGCGGACTTTCTCTAGTTGCAGCAAGCCGGAGTTACTCTTCGTTGCAGTGCACAGGTTTCTCATTGCCGTGGCTTCTCTTGCTGTGGAGCACAGGCTCTAGGCACACAGGCTTCAGTAGTTGTAGCATGTGGGCTCAGTAGTTGTGGCTCGCAGGGTCATAGCATACAGGCCTAGTTGCTCCACAGTATGTGGGATCTTCCTGGACCAGGGCTCTAACCTGTGTCCCCTGCATTGGCAGGCGGATTCTTAACAACTGTGCCACCAGGGAAGTCCTCTGGTTTTTTTTTTAATGAATGAATTTTTAAGTAATAAAGTAATTGGTTTTACTTGTTCTTGAGATTCACAAACGTGGCCTCTTACTGCATAGTTTTCCAAGACCAGCATTTTCTTTCAACCTTGTTTTATTGATATTATTATCATTGCATGTATATGTGGGGATCTACTTTAAGCTGGGTTGGGGTTTTACCAGACTGGTATGATGGATGGAGAGAGACCAAGGAAGCTGAACATGTAAGCAAGGGTGTGATTATAATGATTGCCTATGGAATTTAAAGAAGATATTGATCACACAAGAGGGATGAGGAGCATGGAAAACATGACTTCATCAATGCTTTATAGGTCCTGGTGGGGATCAAAAGATTGTTAGAGTCAAACAACTAGTGGAAGTAAGTTAGAAAGATAGAAAGTGATATTGAGAGAATATATTTCAAATATTAATGAATATGAAAAGATCAAGAGAGCAAAACAAAGATGTGAACTTTTAACTAGATGCCAAAAAAGCCTATTTTTTTTAAATTATAGATAATTTTATAAAAGATTATAAAAAGGTATATTTCAAACCAACACCTAGCACTATATTTAAGGGTGATATCATGTCTATTAAAGGTAGGACTAAAACAGTCTTTTGCCTTATCATCAATGTTATTTAGTATTGTTCTGGAGGAATTACTCCAAAAAATTGAATTTTAGCTCCTGACTAAAAATATTCCTCTTCACTCCAAATTTCTGGCACCATTTTCAGTGATATCAACATTCTGCTCAGATACAATGACCTTTCTCTTTACTTCAGCAGACCTTTGCATCACCAGAGACCAAACACCTCCAAAATCTCAATTTCTTACACTGTACCCTCTGAACAATTCCTTTGAGTTTTCCCACTCTCTTGCTCACGTATACTCCCTGTGACTATAAAGAGATTGAACAAATTTAAAAACAACAACAATAATACTGTGGGTTACTGGACTTAAAATTATTTCATTATTCTCAATTGTAATTTTGTTATTTTCATCACTTGTTTTACCATCAACGAACCACTTTTGACCCACTGATCTGTTGTAATACAACAGAAACCAATGAAGCGTGCAAACTTAATAAATGTAAACATTAATATGCAAATGCTATGAAAATAATTACTCTAGGAATTACACTCTCAATTTAATGTAAGTTGAGACAGTGACCAACATAGTCCTTAAGTATATGCACAAAACTTGAGAACATTAATTTTTATTAAGAACATAATAAGGCTACTATGAAAATTATAATCAGTCTTAGAGTTTAAATTTATTATATGTTTGAAAACAAATTAATTACATTTATTTTTCTTCTGCATATGCTAACCTGACCATGGAACCACAAGAGGTCCAAAGAACCCTCATTGTGTAACACTCCTATAGGTTTATTGATGTGGTAGGTTGTCTCTGGATACAGCCAATATCAGTTCTGTTCCTCCTTGTATTTGCATGTCACACCTACGTCAAATAGTTGAATCTAATTCCCTTCTTCTTGAATCAGGCCAGATTCTATTGTCTGACTAATAAAATTCTGTGGGAGTGATATTCAAGAATTTCTGAGGTTAAGTTTCTTCCTGCACCTCAGAATGCTCCTTCTTGAGACTTTCCCTCTTGGAACTCAGCTTTTATGCTGTGAGAAGACCAAACTACAAGATGAGTCTATGTGTAGGAGCTCTGGACTTGAGATCCCAGACAGTGTCACCTGCTGGCTTTGTGAATGAGCCATCTAGAATATCTAGCTTAGTCAAGCCTTTAATGACTCCAGTCTTACCTGTGAGAGACCTAACTTAGAACTGCCCCACTGGGGCCCAGTCAACCCCACAGAACTGTGAGAGATAACATTTTATTTTAAGGCATTATGTTTTGGGGTGATTTTTTACACAACAATAGATAACTGGAAAACACTCCATATTTTTGTAAATTAAAAAATGTATCTTTTGGGCTTCCCTGGTGGCGCAGTGGTTGGGAGTCTGCCTGCCGATGCAGGGGACACGGTTCGTGCCCCGGTCCGGGAAGATCCCACATGCCGCAGAGCGGCTAGGCCCGTGAGCCATGGCCACTGAGCCTGCGCGTCTGGAGGCTGTGCTCCGCAACGGGAGAGGCCAAAACAGTGAGAGGCCCACGTACTGCAAAAAAAAAAAAAAAAAAAGTATCTTTTAACGATTCTGGAATGTACTTTTTGCTCAAGTATTTTTCTCAGATCCTTCAGATTTGCTGTTGAAATTCATCCTTTTTTTTTTTTTTTTGCAGGAAAGAGGACTGCAGGCTCTAGGGTCATTCTAGAAAGGTCCAGGCACAAAGATGCAGAAGGACACTGTGCTAACCTGTACTGGCAAGAAAGGGATGAGAAGGAATGTGATGTGTATGTGTGTTGGGAAAAGGAAGTGCACAAATTATAAATGGGATGACCTTTTACCTCTCCACACAACTTGGAAGTTTCTAATGTTTTCCATTATGTCTCAGCATATACATAGGAAATTTTCTGCCTTCTCCCACCAATCAAGGTTTTCAAAAGGTCCCTCATTCATTCATTCATTCATTCAACAAGTATTTATTAAACAGCTGCTCTTTTCAATGCCCTAAGCTCGGCAGTGATGATACAGTGACAAACAAGACAGACAACTAAAATGCCTGGGATGTACAGAGGAGGCATCCCAAAATTCAGTTTTAAAGAACTTAACAGTAGGATGCTGATGCTATTTATGCAATGATTGAAGAAGTTTGGGTGAGGTACTAAGGCCTAGCCAGGACAATATACTTCAATAATATGATCAACATTCCTCAAAAATATTAAAAATAGAAATATTATTCAGCCATAAAAACAAGGAAATCTAGGGCTTCCCTGGTGGCGCAGTGGTTGAGAGTCCGCCTGCCGATGCAGGGGACGCGGGTTCATGCCCCGGTCCTGGAGGATCCCACATGCCCCGGAGCGGCTGGGCCCGTGAGCCATGGCCGGTGAGCCTGTGCGTCTAGAGCCTGTGCTCCACAACGGGAGAGGCCACAACAGTGAGAGGCCCGTGTACCGCAAAAAACAAACAAACAAACAAACAAGGAAATCTTGCCATTTGTGACAATCATGGATGGACATTGAGGGCATTATGCTAAGTGAAATAAGTCAGAAAGACAAACACTGTATGATCTCACTTATATGTGGAATCCAAAAAACAAACTCAGAAAAAGAGATCAGATTTGTGGTTACCAGTTATAAGATAAATAAGTACTGTGGATGGAATGTACAACATGATAACTATAATTAACACTGCTATATGATATATATGGAAGTTATTGGGAATAAATCCTAATACTTCTCATCATAAGGAAAACAAATTTTTTCTTTTTTCTTTTGTACCTATCTGAGATGATGAATGTTAACTAACTTATTGTGGTAATCGTTTCATGATAACTAAGTCAAATCATTACACTGTACATGATATAGTGCTTTACGTCAATACAGTGCTTAAGCATATACAGTGCTGTCTCTCAATTATATCGCAATAAAACTGGGGGACAATTGTGATCAATAGCCTGATCGATCCAGGCAGGTTGCTCCAAGCCTCGGTGCTGGAACTGACTCTCTGGGCAATGCTGTTTCTGGGTACTTGGCTGAAGCAACTTTTAGGGAAACATTATCTCTCATCAGTTCTTCTGTGGCTCTACAGGCTCCAGCATTTTTATGACCACCGTTCATGCCTATGGGACCACCATCCTTGTTCTGACTCAGGAACCATCTCAGTCTCCCAGTACAGCATCCTTTTGCATTGTCCTTGCATTGTTCCTCATCCTTCTCCAAGTTTCCTTACCTCTAACCTCTTCTTCCTTAAACACTTATAAACCCAAACTTTATTCAGCTCCTTTTATTTGAAAATAAAGACCATTAAAAAGTTGCTATCAGAAATAATCTCTAGACCCTAGCAACATAAAATTGTCCTTTTCATTGAGTTCTAATCTGAATTTTATCTCACAGAGTAAGAAAATATGTAATAAAAGTTTAGTAATTTAGTTATAATACCCTGGTTAAAAAAATTATGGGTCAAGGTCTTTAGTTTTTGCAAAACACAAAGTTAAATAATTCTAGAAGAGGAAAACAACTACATAAAACTCAGAAGGAACACTGCTATAATAAAATATTTAAAACATTCATTATTTTTGAAGTAAATACAATTACTTTCTCCCTTTGTATACAACCATGGCTAGTCCACAAAAGAGGCAATGGGAGAATTATAATTTAGACAATACAGTCAATAAAGCTAACCTTACTGTCACTGAAAACCTCCCAATCCATTTAAAGTAAGGAAATAAAACACTCAGAGCTTTTGGCTATAGCTGCAAAGATAAATGAAGTAATGGAGTTACATTAAGTGGCTTAGGAAGAGAGCAAATCTAACCATGGGTGGGAAACTATAAAAATATATGAACTAATTTTTGTCCGCATACTTGCAGATAGGAAAACAAAGAGAAGTAGATCCAGGCACTTTTATATGGAAAAATTATTTGCATAAATCTTCATCACTGAAGAAAGTCCTAATGACCATGGGACATTTTACCAAAGATTTTTTTATGTATTTATACTTAAGTTTAATGTACTTCCAAAGAATTACAAGAATCACAGACCAGTGCTAATCAAAGGAGATCTATATAGTATCAAAATAATTAAATTACAGTATTTCAATAAATAGAAGTTGGGTCCTTAAAAATGATTGGAAATAAAAGTAGTAGCCAAAATTCTGTTAGATTCTATTTTTTAAATACCATAGAGGATTTCTTCTTCCACAGTGTTACTCAGGGAAAATTATTTTATCTGTACAGAAACCCACAGAAAGCTGCAAAACTCGAAAACAGCTAAGGTTCTATCCCTTGTGTGCTGGCTACAAAAAGAGAGCAAAGAAAAGGAAAAAAACAGAGTCCAGCGAAAGACAAACTGGGATTGAGAAATTTGTTGGGCAAACTCAGAGGTATGTTATATTATTTCTGGCTCACTAGCATGACAAAAATACCCAGGTTATAGAATTTTATTCAGATTCCCTTTTTTTTCTCTCTACCATGCCTGTTGTAAAGAGTGAGTTCAACTTGCTTTTGCAAATACATTATATGATATCAAGAATATATTTCCACACTTTTGAAGGCACGTAATTATATTAAGAGGAGGTAAACATTTATAATTATTGAGCAATTGGTTTATTTTTTAAGCTGCTTATATTTCTCTTTTGCAAATATGTCTATTTCCAAAGTCTAACCAACAGTTTTACTTTTAAAAAAATAGGCAATAAGACTTAAAAACATATACACTTTGATTGACAAAGATCTCTAGACATTAGAATAAAATGGGCTAAGATATAGGAAGCACAACTTTTTTAAAAAAAACAAAATTAGAAAATAACAATATCACATGTTTTACAACAATAAGAAAAACTCATTAAACTGGAATCTCAAACTTCAGGTGATTATATGAACAAATCATTACAAACCGTTAATATTACATTGAATCCAGGCTTCTAATGTATAAGAAATATCATGTTTTAAAAAAGCAAACACCTAATATTAGCAATTAATGACTCGAATCAAGATAAATAACTACTCCTCATCTTTAAAAATTAAGAAGCAGTCACAGAAACCATGTAGTTTATCTGGTCCCTTCATTGAGAGCAGCAGGATCTTGGCATGCCTTTACTAATCCCATTCTCTGATTCCAGAATATTCCTCCATCCTTCACCCTGCTCCAGTCCCAATCATGTCTACCTCTCCCATTTGCAGAATACACTCTTACTCTTCTTCAACGTTCAGCTGTGGCATCACCTCCTGAGCAAGCCTCACTTGTCCCTCAGCCCTTGGTCCCTGCAACACTGAGGACTAGATAAAGTAACTTTATATCGATATTATCTCATTTCGTGCTACTTAGTTAACTGCCTTATGCTGTCTGGGTGTCTTCAGGTGTGAAGCAGCATCTTATTTACCTTTCTCACTAAGTCCTATGCCTGATGTTTATTAAGCCTTTGAGAAATATTTGCTCTACTAAACTGAATGGAATTTAATTTTTTCCTAGTCAGTTTAACAATCTCTGAAGCTCTATTAATTTGGGCCAAAAAAAAAAAAGTTGAAAAGAATTGAATAAATATTATGGAATGAACTATGTAGCCTTAAGCATAACAATAATAGCAAATCTTTTAAAAATGGATAAGATTAGTGTCTGATTATTGTATGAATGACCAGCCCTTCCACTCTAAGACATAAAACTCTTAGTTAGGTGCCCCCAAGGGAATCTCTCTGTCCCAGATCTGGTCCAGATATGCTTCTACTATTTTTACCTTCTTTTTTTTTTTTTCAAACCACCCACTAACCCTGTTCTGCTCCCAAACTGGTTCATGTCAGGCTAATTACTTCCTTTTTATAAGAGCTTCTACACAAATCTCAAAGACTTCTCAGTCTCTGCTATAATTGATCCAAGCTGACTTTAATGTAGAAACTTTCTCAACTCTATTCCTATAACCCTAACACAGATTTGTAAGTTGGCAAATTTTCCATAGATGTGATTCTTTTCCAAATCCACTTCTGTCAAATATTTTTCAGCAGCTGCCTGAGAATTCCCAGAGATAGTTTTTCTTTTTACTTCTGGAGGCCACTCTGATATTTAGGAGAAGACAATAACTTCTAAGCTAAATAAAACTCTTCTCCCAACATTAGAAAGAAGAAAAACTCTATAGTTACATGGCATTTTAGCATCCAAAAATGCCTTATGTTTATTAATGTTCCAGGTACATTTATGCACATTGCAATTTGCAGTACCTACATAGTGTACACAACTCATTTACAATGAATCATAAGTCTCTATTTAGATATAAAATTTATTCAATATTGGAGTTTATTTTAATATGAGAATTTGGGATAAATTGTAGATATCAGCTAAAATAGGAGCCAACTCACATCATGCTTGAGTCTTCTGCAAACTTTTTCAAAACACAAAACCTTAAAAAATCTCATTTTTTTTTTTACAGAGACAGTAGTAGCAGCACTTAAAATAGCAATTACTTTCCACTTCCATCACAACTATTCATGTGGATATTCACAAGATATTGCTCTCAATGCACTTTAAGCAACAGTTAAAAGAAAGTATGTTCATGTCACATTCTAAAAGGCAAAGAGAAATGGAAAAGTATATGCACTAGAATATCTCAAAACAAACAGTAGAAAGATAATCTATAGGCAACTAAAGGAAGAAAAAAGTTAGAATTTTGAGGTGAGAATTTTATGTTAAAAAAACACATGATTAAAATAGGAAACAAAGATCTTTATGAAGCTTTATTTTTATTGGGGTAAAGCTCTTAGCCAGTTATATGTTCTTCTTTTAAAATGAACTCAAACTCGTGCATCAAATAAAAATAAATCTGTTAGATTGAATTTGCAAGTAAAACTATATTCAAGCACAGAGAATATTTGTCAGTAATAATATTGAGGAAATAACAACATTCATAATAATGGAAAAGCTAGGTTTCACACAATTTGATTTAAAGCTTTTCTGACTATAAAAATAATAGAAGCTTATTGTAGAAAATTTAAAAAGTCTCTAAATAAAAATACGTGTAATTCTATCTCTCAGAATTACATTTTCACATTTTTCTTTGCATACGCTTTACAACCTGAAATAATATTTGAAATTAAAAATTATGTGGGTTTTTACTATTTAATATTACTATTTAAGTATTATCTGTGTCTTTGATTTATTTGCAGAGAATTGAGACACAACTGAAAATGGCTTAAGCAAATAAAGGTAAATTTTAGCTGGGATGAATAAAAAGGTTACTGAAAAGGCCAGGAGTAAGCTTGCTTGGGCTTTTGTGCTCATATGAATTAATCAAAAATTCATCTCTATCCACCTCTTAGCAGTGGATTTTCCTGTGTTGATTTTATTCCCAATCAGTTCTTCCTACAAGATGGCAAAAGAATCCTGGAAGCTTTTCATTTAGAAACTCCCATGGAAATTTTCTGCCTCTTCAATAATACTCCCACGGAGGGTTCTCAAAGGAGTCCTTCACTCTACCTAGGGGGATATAGCATTATTACTCAGCCCTTAATTGCCTGGGAAATTTGGGAGTCATTGGCATGAAGCTGAATCCAAAGTTCTGAGGCTGGATGATATGACTGCCGAGGGAACAAGTAGAGATCCAGAAGAGAAGAGTCCGCAAAATAAAACCTAGGTCACACAACTAGACTTGTAAGTAGATAAACATTTGATAAAGAGCAAGAGCAGTGGATTCTTTTTTGTATAAATTCCATAGTCTTGGTGAATAGTCAGAAAGGCCATGGACTAAAATGTTCATGTATTCTAACATATACCAATGTTAGTCCCAAGGTGACAGATTTTCAGAAGGAAGTATTTCAGTGAACATCACCAGAAAATCAATATCACAAAATCCAATTAAAATAGTACAATTAAAATTTACTACATGGGTTCAATGAAAGCCTACATTCAACTTTAAAGAAAAAATTCATTGCTCTGTACCTAACGACTATAAATTCCTTCATGGTCAAACAGTTGAATAAGACAGCCCAGCCTGCTCATCTTCAAAATCAAGTTCAACAATACCTGGGAAGCCATGACAAAAGACAAACTGTCACCCAAGATTAACATATATTTTTTCACTTGATGTAAAACTGCCACTTCTAAGGGTATTCAATGTCTTTGAAAATTTTATCATCAAGACCAAACTGCACAAGACTAGAATTTTTTAAAGTAATTTATACTCTATAACAATTTGCAAAGAATTTGGCATAACAGAAAATAAAATACGAAGCTTTACTACTATGTTACGCTCATGTTATAATGAATAATTTGTAATATTTCCTTTAGAATCTTTAAATAATATAAAGTAAACTACATTAAAATTTTTATATGATATAAGTATATATAAATATCCTTATTAGCTTTTGAACATAGCATGGTACATAATCTACATTATTGCTGGAGGAATCCTAAATTGTACAAAAGAAACTATATTTCAATGTTTTGTTAGATTTCTCTGTTAAAATAAGAAATTATGGAATAAAGATGCAGACGTAGGGCTTCCCTGGTGGCACAGTGGTTGAGAATCCGCCTGCCGATGCAGGGGACACGGGTTCGTGCCCTGGTCTGGGAAGATCCCACATGCCGCTGAGCGGCTAGGCCCATGAGCCATGGCCGCTGAGCCTGTGCGTCCAGAGCCTGTGCTCCGCAACGGGAGAGGCCACAACAGTGAGAGGCCCGCGTACCGAAAAGAAAAAAAAAAAAAAGATGCAGACGTAGAAAATGGGCTTGAGGACATGGGGAGGGGGAAGGGTAAGCTGGGATGAAGTGAGAGAGTAACATTGACATATATACACTACCAAATGTAAAATAGATAGCTAGTGGGAAGCAGCCGCATAGCACAGGGAGATCAGCTTGGTGCTTTGTGACCACCTAGAGGGGTGGGAGGGAGACACAAGAGGGAGGAGATATGCGGATATGTGTATATATATAGCCGATTCACTTTGTTATACAGCAGAAACTAACACAACATTATAAAGCAATTATACTCCAATAAAGATGTTAATTAAATTTAAAAAAAGAAATTATTACGTAAGTTTACAAATTAATTCTTGGTCTACAAGGTCATATAGTTCTAATTTGTAAGACAATCAAAACTTCACTGTGATAGAAAGCATGTTCTGAATAACTCAAAGCAAACTTATTAATAATATTCTTTATCCGCAAAGAAGAAATTAGAATATAACGTTCACATTTATTCTATATACTTCTGTTTTATAGGACTTTTTCAGATAATAATCTCTTTTTATAATTATTTAAAAGCAATTTGTAGTCTTAATGAAGTACTAGAAAAATATATCAACTATGTCAAATTGTAATATGCACAAGGATCAACTCTCTTTCCTAATTAAAAAAAAAAATACAGATTATTTGGGCCTCACCCTGAAAAAAAATCTAATAAAATAAGTCTGGAGTGGGGCATCTGGTTTCTACATTTTAAATAAGCAAACCCAGGTGATTCTGCACAGGTGCTCTGTAGACTACAATTCAGAAAAACACGGATAACGAGGAATAATTTCGTAATGCTATAGAGGAAGAGAACGTTCTGAGCCTGTTAGCAAAAGCAAAATCTAGGAAGAGGAGATAGACAGATCTGACAAATAAAAATTTAAGACTAAACTGTATCAGAAAACACTGATCAAAATTTAAAAGCAAATAATAATTTGTTAAAACTATCTTAAAATAAAAAATCACAGTTAACTCTGATATACTAAAATGTTTAAAAATCAATTAAAACAATGCACATCCTAATAGAAAAGCCCTATAAGATTCTATATCTCAAGAATTTTATGTGTTAAATACCAAAAAAAAGAATTAAGCAATTAACTGAAGAATATAGCTGTGAAGAAGAAGAAGCAGAAGAAGCCAGGAGGATTAGAAGGGGCCAAGAGGAGTTTAGGTTTGGGGGCACAAAGGGTCAGAGCAAGCTGAAGCTTTGAGGAAGTAGAGTTAGAAGGCAGAGTAGCGGAAAGACTACACAAGTCAATACAAAGAACACAGCACTGCTGTCAAGCTCCTGACAATTCATGAACCTCCGCTGCTGACATGATTAGTGCCTCCTTGGATCAGGTTCCATATGTATGATGGCCAGCTGTACTATGGTTTCCATTCTTGGAACCCTATTCCATCTCTGTCTCTCTAATTGCCCTAAATATTTCCTTACTATAAATCCCCCATTATTAAGACAACTTGAGTGAGTCTATGTTTCCTGCGACTAAAAGATTATAACTAGAACATCTGCTGAATTCTATCTAATGCAGCTATCTCGGTGAATATACTAATACACATTTGGCCTTGAAAGTCAGAAGAGTGTTCCTGATTTTTCCATAGTAATGGGTAGCAGCAAGGTCATGATACACTGTTATATTTCATACAACCAGCTAAATAATTACATTCTATATTTATAGGCAATAATCCATTACCTAGATTGTAAGCCTTTTATGGGGAGGAGCTGTGTGTTTTTCCTTTTAAGCCCCCAGCACATACATAGTACTGTATAGTCAACAGACTGTGTGCCTGGATTTATTGTGATCTCTCCATATTCTCTCTTGTCCTGTCTTCACTAGACTCAGAAACACACAAATTATGAAACTGAGATAAAAGATTTGTATAGTTACCTTTTCTCTTAAATAAACTACCGTTATTTCAAATTAATACTCTCATTTTAAAAATGTTTTTTAATGACATAATTAAAAGTAACTTGGTTCTATTACATCCATCTATTACATTGGTGACACTCTACTTCATAAACAATGTTCCAAAAAATTTCCAGCATGCCCATGTTTTCTTAAACAAGTTTAAAATATATATATATATTTTTTAACATACATTTATATTTTATATATACAAATTGCTATTGGTCGTTCATATCACATTATGTGGCTTTCATATCATGATGCTTTATAACCCTTCAGGGACTTCACTCTGTTCTTCAGTATATGACCTGGTAAAAGGATGAAACATAGCAGACCGACTGATAGATAGATGATAGATAGATAGATAGATAGATAGATAGATGATAGGTAGACACACAGACTTTTACTTGCTGTTCTAAACAGTTGAACTCATATCCAGGAATTAAATCAGAAGCCACTTGAAAGTGTTATTTGAAGGAAGTGTTCAACTGACAAAAACAAAGAAACTGAAAGTTAACTGTACACAAGCTAGGACCCTCTCCTCATGAAAGCTCCTTTTAAGAATTATTTAAGGAAGTTTATAAAGTATTTTTCCCAAGTATTCCAAGTTAAATGCTTGGTGTAGTTTTATCTGCCTTAAAATCACTCGGTTGTTAAGATTTACTGATGAGGTTTATAGGGTAATGTTGATCCAGATAATCTTTTTTCTGATAATAAACATGATTTGGTCAAGTTCCACTATTAATTCACACAAACACAAACTTCTAGCAAGGAGAATAAAATCACATAAAAATAAAACTAGATTATAGAAAAAGATCAAACTGAATATTCTCTCCATTCTGGAATCTGAACAGAATCTGTGCTGAAAATAACAGTTTGGGGACATACTGAAGAGTTTAATATCAATTGATCTATTTCCTAAAATTCTATGTTAAGAGTCTCTCAGTCCATCTTAAGACAGATAGAATAAAAAACACTGAACAGAAACAAGCTGTTTTAATGTTTGTAGGTACAAGGTCCAAATATACATTGAGATTAGGCCTCATTACCATCTCTGCTTCATCTAGAACTGAAACTTTGATGCATACATGAACTATTGAAAGTATACTTCTTACCAGCACTATCTGGTATCAACAGTGTATAGAAGATATGAGAATCCTTTGGCAGGGGAGCACCATGGACACCAAACTGCAAATTCTGGGGGAGATGGCACTCTGTATCATCTCAACAAAACACCACATATGACCAAGCCAAATCCCACATTTGTAATAGCCCCACTGAAATGCAACTCAAAAATTAGGGAAGCAGTTTCTCATATAAGTGCTATTCATAATTCAAAAATAGGGATACCTTGTAAACAGGGTCATCAGGACACAGGAAATGCACTCTCTAAAAGGTGTGCTAATGCATGCAGACACTTTAACTCTCATTCAGGCTTCAGAAGTTTCCATCAACATTCAGTTTGCTAACTCAGGGATATAGGTAGACATTCTGCATGAAAGAGAAACACCTAGACTGAATGTGGTAGTCAGAAAGTATCAATATAGCTTAAAAGTCAGAAAATATTATTGTTCACATAGCAGGGAAGTCCAGGAATTGATTGTTTTCAGAGAAGGGAAGATGGCTTAGGATATAATGGTATTTAAAATAGTGTTTACAGATAGTAATTACTGCAAAGTGGAGGTTAGTAGATGAATTTTTAAAATATTTCCTATAAATTTTAAGAATTTTTGTCAAAGTTGTTGAAACAAACTTTCTTTAAAATCACAACAATCGCAGAATTGATATTATTGTGAAATGTAATGTGGATTCAATTCCACTCAAAATAGGTTTATTGAGTCCTATTAAAGAAAACCCAGAACTGGACAGCAGTTAAAACAGTAAAAACATATTTTACTCAGGAACTACTGCAATAGAAGAAAGGAGACCTCATTTCCAAATACAACAAGAACAAGTAGGGATTGATAGCCAAGGATTGGGGTGGTGGTCAATGGATGGAAAATTACTGAGAGGAAACATCAGGGATAAGGAAGGATTCTGGCTAAACCAACTTAACAGGAATCTTGCTGAAGGCAGACCAGGCTGATCAGATATCACCTGGGAGATAGTGGGGGATGAGGAATTTGATCAGCTATTGAAGGTGATCAGATATGGAGGGTAAAGGTTCTGGCTAAACTGACAGCATGATTTTTGCTAAAACTTGGCAATGCAAAGAAAAACAAGGAAGCCCAAATGTTGGGACTAGTTGAGAAGATGACTCACAGGATCCTGTCTAAAATTTAGTCAAGGAGAGAATCTGTCAATACATACCAGATACAATGTAATAAAACAATTGCAGTAAGAGGTAAGAAGAAGAATAAGTTACGATTGCTGTACAAAAGAATCTAACACTGAAGCAGGGGAGATATGTCACTTATTTAAATATGGTCATTAGCTCTGGACAAAACTATCATTAAAATCATGTTGCCATGATGGTATAAATCATGAAGGTCCTAAAACCCCACCAAGTTGGATGGCAAGCTTGAGCATGACCCTCCAAGGATTTCTTCACCATTGTCTCTAGTGAGTCTCTACTAGAGGTGGTCCCTGCAGTTTATGAATCTACAGAGCCCCAGCATCAAATCTTTTACTGATGGCCTCCAGTAGTTCTGAGAGCACGTGATCTTCTTCAAGGCTCTATTATGGTCACTACCTAGCTTGGGAGGGGTGTGAAGAGTCTACACTTATATTCCCAGAGCAGAGCTCAGCTTAACATTTCGTGAGACTTCAAGGAAGCTTTAATACCAAATGTAGATATTCTCAAGCCCGCAAGCCCAGTATTCACACAGCACTTCCAGGCTTGGCTAAAGGCTGACTCCATGTGGCAGGGACCAGTGTAATTCTACCCCAGGTACACCTGCATGTACTAACATCTTTAGTGAAATGTCAGATCATACCTTCCACATTTATCCTTCCCACCTGAAGGTCTGCCTTCCAAGTCCTTATTTCTTCTCCTACCTTATGCTTTTTCCAGGAAAACTTACAGAGGACTTATTTGCTCTATTCAGGCAAAATTCCACCCCTCCCATCATCAGTAGTGTGTCCTGATTCTCTCTCTACAACTGGATAATTGCTTGAAAAAATGATTCAATTGTCCATTTTCCCAATGCTGATCTCCCTGTGCTATGCAGCTGCTTCCCACTAGCTATCTATTTTACATTTGGTAGTGTATATATGTCCCTGCCACTCTCTCACTTCATTGAGGACACAGGGAGGGGAAAGGCTAAGCTGAGACTTAGGTTCTTAAACATGCCTGATATTAGCCGGTGTGGTATTTAATCCCTCTTAATATCCTTCACATCCCTGTGTTTTAATTTTGACATCATAACAGGCAAAAGTTGATTCTCATGGTTATCAGTGACTCAGGCACTGCCTGAATGGAAAACTATGGTCTCTCCCTCCCTATCTCAATCACACTGTATACCTTAGAACTAGAACTCAGGTCCACCAGACCCAAAATCCATTTGTTATTTCCATAACTACTTGTCATGTTACCTTGGCCTCATTTTCCAAAGATATTTCAGAAATATTCACAATGGGCCCATAGGATCCCAGGTACACTGTTCTTCCTTCAGTTGTCCAAGCTCGTCAAGCTCTTTTCAGCTTCTTGGGCTTAGGGCCTAATGTTTTTCTCTCCCTGGAAATGCTCATCTCCCTCCTCTGCACATAGCCACCTCCTCGTGACCTTCAGGTTTTTATTAGTTTACTGTAACAAAATACCACAGCCTAGAAGACTTAAACAACAGACGTTTATCTACTCACAGTTCTGGAGGCTAGAAGTCCAAGATCAAGTTACCAGTAGGGTTGTTTTCTGGTAAAAAAAAAAAATTCTCCTCAGCTTGAAATGGTGTCTTCTTGCTATGTCCTTGCATGGTCTTTTCTCTGTGCACAGAGAGAAAACTTTGGTGTTTCTTTCTCTTTTTATAAGGACACCAATCCTATGCAGATAGGGCCCCTTTATGACCTCTTTTAACTTCAGTCACCACTTTAAAGGCCCTCTCTCCAAATACAGTCACATTAGAGGTCAGGACTTCAACATATGAATGGGGGGTGGCACAGTTCTGTCCCTAACAAGATCTCCAGTTAAAACTTACCCGGCCAGAGAGTGCTGACCTGCCCCTGCCTCTCTAAATTTAATCTCTTCTGTTTTTCTCTCACAGTTCCATGTTCATTTACTTCAGTGTGTTTGTGTGTGTCTCTGTGTGTATATACATATGTACACATATACATGTAGATTTTATACTGTTCATTTACTGAGTCTGTCTTCACCACGATAGTATAGACTATATCATAAGGGTAAGAGACAAGCCCACAATATTCAGGATTATATGTTCAGCATATTAGCATAAGGCCTGGTACATACAGGGCAGGTAATACATACTGTGTGGTTTTCTCACTCATTTATTTATTGCCTGAGAACATTTTAAATCAAAATGCAAAAGAAGAATGATTCCTAACATTTACTGAACTCCTCTATATCCTGGCAGTGTTACATGCATTCTTTAAGCACTATCTCAAGTATTCTTCACAGCAATATAAGCTGTTGCCATTTTATCTTCCAGTCGGTAATGATAAACATTATCTGCATTTATGATCCACAAGAGTGGAATGACTGGGTCAAAACATATGAGCATTTTAAGGCTCTTGACAAATGTTGTTAAACTGATTTTTAGAGAAATTTGTAGTAATTTACACTACTACCACTGCACACCCACACAACTGTTAACATTCATTTTTATCTTTGCTAATTTTAGGGGTAGATGTAGGACAGTATGGCTATTTTAATTTGTTAAATGTAATTTATTTGGTTACCAATGAGTCTGAAGGCAAGGTCCTTGGCTATCTTCCCTGCGCATGTCTTGTCTCATATGCCTCCATATGCCCCTGCTTCTTCGCAGGAAGTTGCCAAGAAGCCTCCAAGAATTCGTGAGTGTTTCAGCAGCATGTTACAGAAAGATCTTAATTGTGATGGGTGCCTTAAAATTGCTCAGGAAACTCATTTTATTTTTGGTTAAAAATTTATTTGCACAAAATTCTTCAATAACTCCTGATGACCTTCAAAAGTAAGCCCAGACTCCCTCTTACAGTACAGAAGTCACTACCTTTGCTGGCCACCACCTCACGTCCAGGGTCATCTCTCCCCATCCCTGCTTCACACTTTATGGTCCAACAACACCCAGCTGCCTGCAGGTCTCTACACGACAGTACTTCTCATTCCTTTCTCTTGGCTGACGATCTCCCCTCTCCCTTGGCTATGTTAGCTTTCCTGCTTTTCCCTTTCCTATTTTCCTCAGCCTCATTCCATCTGACAAGACACCATTTCTATTCAGCATTATTCAACAAATTTTTATTGTACTATTTTTCTGGACCAAGATATCACCCTCTCTGTAAGTACTTCACTAGTGACTAGATTGAGTGATCTTCCTTCCTCTGTTTCCCTATAGCAGCCTGTGATTACTTCTTAATTAATTATCCATCCGCTTGTGTCTCAATGTTAAGGCAACGAACTCCTTAAGGGCATAGACCAAGTCTTCATCTTGTATTCTCAGGAACACAGTACCAGTGATAATAACATGGTATAGATGTTTAACAAATATGTTTAAATAAATAGGTGAATTAATGCCTGAGTAAATGAACAATTAACCTTGAGCAGGAAATATAACATTTCTCCCTGGGAAATGGAAGGGAAAAAAGAAATACTAAAAAAAACAAAACAAAACAAAGAAGAAGAAATACTAAGTATGATGAGTATCAGTGAAGTTTTGGAAGGAACAAAAGAAAAAACTCTCAGAATTTAATGTGGGAAGGGATTTAACACAGGGTATTAGATCCCAGAGAAACAAAGACTTGGGGGGTCGGGGTAGAGTCAAGCAATCAGGTGATCAATTAGGACAACAACCAAACTGAAAATAACTGTCAAGACTTTATTCACTTGCTGTGACAGTGTAAGCAAGGGACAAAACAAGACATTGGCTCCCCAATGTTTCCATTTTTTCCCCATGGAATGGCACCAGCAAGGGTCAGGCATGGATGGCAGGGATCACATCACCACTGAGGAGTCCAGAACAAAAAGCTCATCCTTCTTTATGGGTCCATGAGCTGGCAGGAGGGACTCAGGGAAGAGGGCAAAGTCAAGTAGAGAAGTGCCTTAAGCAAAGTTCCTAATAAGGAACAGGAAGTGCCTTGAAGTGTGAAGACCCCAAAGCCCCTGATAAGGTGACCTGTGATATGTATATGAGTGTGGCTGGACCAGAGGAGCCTGGGTCCTTGGCCTGTCACTCCCTACAGAGAGCTTCAAGGCCCTGGCTGTGCAACAAGTCTGTTGTGTAGAGTGCTTCCCCTTAGGAGGCCCACTGGGCAAAACCTTGTAGTTGCCTGGGGATCAGCCTGCAAGATCAGCTAGGATTCTGACCTGGAGCTGAACTCCTCTGAGGGAAGCCATTAGCATTCAAGAGTTCAGTATATCTGGAAATTGTAGGAAAATACAAATGCTAACCATTTGCCTGTAGCATCAAATTGGAAGATGGGTGAGAGAATATCCAGAAGGTGAAAAACCTCATATTTGCCTTCTGCCAAAGCCCTTGTTTGCCCACCACTTAGGAGGAATAATCGTTTCTGCTTCTCTTCCACCTGCCACCCCTTGCATGAAAGACTTATTGGAATCTTACTTGGAATTTTGGTAAATATAATTCCCAGGTTTCTATGCCATGTGATACAAAGTAGCACACAAAAGGAAAGAATGATTCTGAGTTGTCAATAAACAAACAAACACAGGGCGGAAGACAAAATGTTGGGATGGAGGAATATTATTGCAAGATAGACTCATTTGTTGTCAATTAGACAAGTATAGAAATAAAAGTTAGAATGGGTGACCGCTAGAGGACATTGAGAATTCAGAGTGACTGGGAGGAATGGGAGAGTGAGATGACCAGGAAAAGTCCAAGTGATCACTTCTAAAATGTGAATAGGAAATTCATAAAATAATAGATAACAGAAACTTATAAAGTGAAACATTTAATCTTATTAGTAATCAAAGAAATGAAATAGACACACAAAATTTTTGGCCATTTAAACTTACAAAAGCTTGTAAATGCTATCAGTGATACTTTTATATAAGCTATTCAAGGTACCAAGTAAGTTATACTTACTTCCACTATTATTGGAATCTGTTCTCAATTTTCTCAAAGATTATTTGTCAAACTACATGCAGAACCTCAAAGCTTATTTTCTTTAGCTCCCAGGTTCTATCTTTATAAATTCACTCTCGAGAAAAAAAGTTTGAGTTGCTGGTCAGTAACAACCTAAATATCCAGCAATAAAGGAAAGTTAAAAATAAACTGTAATGTGTCTAAAAGTGGGAATGTTATGAAGCTACTAAAAATTAGGCATTGAAAATAAATTCCATGACGTGACTAATTTCGTAATAGTAAGGGGCATTTTCTAAAATTTTGTCTGTTATTTATAGAGAAATGAGATTAGAAGGAAAAGCACCAAAATCTTAATGACAGTTTTTTCTGTGATATTATAAGTGCCTTTTCCCCTCACACTGTTAGTTTTTGTTTGCTTTCATGAGTTCTATAATGAACATGTTTTACTTTTATAAAAATTGAGGTGCTTTAAGAACCCATTTGAGGAACTTCCGGGAAGATGCCGGAAGAGTAAGACGCGGAGATCGCCTTCCTCCCCACAGATACACCAGAAATACATCTACACGTGGAAAACTCCTACAGAACACCTACTGAACGCTGGCAGAAGACCTCAGACCTCCCAAAAGGCAAGAAACCCCCCACGTACCTGGGTAGGGAAAAAGAAAAAAGAATAAACAGAGACAAAAGGATAGGGACGGGACCTGCACCAGTGGGAGGGAGCTATGAAGGAGAAAAGGTTACCACACACTAGGAGCCCCTTCGCGGGCGGAGACTGCGGGTGGTGGAGGGGGAAGCTTCGGAGCCACGGAGGAGAGCGCACCAACAGGGGTGTGGAGGGCAAAGCAGAGAGATTCCCGCACAGAGGATCGGTGCCGACCGGCATTCACCAGCCCGAGAGGCTTGTCTGCTCACCCGCCGGGGCGGGCGGGGCTGCGAGCTGAGGCTCGGGTTTCGGTTTCGGTCGGAGCGCTGGGAGAGGACTGGGGTTGGCGGGCGAACACAGCCTGCAGGGGGTTAGTGCGCCACGGCTAGCCGGGAGGGAGTCTGGGGAAAAGTCTGGACCTGCCGAAGAGGCAAGAGACATTTTCTTCCCTCTTTGTTTCCTGGTGCGCGAGGAGAGGGGATTAAGAGCGCTGCTTAAAGGAGCTCCAGAGACGGGCGCGAGCCGCGGCTAAAAGCGCGGACCCCAGAGACGGGCATGAGACGCTAAGTCTGCTGCTGCCGCCACCAAGAAGCCTGTGTGTGAGCACAGGTCACTCTCCACACCCCTTTTCCGGGGAGCCTGTGCAGCCCGCCACTGCCAGGGTCCCGGAATCCAGGGACAACTTACCCGGGAGAACGCACGGCGCGCCTCAGCCTGCTGCAACGTCATGCCGGCCTCTGCCGCCGCAGGCCCCCCCCCCCCCCCCTGCCCCCCCCCCCCCCCCGGCCTGAGTGAGCCAGAGCCTGCGAATCAGCGGCTCCTTTAACCCCGTCCTGTCTGAGCAAAGAACAGACGCCCTCTAGCGACCTACACGCAGAGGCGGGGCCAAATCCAAAGCTGAGCCCCTGGGAGCTGTGAGAACAAAGAAGAGAAAGGGAAATCCCTCCCAGCAGCGTCAGAAGCAGCGGATTAAAGCACCATAATCAACTTGATGTACCCTGCATCTGTGGAATACACGAATAGACAACAAATCATCCCAAATTAAGGAGCTGGACTTTGAGAGCAAAATTTATGATTTTTTCCCCTTTTCCTCTTTTTGCCGTGTGGATGAAAGGCTCTTGGTGCTGCAGCCAGGAGTCAGTGCTGTGCCTCTGAGGTGGGAGAGCCAACTTCAGGACACTGGTCCACAAGAGACCTCCCAGCTCCACATAATATCAAACGGCGAAAATCGCCCAGAGATCCCCATCTCAACACCAGCACCCAGCTTCACTCAACGACCAGCAACCTACAGTGCTGGACATCCTATGCCAAACAACTAGCAAGACAGGAACACAACCCCACCCATTAGCAGAGAGGCTGCCCAAAATCATAATAAGTCCACAGTCACCCCCAAACACACCACCAGACGTGGACCTGCCCACCAGAAAGACAAGATCCAGCCTCATCCACCAGAACACAGGCACTAATCCCCTCCACCAGGAAGCCTACACAACCACTGAACCAACCTTAGCCACTGGGGACAGACACCAAAAACAACGGGAACTATGAACCTGCAGCCTGCAAAAAGGAGACCCCAAACACAGTAAGATAAGCAAAATGAGAAGACAGAAAAACACACAGCAGATGAAGGAGCAAGGTAAAAACCCACCAGACCTAACAAATGCAGAGGAAATAGGCAGTCTACCTGAAAAAGAATTCAGAATAATGATAGTAAAGATGATCCAAAATCTTGGAAATAGAATAGAGAAAATGCAAGAAACATGTAACAAGGACCTAGAAGAACTAAAGATGAAACAAACAATGATGAACAACACAATAAATGAAATGAAAAATACTCTAGATGGGATCAATAGCAGAATAACTGAGGCAGAAGAACGGATAAGTGACCTGGAAGATAAAATAGGGGAAATAACTACTGCAGAGCAGAATAAAGAAAAAAGAATGAAAAGAACTGAGGACAGTCTCAGAGACCTCTGGGACAACATTAAACGCACCAACATTCAAATTATAGGGGTTCCAGAAGAAGAAGAGAAAAAGAAAGGGACTGAGAAAATATTTGAAGAGATTATAGTTGAAAACTTCCCTAATATGGGAAAGGAAATAGTTAATCAAGTCCAGGAAGCACAGAGAGTCCCATACTGGATAAATCCAAGGAGAAATATGCCAAGACACATATTAATCAATCTGTCAAAAATTAAATACAAAGAAAGCATATTAAAAGCAGCAAGGGAAAAACAACAAATAACACACAAGGGAATCCCCATAAGGTTAACAGCTGATCTTTCAGCAGAAACTCTGCAAGCCAGAGGGGACTGGCAGGACATATTTAAAGTGACGAAGGAGAAAAACCTGCAACCAAGATTACCCAGCAAGGATCTCATTCAGATTTGATGGAGAAATTAAAACCTTTACGGACAAGCAAAAGCTGAGAGAGTTCAGCACCACCAAACCAGCTCTACAATAACTGCTAAAGGAACTTCTCTAGGCAAGAAACACAAGAGAAGGAAAAGACCTACAATAACAAACCCAAAACAATTAAGAAAATGGTAATAGGAACATACATATCGATAATTACCTTAAACGTGAATGAATTAAGTGCACCAACCAAAAGACACAGATTGGCTGAATGGATACAAAAACAAGACCCATATATTTGCTGTCTAAAAGAGACCCACTTCAGACCTAGAGACACATACAGACTGAAAGTAAGGGAATGGAAAAAGATATTTCATGCAAATGGAAACCAAAAGAAAGCTGGAGTAACAATTCTCATATCAGACAACATAGACTTTAAAATAAAGACTATTAGAAGAGACAAAGAAGGACACTACATAATGATCAAAGGATCGATCCAAGAAGAACATATAACAATTGTAAATATTTATGCACCCAACATAGGAGCACCTCAATACATAAGGAAAATACTAACAGCCATAAACGGGAAATCGACAGTAACACATTCATAGTAGGGGACTTTAACACCCCACTTTCACCAATGGACAGATCATCCAAAATGAAAACAAATAAGGAAACACAAGCTTTAAATGATACATTAAACAAGATGGACTTAATTGATATTTATAGGACATTCCATCCAAAAACAACAGAATACACATTTTTCTCAAGTGCTCATGGAACATTCTCCAGGATAGATCATATCTTGGGTCACAAATCAAGCCTTGGTAAATTTAAGAAAATTGAAATTGTATCAAGTATCTTTTCCGACCACAGCGCTATGAGATTAGATATCAATTACAGGAAAAGATCGGTAAACAATACAAACACATGGAGGCTAAACACTACTTAATAACGAAGTGATCACTGAAGAAATCAAAGAGGAAATCAAAAAATACCTAGAAACAAATGACAATGGAGACACGATGACCCAAAATCTATGGGATGCAGCAAAAGCAGTTCTAGGAGGGAAGTTTAGAGCAATACAATCCTACCTTAAGAAACAGGCAACATCTCAAATAAACAACCTAACCTTGCACCTAAAGCAATTAGAGAAAGAAGAACAAAAAAACCCCAAAGCTAGCAGAAGGAAAGAAATCATAAAAATCAGATCAGAAGTAAATGAAAAAGAAATGAAGGAAACGATAGCAAAGATCAATAAAACTAAAAGCTGGTTCTTTGAGAAGATAAACAAAATTGATAAACCATTAGCCAGACTCATCAAGAAAAAAAGGGAGAAGACTCAAATCAATAGAATTAGAAATGAAAAAGGAGAAGTAACAACTGACACTGCAGAAATACAAAAGGTCATGAGAGATTACTACAAGCAACTCTATGCCAATAAAATGGACAACCTGGAAGAAATGGACAAATGCTTAGAAAGGCACAAACTGCCAAGACTGAATCAGGAAGAAATAGAAAATATAAACAGACCGATCACAAGCACTGAAATTGAGACTGTGATTAAAAATCTTCCAACAAACAAAAGCCCAGGACCAGATGGCTTCACAGGCGAATTATATCAAACATTTAGAGAAGAGCTAACACCTATCCTTCTCAAACTCTTCCAAAATATAGCAGAGGGAGGAACACTCCCAAACTCATTCTACGAGGCCACCATCACCCTGATACCAAAACCAGACAAGGATGTCACAAAGAAAGAAAACTACAGGCCAATATCACTGATGAACATACATGCAAAAATTCTCAACAAAATACTAGCAAACAGAATCCAACAGCACATTAAACAGATCATACACCATGATCAAGTGGGGTTTATTCCAGGAATGCAAGGATTCTTCAATATACGCAAATCCATCAATGTGATACACCATATTAACAAACTGAAGGAGAAAAACCATATGATCATCTCAATAGATACAGAGAAAGTTTTCGACAAAATCCAACACCCATTTATGATAAAAACCATGCCGAAAGTAGGCATAGAGGGAACTTTCCTCAACATAATAAAGGCCATATATGACAAACCCACATACAACATTGTCCTCAATGGTGAAAAACTGAAAGCATTTCCACTAAGATCAGGAACAAGACAAGGTTGCCCACTCTCACCACTCTTAATCAACATAGTTTTGGAAGTTTTAGCCACAGCAATCAGAGAAGAAAAGGAAATAAAGGGAATCCAAATTGGAAAAGAAGAAGTAAAGCTGTCACTGTTTGCAGATGACATGATACTATACATAGAGAATCCTAAAGATGCTACCAGAAAACTACTAGAGCTAATCAATGAATTTGGTAAAGTAGCAGGATACAGAATTAATGCACAGAAATCTCTGGCATTCCTATACACTAATGATGAAAAATCTGACAGTGAAATCAAGAAAACACTGCCATTTACCATTGCAACAAAAAGAATAAAATATCTAGGAATAAACCTACCTAAGGAGATAAAAGACCTGTATGAAGAAAATTATAAGACACTGATGAAAGAAATTAAACATGATACAAACAGATGGAGAGATATACCTTGTTCTTGGATTGGAAGAATCAACATTGTGAAAATGACTCTACTACCCAAAGTAATCTACAGATTCAATGCAATCCCTATCAAACTACCACTGGCATTTTTCACAGAACTAGAACAAAAAATTTCACAATTTGTATGGAAACACAAAAGACCCCGAATAGCCAAAGCAATCTTGAGAACGAAAAATGGAGCTGGAAGAATCAGGCTCCCTGACTTCAGACTATACTACAAAGCTACAGTAATCAGGACAGTATGGTACTGGCACAAAAACAGAAAGATAGATCAATGGAACAGGATAGAAAGCCTAGAGATAAACCCACGCACATATGGGCACCTTATGTTTGATAAAGGAGGTAGGAATGTACAGTGGAGAAAAGACAGCCTCTTCAATAAGTGGTGCTGGGGAAATTGGATAGGTACATGTAAAAGTATGAGATTAGATCACTCCCTAGCACCATACACAAAAATAAGCTCAAAATGGATTAAAGACCTAAATGTAAGGCCAGAAACTATCAAACTCTTAGAGGAAAACATAGGCAGGACACTCTATGACATAAATCACAGCAAGATCCTTTTTGACCCACCTCCTAGAGAAATGGAAATTAAAAAAATAAACAAATGGGACATAATGAAACTTCAAAGCTTTTGCACAGCAAAAGAAACCATAAACAAGACCAAAAGACAACCCTCAGAATGGGAGAAAATATTTGCAAATGAAGCAACTGACAAAGGATTAATCTCCAGAATTTATAAGCAGCTCATGCAGCTTAATAACAAAAAAACAAACAACCCAATCCAAAAATGGGCAGAAGACCTAAATAGACATTTCTCCAAAGAAGATATACAGACTGCCAACAAACACGTGAAAGAATGCTCAACATCACTAATCATTAGAGAAATGCAAATCAAAACTACAATGAGATATCATCTCACACCAGTCAGAATGACCATCATCAAAAAATCTAGAAACAATAAATGCTGGAGAGGGTGTGGAGAACAGGGAACCCTCTTGCACTGTTGGTCACAAATCAGTGACCAGTGTAAATTGATACAGCCACTGTGGAGAACAGTATGGAGGTTCCTTAGAAAACTAAAAATAGAACTACCATATGACCCAGCAATCCCACTACTGGGCATATACCCTGAGAAAACCATAATTCAAAAAGTGTCATGTACCAAAATGTTCATTGCAGCTCTATTTACAATAGCCTGGAGATGGAAACAACCTAAGTGTCATCATTGGATGAATGAATAAAGAAGATGTGGCACATATATGGAATATTACTCAGCCATAAAAAGAAACGAAATTGAGCTATTTGTAATGAGGTGGATGGACCTAGAGTCTGTCATACAGAGTGAAGTAAGTCAGAAAGAGAGAGACAAATACTGTATGCTAACATATATGTATGGAATTTAAGAAAAAAAATGTCATGAAGAGTCTAGGGGTAAAACAGGAATAAAGACACAGACCTACTAGAGAGTGGACTTGAGGATATGGGGAGAGGGAAGGGTAAGCTTTGACAAAGCGAGAGAGAGGCATGGACATATATACACTACCAAACGTAAGGTAGATAGCTAGTGGGAAGCAGCCACATAGCACAGGGAGATCAGCTCGGTGCTTTGTGACCACCTGGAGGGGTGGGATAGGGAGGGTGGGAGGGAGGGAGATGCAAGAGGGAAGAGATATGGGAACATATGTGTATATATATAACTGATTCATTTTGTTGTAAAGCAGAATCTAACACACCATTGTAAAGCAATTATACTCCAATAAAGATGTTAAAAAGAAAAAAAAGAACCCATTTGATATTTTAGTTTATAAACTTGAAATCAAACAAATCAATATTGTTATATGATTCTCCAGTTTTCCACCAGCTCCCATCAGACCACGTATGAAATTAGGAAACCAGGAGTTTATATTAATCTGAGGTTATATGCAGTTTAGCAAAACAAGTTGGGAGAAAGGCAAAGGGCTTAGAGAGTTGAGAACGTGAGACACCATGATATCTGACCTGGATAGAAACAAAAGTTAAATGTCTTGGGGGTGGGAAAAGAATACTGGGGGAAAAGGAAAGAAATAACTGAGGAACTGAGAATACTAATGTTTTCTCTTGAGATGGATCAATTCTTGAAAACAGCAACGTCCAGAGTGTGGCTATGGTAGCAGAATGGGAATGGAGAAGAAATAAAAGCTGCTGCAGTCATCAAGGATCTCAGGATGGAGTGCAGGATGCACCATCCACACAGATAAGCAGGACCCTTGAGAAAACAGCAGGATACAGTAAGGACCCCATGTCCTCAATGGATCCAAAGGTGTTCCCTGGAGAAGGGGTGACAAGAAAGAGGGTACAGACATGGCCTGAGAAGCATGAGGAAGTGACAGTGGAGGAAAGATGAGAATTACAGCATTGCCTCCAAGTTTGAAGTTCTCAGAATGTTTCTTTTTTTAATTAAAAAAAAAGAAACTTTGATTTTTACCATTTTTAATTATCATCACTCCTCACAAAATGTGTTCAGATGTAACCAATTTTCCTGTGGTACCTTTATGATTACTTAGCTTCTGAAGGGGAAAAGGTTATAGTATCAGTTAATTTACTTCCCAGCTATCATTGCAGTGATTAATGACTGGCCACACAAAGAAGTGTGCTTTTAATTTTTTTTCTCATTAAAATTGTGCAAGGAATGTTGACAGTACCAATTGTACCTTAACAGGCATTTCAGATTCAAGAATAGTTGAGAATCATTCTGTGGATGGTTGCTCCAGTGAATAGATTTCAAATTATGTGAAATTGGTTTCATGTTAAAAGTGCAAGAGTTTGGCCTAAAAATACATTAATTTTATTAAATTGTTTAGTGGCTTGGAGTAGCGGCTTGAAGTTCCCTTTGGACAGAGCTAGATAAGGGTAAGGACGAATGAGAATACCGCTCTCACTGCCTACGCTATGTCCTGGGATAATGCAAAGGAATTCTCTAAGGTAGTGCTCCCCAACCTTTTTGGCACCAGGGACCAGTGTTATGGAAGACAGTTTTTCCACGGACCGTGGGGCGGAGCAGGAGGGCTGGGTGTTCAGGCGGTAATGGGAGCGATGGGACGCAATGGGGAGCGGCAGATGAAGCTTCACCCGCTTGCCCGCCACTCACCTCCTGCTGTGTGGCCCAGTTCCCAACAGGCCGTGGACCGCTACCAGGCCGTGGACTGGTACCAGTCCGAGGCCCAGGGGTTGGGGACTCTGCTCCAAGGTTATGGTAAACTATCCATCCTCAAGGTGGTAAAATGGGAACAGGGTTTCACTGAAGCCAAAGGAGCATAAAGTTAGCTGATACTACTTCTAGTTAGAGTTCCCATCAACATATTCTCAGGTAGGAGCTCTCTATCCAAGACGTCTTCCTCACTAACATTTCTAGCCCCTCAGTGTTCCTCCGTGGGCTGTCTTATTGCAACCCAGGAGCCTAGACTTCTTACACAGTGGCTCAAGGCCTCAAAACCCAGGGAGCAGAAGCAGCCAGTCCTCTTAGAGGCTGGGCTCAGAACTGGCACAGTGTCATGTGCTGGCCAGATCAGTCAAAGCAGCCCAGATTCAAGGCAGGATGTAGACACTGTACAGAGAGGGAAGGAACTGTTGGCAGCAGCCATATTTCCTGGGAGTGGACATGGGAGGGTGGAGGCTATGTCATAAGGGGTATAGAAAATAGTTGTTCTTAGCAGATTGAGGAAGAAATTACAAAATTACTTGGAAAAACAGGTGGTATGATATAAACAAGCATTAACTCTGTGGTGAAGATATAAAAATGATTAGACATGAAGAGTGCTATGAACTGAATTGTGCTCTCCACCCCCCCTTCCAATTTATATGATGAAGTCCTAAACTCCAGTACTTCAGAATGTGACTGTATTTGTGTATAGGATCTTTAAAGAGGTAATTAAAGTAACAATGAGGTCATTTAGGTGGGCCTAATCCATTATGACTGGTGTTCTTGTAAGAAGAGGAGATTAGAACGTAGAAGACACAGACTAAGGAAACAACATGAGAGGACACAGGGAGAAAGCAGCCACCTGCAAAACAAGGAGAGAGGTCTCAGAAGAACCATAATTTACTGACACCTTGACCTTGGACTTGTAGCCTTCAGAACTGTGAGAAAATAAATCTCTGTTGTTGAAGACACCCATTCTGAGGCAATCAGTATCAGTAATACAATCAGTATCCTCAAGATACTTAACTCCACTGAAGGTGTAGACAGATAAATAGGGGTAGACACACGATGCTATGGGAGCATATGAAATAAGCATTGTATTCTCTTGGTTTGTATTTTGTACTTGCAGAATGTCTCATTGCTTTTTCTGATAGTAAAATGAGACATTCTACATAAAACCCTGAAACATAATAGATGCCCACTATATACTGATATTAGTTCTTAGATACTTCCTTCATGCCTATTGTATAAACACATAATGTTTTTTCTCCTTCTACCCGTGGAAGGAAAAAAATGTAGAACACAAGAGTGGAAGAGTCTAAAAAAAGAAATTCCATTGACCCACATCTCTTGGCTTTATACCCAGAGTATGGTGACCTGGCCTGGGCATGTCTGGCTCATGTAAGAGAGAAGCCTTTCACAACCAAATGGCTGCTAGTTCTGAAGTTCTATGAAACTGTGTGCATGATCCAGAATGATTCTGATGATAATCTTAAAATATTCTGGATTAGTTCATTCTGCTCAAGTTAAAAAACACCTTCTCAAGATTAAACTATGAAAACAAAGATTAGTAAATAGAATTTCTCATTATTTTTAAATAATATGAAAATATAATGTTTAAGGAAATTCTAACGGCTATTTAAGGAATCTATTTCATCAAAGTTTATAAATGATGAAAGGTTTATTGAAAAGAGTTTATGCCGAAGGGAATTTATCCTGGGAAATCTTTCTGGAAGTGTTATATCTAATAAGATTAAGTAAGTATTAATGCATATCGTTCATCAAGGAGAAGTTATTTATATTTCTGATTTCTTGTTTTAATTTAACATTGTTTCTTAATAGTACTTATGACTCAGGGCAGATAAATAGGGTACAGGTTATAGGCATGCAAAATATCATACCAGGCTCAATGACTCCTTACAGAAGCACAGGCCCAGGGTTATGTCCAAAAAGATATAAAATGGATGCTTCTGTAGTCAGTGTTTACAAAAATTATGCTAGGAAAAAAATTCCTTGCATATTCTATATATTTTTGGACTTGCTCCAGCAATCTCTCTGGGCAAATGAAGAATATAAACATAGAAATGCTAAACAGCATTTTGAGGCCTCCACAAACAATCACACTCTGAGAAAATCCAAGGAACCTGAAAGAATTCTATAAAAGTTCCTCTAATACACTTTTGATCTAAGAAAAACATTGCTTGTACTCGTACTGGCTTCTCTCACCCCACCTATTCAATAAATTACCCCTCCAAGGGAAGTTCAGAATCGCTGTTTATCTACAAGTCCCACACTTTTTATTAAGTAAGAATGATTTCCCTAGTTACCACATTTTAAAAGGCAAGACAGGCTGAGGCGATGTGCACTCTTCACTGCTCAGTGAGAGGACTTTGGGCTGGTGTTGTTCCTCTCTCCTTCTGCCCCTGCCTGCATTCTGCCTCTAGGAAATATTTAACGTGGTCCTCTTCACGTTCTGCATCTATTCTAGCATGGCTCCTCCTTCTCTACCACATTACACACCATCACATACAGTCTCAGAAGGTTTGCTGGCAGGACAGATAAAATCCATGTTCTTAATTTATCCCCAGAGTTTGGGAATTATACTTTAGTTACCAAAATCCTCTCCTCAGATTATGTTCAGTTTCAAGTGCCATTTTTTTGGTATTGCTTTGTGTGATGATACCTCCACAATGACAGTTATGTGCTAAGTGTTCTACATGTGAGAGCTACATACAGTACAGTCATCTTCTTAGACAGTGTAGAGAGTACATTTATTTAAACCCTCCATACTATGATAACCTAATTTATACTCCAAAGGTTTGGTAATACTGGGAGGAAATACTCACTAGTTTACTAATTCCTTGGAGTTCTTGATTGCAAACAGCAGAAATCGACTCTGGTTAATATAAAAAGAGAATGGGATTTATAAGAAAGACATAGGATTGATCATAGAACCAATTTTAGGGCAAGAGAACCAAGCTCATGAAAAGAGCATAATTCAAAAGAGACCAGGCAGAGAACATAGCTCAGGTCTGGTCAGAGAGAAAGTCTAGTCTAGCAGGTATAACCCCAGCTACGTATTCCCTGCTTCTGTTTCCATGAGTATTTCTAAGTGTGCCTCTGTCCTTGCATCACTTTATCAGGATTCCAAGTACTGAACCAGAGGATCTAACTGGCTGACCTTTGTTCACATGCTACTAGTTTCCAAGAATCAACTGCCTACTTTGTTTTCTGCTTTGGGAGATAGAGAACACCTTCAATATAATAATGATGTTCAGATGCTTGGGAGCCAAATAATGAAACTTCAGCAAAGACCCTCTTTCAAATTCATAAAATTGTGTTAATATTGTAATAACACAAAAAATGTTTAGCTGGCTCTGACATGATCCCCTCACCAGTTATACTACTATGCTGAAAAAAAATGTTTTCCACTAAGTATGTATATCAGTTAAGGTCATCATTCTTTAGTTATAATTTCATTCATGATATATGGAATAGCAAATAGTATTTCTTATAATCTCATTCCAGAGGATCTATTACAGCTGTGGTAACTTTCCATTTATTGAGTAACTACTATATTCCAGGCACTAGGCTAGGTAAGTTATCAGCAGCATCCTATTTAGTCCCCAAAAGGACTTTGCAAGCTCTGTATTACTCACTTCATTTTTTACATGAAGAAAATGAGAATCAGAAAGGTACATAATGGTCTCAAAGTCACCAAGCTCTTTACAAGTAGAGCCAGGACTAGAATCTGATGCTGAAAGCTCGACCTCTGTGCACTGGTGCCAAATCAAATCTTGGAGACAGTTTTGGGTGAAGAAGAAAAGAATAGCTTTATTGCTTTGCCAGGCAAAGGGGAACACAGCAGGTTCCTGCCCTGAAAAATTATGGGTCCCAACCTCGGAGGATTTGATGAGGAGTTTTATAGCAATAGTTCAAGGGTGGGGTTGCTGATAAGATTAAGGTGTGTGCAGGGCCTCCACTCCTCTAATCTGGTCTCAGGTAATCTTACTGATGAGCTTCTCTGCTTCCTTTAATGTAGCCTCAGGAGGTGGAACCAGGATCCTGCCCCAAGGCTGCACTACTGTTTCCTGGCTGCCCCTCCCTTGTCTCTGCATCCCTTCCCTTCTCAGATTAGTAACTGTTAGAATCTGCCCTTTGGAACTCAGGGAAGGTCATGGGGCCTGGAGTCAAGAAACAGAGGGGCAGAAAGGCTTCCACACCCAGGAGCCCCACAGGGTCCTGCTCGGTTTCAAACATAGAATTTCCTTCCTTCCTTCCTTCCTTCCTTCCTTCCTTCCTTCCTTCCACTTTTTGTTTCTCCTACATCAAAGTCCTTGTTCATGATATTTTCACTGCTTTGCAGTATAAAAGCCTGTGAATTCCACCTTCATGAAAGAAGTCCTTTTTTTTTCCTGAAAATATATATTTGGTTACCATAATCATGGTTACCATTACTGTTCTGCGGCCTGGTAGGAACCGGGCCACACAGCAGGAGGTGAGCAATGGGTGAGTGAGCAAAGCTGCATCTGCCGCTCCCCATCACTCCCCATCGCTGGCATTACCACCTGAACCATCCCCCACGCCCCCACTCCCATCTCTGGAAAAATTGTCTTCCACGATACTGGTCCCTGTTGCCAGAAAGTTTGGGGACCACTGGTGGACTGCACCCCACAGACCTACAAGCCCTGTGCTTGCCCAGCTCCAAGACTGAAGAAAGAGCCTAGAGTCCGCAATAGAGACATTAATGGTTTAATGAATCAGGGGAGCATTCATGTCTGAAGCAAGGTCGTGGAGCAACACCCCACCGTGTGAGGTGGACGGCAGGCAGGACATGGTGGCAGTTGTTGCTTCTGGGGGAAGGGGAGATTGCCAGTTACAGTGGGAATTGACATCAGGTTGGCTCATTGGTTACCAGGGAAACTAGCAGAGGGGCACACCCCTCACAGCGCCTTTAATAGGAACAATTACTAGCTGGGCCCTGGGGCAAGTATGTAGCAAGGTCAGTCATGTGATTGGGCTGTCAGTGAAGCAGGCACTGGTCGATCAGGGGATGTACAGAAAGCAAGAGAACAGCCATGTTGAGTGTCCTGACTATACATGTCTAGTCTGATGGGCTTTTTAAACTTTAAAAAAATCTATATTGTGATTTATAAGATAGATAGAAGATAGATAGATAGATAGATAGATAGATAGATAGATAGATAGATTTGGTCTTCATCCCCATTTTTAACACAGAGCTCCTGAAACCTTTGGAATTTATGAGTGCAATAATAAAAAAAAAAAACTTTGGAAGTGATAAGTGCAATTTGTTGTGCTAATTAGGTGACTTTTGGACCTCACCTAAGCTGGTTGCCAGGAGAACCAACCAATTAGAAGGGTGTAGCTTTCAGTCCTACCCTCCCACTTCTGGGGAGGGGAGAGAGGCTGGAAGTTGAATCAATCTACAATGGTCAATGATTTAACCAACCATGCCTATGTAATAAAGACTCTATAAACACCCAAAAGGATGGGATTCAGAGAGCTTCTGAGGTGGTAAACACGTGGAGATTTGGAGAGAGTGGCACACTTGGAGAGAGCATGGAAGCTCCTTTTCACCATACCTTGCCCTACACATCTCATCCATGTGGTATTTATCTGCATCCTTTATCATATTCTTTCACAATACACCAGTAAGCAAAATGTTTCTCTGAGTTCTGTGAGCCGCTCTGGTAAATTAATTAAACCCTAGGAGGGGGTCATGGAGCCTCTGATTTATAGCCACTTGGTTAGAAGTACAGGTAAGGACCTGGGCTTGGGGCTGGCATCTGAAGTAGGGGAAGGGGCAGTCGTATAAGACTGAACCTTTAGCCTGTGGAATCTGATGCTATCTCTGGGTAGATGGTGTCAGAATTGAGTTGAATTCTCAAACTTCCTGCAGATGTTCAAGAATTACTTGTCGGTGGGGTGGGAAACTACCCCTCCCTCCATACATAGAAATTTGGGTCCCAAATCACTCATTTAAAATCATTCCAGACTTCCACTCAGAAATAAAAACTGATTTGAAAAGCTATAGATCCTTCATTACGTCACTGAAAAACAGAACAGACCCCACTGTACTCTAAGAAAAAGTGGAGCAGGAGATTGTCCGTATGGTTTTATAGTTGGCTTTCTTTACTGTGAACCAGATCAGAGTAGAAAGGCATCTGTCATCAGACATCGCAAAGGCCACTGCCCTAGTTAAACTGTTGTGAACTGGAGCACTTGAGTCTCAGTAATTCAGGACTTTTTTTATTTTCAGCACATGTCCCCATTCATTCTTGTAGAAATGAAGGCCATCTCTTGACTCCAAATGTGCCATTTACCTTTCACATATAATCTGTAACTTTTGTCCAACCAGTAAAAACAGAAAAGTGAAAAAAATGTTGCCTTCTCAGATAAAAGAAGTTGAAAGTGTTTGAGTAAAAGGGAAAGGGAGAAAGTTTGCTAGGGTCTATTCAACCAAAAAAAATACATTTCTAGTTGTGTACCCTAAATGGCTTCCTTTCACTTTATCATTTTTTCTGTAACGCATCCTACTGACCATAAACAGATATCACCATTAACAAAGGAAAATACCTCCATTCCATACAAATGCATGTAATGCAAACACTACTTGCAATGAGGGAAAAAGCCTATATTTTGCAAGATTTTTCTATTCAAGTGCCAGCTAGATCTGAATCGGCATAGCTTATTTCAACTAGAGTTCAGAAATGGACCCAGGATTCATGCAGGTATCTCTTTAGTCCTGTTAGATACTCTGGATTCGTCTTCTATCTTATTATTGTATTATTTTTCCCTGGCAGGTAAAACTCTGTCCAGTATTGACTAAGGTCAAGGGAAAAGGATGATCTGAGTAGAAGAGGTAGTAGACATGTTGCCGGCCATGAGAAGATGCAATTAGGTTTTTGCTCAGTAACAGGAGGGTTATGTTGTGGTTATGGACACTGGAATCCAGCTCTCCTGATTCAAATTCTGTTTTTTGGCTGAATAACCTTGGGCAAGTGATTTAGCTGATCTGTAACTAGTAGCCTCATTTGTAAAACAGAGGTGATGATAAGAGCACTTCACAGAGGTATTGTGAGGATTAAGTGAGTCAATAAAGTAAAGCATCTCAGTCAACCCCTAGTAAGTCTTGAGTAAATATCAAAATTATGCAAATTTCATGCATACATTTTCTCATATTATCATTCTTCCAAAATATTTTCATGTAGTTACCTAGCATTCAACCATAGAGATAAACAATAATTGATTTAACTTACTGCCTATAGTAATATATTTTTGGATTGTTTCAATTTTTCACAGTTACACCTTTGCCTATTTTTTCAGATTAACATTAAAGTCACTTTGTATTAAAGTATTTAAAGAAAACTACTCCTGGAATTTTAATTGGAATTATACTAAGTCTATACATTTATTTGGGGCACAATATTTTACAAAGTCCAATTTTCTCATCCTGTGATATAGGATGTCTACATATCTAGTCTTCTTTAAAAGTGCCTCAAATATTTTATAATTATTTTTATAGAGATCATCTATATTTATTTTTACATTAATACTTAGGTATTTCATAATTCTGCCATTATGAACTATTAAATGAACTTATTCCTATTTCTTACTCTTATGAAATATTTAGTATTTTGTTTATGGGGCTTTTTATACAGATGTTATAATTTTTCATAGTAAAAAAGTCAAAACTTTTTTGGGTATAACTGTTTTTATGCACAGAAAAATAATGTCAACCTACATCCTGAATTTAGAGCAATATTTGCCTATACTTTTTTTTAATTAAAGAACTTTCTAAAAGCTAAAAATTTAAATCCATAATGTAAATGTACCTCTAAGAAATAGGACTATATACCATAGAGAAATCACTATAATAAACAGCATTCTTGCTTCATCTCCCTTAAGCAAAGGGTAAGAAGACCATCTTAGTCCAAATAGAAAGAGCAAGAACTTAAGGAAACTCCATGCTTTGTTAACAGGTTAATTAATGAATTATAAAGTACAGAAGTCTAACATTTACCACAGTGCTGCCTTCTTTTCAACATATTCCTCCTTAGCATTCTTCTCATACTTCTGTAATTATCTTGTTTATTTATTGTTTACTTGTTTATTGTCTATTTTTTTTTCCTACTCCCAAAGTAATTTCTATTAGGGCTGCAGCCATGGTTGTCTTATTTACTACAATTATCAACACCCACTGCACAGGAGGAAAAATTTTTCTTTCTTCCCTTCTAGGTTCTTTGGCTGACCAAATAATTAAATTGACATAAGATAGATTAACAGGAGAAAACAAATGTAATTTCATACATACAGGAGCCCCAAAGATATGAAACCTAAAGACAATTTGAACAATTGAGGCCTATATGCCATCTTGAGCTAAGGAATGGGATAGGGGTCTGGAGCTTCAAAGGGGAGGAGGTAATTCACAGGACAATCACAAGAGCAGTTGTTTGGTAATTAGATATTTTCCTTGCCATATGGATAGGTCTTTCAAATAAAAAGTTATCTCTGATAATAACTCCATCACACATTCCCCCTTGTCACTGTCTCTTTTCTTCTCCACATCCAGCCCCTGCACCTGCATAACCAGTGTTTTCCTCTTGACCTATTATTCATAGCAGCACATAAATATCTTTCAATGTTTCTTACCTTAAAATAAAAATCCTTTGATTCAATATCACTCTTCAGTTATGGCCCATTTCTCTGGCTTTTATAGGGGGAATATGTGTGTGTGTGTGTGTGTATGCACATATGCATACACACACGTCTTTATAGATATATACATGTATCTATAAAGATGCATGTAGGTTGATATATCTGGTGATGGGAAGACACACTTTTTCTAGATGTTTCTTTCAATAAAGTAAGAAAGGTCATCAACTAACAGTATGAAAGGAGTATTGGAGATTTGAGCAGTGAAGAAATGATGTGAAACAATCGTCTCAGAAAGTGTGAAAGTGAATTTATCAATAGTAGGGTAATGTAATAGGACTCAAAAGGTTGTACTGAGCAGCCATTTAGGATGTAGTCATATAATAAAATAGAAACAAGTGGCATTTCCTCCAGTCACATTCATCTATTCAGGGAGCAAAATGGCAAGGGTACTGAGGATATACATATTCAAGGGAGAAATTATAGTAATGAACCATGGCATCTAAACCAAGTAAGAAGGAAGTTAGTGCTTGAAAAAGTGGTGAGTGAATGCATTGTGCAAATGGGACCAAACAATAGTTGTGAAAGTAAATGAATGGAAAGGCAGGAGATTCTTTGACTCTCAGGTGAATCAAACCCTAAATAACACCTCCCCTGAAATTCTCCAAAGGTTCTGGACAGTGTGACTTAAACAACTTGTACACAGCTTGAACTGTCATGAAGATTTCTCAAAAGGCTCACTGTAGATTTCCTCTACCCAGTCAGCATATGATTTTATTTACTTACAATTTCTCAGAAATACATCCTTTGAGAAAAGCAGGGTCCATCAGTACAACAACTATATCCCTTTTTATTTTAAAGTATTTTAAATTGTTTTAATGCACCAACCAATAAGCAAATCATCATTAAAACCAAACAGCCTATTAGAGCCCCATCCTTAAGTGCTGTTTTGTCTCTCTGCTTATTATTCTCTCAACAGCGATAAAACAGAAATCATATGACCAAATGTGAATGCCAATACATTTCCAGGATAATCTGAGCGACAAAAAAATAGAATCCTGTAATGCCATCTCAAATAATCTTCAGAAAACTGTTAGGAGGGCAAAAAGCCCATAAAGTAAGGCGCAAGGGTAGGCAATGAGAAGCTGCTGTCCTTCCATGGCCAAGGCTGAAGTGAAAATTTTGGAGGCTGAGAGACTACACCAGCCAATGATGACCAGTGCCAACACAGTTCCAAAGGTGCCCCTAGAGCAAAGACAAAGGAGATGGTTATCTTACACCAGGAGAAAAAGAGGTTATTGAATCACAGCTGCCTCTGAAATGTCCTTGGTACAATATTTATAACCACTTTCTCAATTTGTAAAAGGAGGTTGAGGAACCACAGGAACTCAAAGGCCTCAGCTATTTAGAAAATTTTTGAATCAAGTTCACCATTAGAAGCTAAATATTTTATAGGGTGGTAAAAACTCAGATTATTGGAAACAGAAGAATTGACCTGCTGTCACTCTCATGAGTCAACATTCAAATCCCAACTTCCGAAATTCTTTTATATAAGCTATGTTTAGAGACTTCTTTTACAGCTACAGATTTCTTTTCCCCACTTTCTTCCTAAATTTACCCCCAGTATGAGCAGAAAAATGACTGGACTCGCACTCCAGTGGGGTTCCTACTCCCCAGCGCTCCCAGGTCCATGTCCTGGGTTTTTGTCTAGGACAGCAAAGCCTGACACAGCTCAGGGAGGGAACAGATGCAGCAGTAAGGCACAGATGTGTGTGGCCTCCCACCTCATTGCTGAAGATCACTTTGGCAAATAAACGTGTGGATTTTTATAATATCAAAATGAATTTGTTCAAATTGGTATCTTCAAAAAGTAACTGTGGAGACAATTGGTTCTTTAGGAAGAAATGGGAGTGAAGTGACTTTAAAAAATTGCAAAGTGAAATGGTCATTAGGTCAAGTGCTGCTAAGTACCAGCATATTGTTCTAGCCACTGTCAAACTATACTGCCTCACTTGATCCTGGCTGAATCTGAAATTGAGAATTGTGTTTATTATTTGTGAGAATGACAGAAATACCTACTTTTAATAATTGAACCAAAGCAAAATAAGTGAAAAAGTGTACAATATAGCTTATGATGCCTTAGATTATAAACAAACGAAAAATATTTTAAAACACTCTAGTAAATATTACATTTGTAGGTTTAGTTAATATCTATTAGAAATAAAATTTAGAGTGATTCAATTTACAGGTTTTGGTGAACAAAAATGTGAGATTATATATAATTCATTTGAATGTTATAGTAATATGCCCAAAAAGGCAATTTCAGTTTAATGGTCTTAGAGATCAGATAGCTTATTCCCCATTAATATAATTTAAAGGATTTCTAATTCATCCTTTACATTTCAGAATGAAAATCTAATGAAAAATGTCCAGACCTCTGATGATTCTCAAAATTCAAGAGTTGTAGTTTTTATTTTCTTTCCCTAATAATCTGGAGTCATTTAAGATACCCCAAAGCTAAACTTTGATGGAAATAATGTCTAAAACCTAGAATTTTTAAATGGTTGATCATTATAGTATTCTTTGGCAAAAGCATCTGACAAAATGGAAGTTGTAAAACTGAACTCTGTAGTAACTTGTCAAACATCTGTACCAAACAACATAGTAAACAGAACAGCTTGCTAAGGAACATGATATACAAAAAGTGGAATTTTTCCATGGACAAGACTCAATAAATACACCTTTAACTCACATTGTACTTATACCTTCAAAGTTTCCATTTTCTGTTGTATTCCTCTCTTTTAAGTGTTAAGCACTTGCTGGTAAAGTAAGAGTTTGCTCTGTTATTCTCAAGACTATTACTTTCAAAATGAAACCATATTAAAACAAAAAAAGCATTTCCATCTATGTCATTCTCAATAACATTATGAAGAAAATATCTGAGATTATATCTAAACAAAAATATTAAAGTCTTTCTAAAATATTTATCTGGCATTGGCAAAATTGTAATATCCTATCCAGTATAGTGTTGATAACCTAAAACTTGGATCATCCAAGAAAAAAAAATGTGAATTGTGTCTCCTTTGGATGTGGAAGAATGAGCACTGATGGCAAATGTTTATTTCTAATTGGATTTGGAGCATGGCAGGTGACAAAGGACTACGTAATTACTTACTCTTCCCAACCAAAGTGGTAGTGATATGCACTGCCCTGGGAAAGTGCCCGACAGAAGCATATCTACTGAATCATCATTATTATTTTTGAATTGCAAATACTATCTGCCCAGGAAGTAAAAAAGAAAAAAAAATATTGACTGAGCATATATGCTATAAAGTTCTCTAGCAGTAATATCCTCATTAGGCTTCCTGGGAATTCTGCACTGCCAGGAGTCCAGCTGAGAAAGAACACTTGCTTCCCGCCTAGAAGGCAGAGTGCTTGGGAGCTGAAGCAATTTGTCAGTGTGCACCGGGCACTTACTCTTCTTAATTCAAACAAGTGAATTTTCTGTTGTTGGTTATATTACCCATGACGATAGTTCATACTGAAGGATGTGACAACTTACAAAGTGCCAATTTTAAACATAACTTCGTTTAATTTATTTTTTAAATCATCGAAATAGGAACAGCACCTGAGCCAAAACCGACCTACTTTCCTGAATCTGTATGTAGCTTTTAATAGCCAGTTTCCCCAATCCCACTACTAACATGATCAGAAAGAGGCTAACTGTTGTACTGGTGTGGCAAACCCTAGCGATGATTGTGCAGGTGGGGTCAATTAGCACACACAGACACTTACTGCAGTGAAAAGAAGATGGCACAGCTGGACAGGATGACCATGGGTATCAGGCAGTAACCCAGAACACTCGCCACGCAGCCACAGGACACCCCTGAAGAGCTCATCAAGTTTAGTAAGGCGTGAATCCCTAAGCAGCCAATGGCACTCGTGCCATACACGTAACCAAACTGGACTTTTCCTGCCTGAAACAACGGGAAGAAAACGGTTTGAACATAGAACAAACATCAAGAAGAAATCAGATTGTCAACAAAGCAGAGAGTATTTTCGAATCAATCAGCTCAATGCTGCTCATGTCTTTGTAGTATAAGTCTCGAGACTGGGAGTTCTGGAAAAAATACTGCCTGTTATACGGATTCAGGTCATGAAAACAAACACCACCACCCCCCCTCCTTGAACTATACGTGAGATGGCACAAGCGTGCTTATATTTCCAGATTTATATTTTTTATCATAGATTGCCTATTGGGGTACTAGGCATAGGTAAGGATATATTTTTCTCCCCATATCTGTTGAACAATTAAATGGATGAATAAGTTAATGAAAACATTCCAATTTAGTCTTGGAGATTTACAAAACATATTAGTAATATTAGCAAATACCTGTCAGATTTACTATGTCCAGTCCTATTCTAAAGATTTCACATATATTAATTTATTTAATCCACACAACATAATTAGTTGGTACCATTGTTGTACCCATTATACACATGAGGAAACTGAGGTGCAGAGAGGTTAAGGAACTTGCCCAAGGTAAAATAATGGTAAGCAGTGGAGCTCAGTTTTGAATCCAGGCAGTCCAGCTCTAAAATTTAGGTCTTTAACACCTGCAGGAGCTCTAACAAGTCATAAACAAGGGGACTTATTTAACCTTATTTAAGCCAGTATACCCCAAACTTATCTGACCCCAGAATCCTTTGTTTTCATAATGCCTATTACCAGCTTAACTGAACAGACTTTATGAAAAACTGATTTATATAAACCAACTGATAGCAAATCACAAAAGAGGTATTGTTAAAGGAAGTCAGTAGTGTTCAGGATAGACCACTGACCTGAGGATTCATCAAAATAGCCATCACCCACAGAGCACTAGAGACTTGTTCCTGAGCCAGCACCGTTAAACTCATCCAGGGAAAGTCACAATCTACTACTGATTCAACAGAGGATATTTTAATGTTTGCTACCCGAGGATGCCAAAGCTCCAGTAAAGAATGCATGTCATTTTTATATATATACATTAAGCTGGTTAGAAATTCTAGATAAAGATTGAGGAGGCTGACTCCAGTTTTCATGGGAATTATTTGAAAACAGCAGAGGATCTGGTAAGTTGATTCAGAGAGAGAGCTTTTTAGCTGTCCTTTTTTTCTGCTCCATAGCTGTCCTTATGTCTTACAGAATAAAGAGATATTTATTTTGTAATTAATTAATGGAGAATATCATGACTGTTTTAATGTTTAAAATTGTCCGGCTATTTTGAAGTTTTCTTCCTCTGCAGTTGGGGAAGTTGATCACTACAAAGTTCTTTCACAAAATGTCCCTGGGCTATGCTGCAGAATTCTTTGCTGCATTAGTCATAATAAGTCCTCCTGGCTATTTTGTGAAATAATGCCAATAATGCTAATGGGCATGCTAAAAGAAACACATCAGTTATGCACTGCTCTATTGGGTGAGTTTGCTCCACTTGGAAAATAGTGACAATTTCAAATCACTTTCACGTATTAGAGAAACATTCTACTTAATATTTTAATTGGGTGGGATAATTCTGAGGTAGGAATAGTTGTAATGGTGAAACACAACTTCCCTGTACCCAAAGGACACATAGCTGGTCCATGACCCTAACCAGTTTTGTGCATGGGGTAAATAGAGGGTGGATAAAACTAATTTGGTAGTAAAATTGTCCTTTTCCATATCAGTTACTGACCTCTCTCCTTATCTCTTACTTTTGTTAGTTTATCTAATTTGAGGTACAATTCCATCTGGCAGGGCCAGTCCCATTTTTTAAGTTGTTTCAAATTCTAACAAGAACTTGTAATTGAAATGGAAAATAAATGTTCAATTTCTTTTTAAATTCAAAATTTTTAGGTCAGCCTTGTACCACCCTTATTACTACATCTTTACTTGAAATACTTCTTATTCTTCTGATTATGCTTTTATATTGGCTGTGCATGTTCCTTTTCCAGATCACACTCTTAGCTCTACTAGAAAAATTAAATGGAGCCATAGCTTTAAAACACTTGTGTTCATGGTTTGGGGGGTGAAAATAATTTTAAGAGGAAGAATAAGTAAAGTTAAATTTGTGTTGAGTGTTTGAAGCAGTTCTTTTTAGTTTGCTTCCTTCAACATGAAGAAAGTCCACTAAAAGGTGTTGTGCCTTATATAATTATAAATCATAATAAGTGATGAGTATGTGACTATGAATCTTACGCCTCCAGAGATAATGAACAGATTTGAATATTGTTTCTGGATTTAGTTTTGCTTTCTCTAGTACAATGCATATACCAGCCCATAAAAATCATCTTTTACATTTTAATTTTAGATATCCAGGGCAGGGTTAACAGCCTCAAATGGACTCTGAGTTAAATTTGGCTTTATTAATATCCAGTGGAGTTTTTCGGTCCTTATTGTTCTACATGTATCAGAATCAATTCTGAAGTGACCACATCTAATGGTAAAGTTGAAGTGAAAATATTTGCCTAAAAAGTTTGAGAAAATATGCACTTTTACACATTCCCTAAAATTTCACAACTGAAACGAACCTTAAGAACCACTTATATAAACCTCCTTTTTGATCTTCAAAATGAAAAAAATGAAGGCCAAGAAATAGGAAAACAAAAAAAAAAAAGGTTCAGGATTACACCTGGAGGCAAAGTTAGGGGCAGATCCAATTTTTCCACTTTCAGTTGAGTTCTTTGCCTGTATTACTTTGCACTTAAAACAAAAGAGAGGATATTTAAATAATTCCAACTAACATTATGTACCCAAAAAAGATCTTAATGGGATTAATGCTTTCCTTTAAGAGGTGGTAATAGTAATATTTTCTACAGAAAAACAAAGAGCTGTTATATTACAAATTACCTGAAAAAGAAAGATGAGTTAATATATTAAATTGATTGTTTCTGACAATTTGATTAATTGACATGGTCTTACTTAGCAGCTTAATCTAAGATTATCAAATTACTATGACAAAGACAGAAGGGACGTTAGAGACTAAATTAAAACTCTGGTTGATATAGTGTTAGATTAGTTGAGTATTTGCATTTGCTGTAGTTCAAAGGAAGAAATAAGATGCTATAACTAAGTACCATTGTATTGGGTAAATATGATGTGATTATTGACCACACTACAATGCAGAAATTATATTTCTATCAGAATTTCGATTAGTATTATGTAATTAATAATGAAAAGTGAAGACTCATTTAGTTGCAAATACATTTTACAGCTATTTTTGAGAAGTATAGCTGCATTAGGGAAGTGGATAGCTGTAAGAAAGGAAAGTGAAATGAGTAGTTATTTTAAGGACTTTTCTTAGAATCTTTAATTTCCTATATTACCTCTCTTGCCAAATTTATCTCTTTGTGCCCTAATGAAACTGTACTTGTCAGACTGGCTTGACCATCTTGTTCATCCTCTGTTTTTAATGTATTGTCATTACCTCCTTAACACAAAATCATAGACCTTTCTCATTTCTTCTTTTTCTTCCCTTCTTTGGGTGGAGAAATCATTTTTCTAAACTATAAGCTAGAATACCTTCTAAACTTAACCTAGGTGGAAATATGTTTTTCTTTTTGGATGACTCTGAATATCATTACTCCCAGATTTAAAGAATGAAAGAGGCCCATACACAAGACAAATGGAGATGTCAGGGGAAAAATTGCCTTCATAAAAAACAGAAAACTAAAATGATACGGGAAATATACAGATTGAATAAACAAATCACTGCTTATCGTTGCAAGTCAATTTATTCATAATAGCCTAACCAGAAACAAGGAGACTCATCTCATACCTAACAGAATATTTGAAATAGTCTAGAGATAGCTACACCCCAGCAATGAAAATGATGAGTAAATAGAGGGGATTTGTCCAATGTCACAACAGAAATCTCACAGAAAACAAGAAATAAAATTTCAGCCCTCTGTTTCCCAAATCCATGTGTTCCTCCAACTTTTTCAGATCGACAGTCTTTTCTAAACAACAAAAAAGACTTAAATTACAAGAAAATCATTTATATGATTTCCTGCTTTGTTGAAAATCTGTCTTGGTGATTTGATTTTTGAAATTCTATTTAAATTTACATTTTTTATCTGTTGTAATACATGATGGCAGTTTCTCTGTGTCATTATGGTTCTATTAAATATGTCTCTCTCACCAAAAAAAAATGTAGTTATGAATCAAACAATTTTCACTTCATAAAGTGATATACTTTCTTCCGTATTTACGAAGACCTCTTCAAAAATGACATTTGAAAGGACATGCATTAAAATCTGGTACTTGGCTGTGGTGTATGCAGAAGTAGAAATATAATGCTGAAAACATGAAACTTAGATAAACCAATGTTAGCTTAAAAAAAGGAAAATGTAGTGCTTGCTGCTGTCCATTACCAGAAGTAGGGAAGCTCCTAGGACCCCACAGAACAGGATGGGCCCAGTGAGGTCTGTTTCATTCATAATGCTGCCATCTGCTGGCTTCAGTGGGTTTAACACTGTCAATGTTTTTTGCCGTATGTGATCAAAATTAATTCCAAGTTCTATAAAGAAGAAGGGGGAGGAGATAATATAAATATAGAAAAATAAGCATGAGTAATATTCTTTAATTAAAGTTAACAAATATTATTAATTTACTTAGCACTTTAATCTGATTGTTATACCTTCATAGTTTAAAGTTCTACGTAATATATAGCAACCTTGAAACAAAAAAAAAGACTTTTTATTCCCACACAATGAGCTGAAAGATATATTTTAGAGAAATAATTCCATCAAGGAAAAATTTCCCTACCTTCTGCAGCAAATAGAAGCTTAAAATGCAGCCAAAAATGAGGAAATGGACATTATACAGTAAAAATAAAATATAATGGTAGCTAACAAACGAAAAGTCCCATCTTAATGCCCACTGAGATATTTCTTTTTCCTGCATTTTCTATTGCTAACACTTCTGAAACTTGTCCTACCAAACACGCATAATTTTCAATTAGCAGTGTTATCTAATCTAAAGACACTTAGCCTAGGTCTGGGATTTTACTTATACTCCGCCTGATGAGAAGAGCAATACCATGCTAACTGCCTGAAACTCCACAGAGGAGAAAAGGCAATGGCTCATTCAGCAAGTAAAAGCAATCATGGCGTGCATACATATTTTAATAAGGTCAGTGCTCTGTGTTGTTGAGTCTGTGTATTCAGAGATTAAATTCTTCAGACAATTAACCTTTCCCTTTTATGAGTGGTGATGCTAGAATAAAATATCCAAAAGCAGTGGGCTCAGTGTCCATGAGTCTACACTCAATTAGTAATTTCTAATTATTTCTCCAATGCCTTGTTTTTCGAAGAATTCTGACTGCCCCTTTACAGACCCCGCTGCTAGATTCTGCTCCTCTTATATCTTTTTCATTAAAAAAAACAAAACAACCAGCCATTTGACATCCACTGAATATAGAAATAAATGCCAACATCACACCAGTTACTTTCCTCACCACTCCTATAAAGATAAACTTTAAGATGCATCTGGAGTAGAAAAAAAAAGGACATTCACAAAGGAGAATATAACATCACCACTTAGGAACCAGTAATCAAGCTGGTTACCCTCCTTCTCTCATTTTAAATTTGAATATGGGTGAGGTGGAGGTTAGGAAAAACTGGAGCTAAACTACTAGAAAGTACATACATTTGAGCTAAAAAGAGTGGAATTCTTTTTAACTGAATATTTTTACTGAATTTTGCTGTAAGCCTTACAAGATTTACATGTGTTGTTCTTACTGACGTGCATTGAGGCTGGTACTGTTATTTTATTCCTACTTTGTGCATCAGATGGCTGAGGTTTGGAGTGATGAACTTTTCCAAAGTCACAGAGCCAGTAATAGAAAACTAAATAAATAAAATAGTTCAATTAAAAAATGGACAGAAGAACTGAACAGAAATTTTTCCACAGAAGACATACAAATGGCCAACAGGTACATAAAAATGTGCTCAACACCATTAATCATCAGGGAAATGCAAATCAGAACCACAATATCATCTCACATCTGTTAGAATGGCTAACATCAAAAAGACAAGAAATAAGTGTTGGCAAGGATGTAGAGAAAAGGGAACATTTGTGCACTCTTCGTGGGAATGTTTATTGGTGCAGCCAGTATGGAGAACAGTATGGGGGTTCCTCAAAATGTTTTTTAAAAATAGAACTACTGGGCTTTCCTGGTGGCGCAGTGGTTGAGAGTCCGCCTGCCGATGCAGGGGACACGGGTTCGTGCCCCGGTCTGGGAAGATCCCACATGCTGTGGAGTGGCTGGGCCCATGAGCCATGGCCGCTGAGCCTGCGTGTCTGGAGCCTGTGCTCCGCAGTGGGAGAGGCCACAACAGTGAGAGGCCCGCGTACCGCAAAAAAAAAAAAAAAAAAAAGTAAATAAAAAATAAAACTACTGTATGATCCAGCCATGCCACTTCTGGGAATATATCTGAAGGAAACAAAAACAGGATATCAAAGAGATATCTGCACCCCCGTGCTGAAAGCAGCAACTGCCTAGACATGGAAACAACCAAAGTGTACACTGATGGATGAATGTGTAAAAAAGTTGTGGTATATATATATATATAACAATTTTTTTATAAATAATTTTTTATATATACATACATTGGAATACTATTCAGTCATTAAAAAAACAAGGAAATCCTGTCATTTGTGACAACATGAATGGCCCTTGAGGGCATTTTTCTAAGTGAAATAAGCCAGACAGAGAAAGTCAAATACTGCATGGTATCACTGGTATGCAGAGTCTAAAAAAATTTTAAGTCAAACTCATAGAGTTTGAGCAGAAAAGTGGTTGCCAGGGGCTAGGGATAGGGTACAAAACAAGAGGGTACAAAAGAAAAAAATAACCCATGCTTTTAATCATATAGCTGTTGTTGAGTCAATATGCATCCAATCTCATAAGGTTTGTAGTTTTTTGAAGTGAGCCCAGTTCTCCCATGTGAAGGATTGTCTCCCTAAATCATTGGTACCTGCCATTCAACTTCCCTTCCCAGGATTTAGTAACGCTCTTTGGTCAGAGACAGGGTATAATTCAACTTCTTTTATAGTTGTGTATACCACCTAAACACTTTGCAAAGCTGACATTCTACACACAGAATACTAGATGAACTTTCAATGATCGCCATGACATACAGGGACCTTGCTCTAACAGGGGCCTAGACGTTTTTAGAAGGTCAGCCAGACATTGCCCGAACTAGGATAGAAAGTGTATCTTTCACTCTTTTCACATCCAGGTTGACAATTGATAGCCAACCCAAGCTTGAAAAGAAAGAATTTGAATTTAATTTGAATTAAATAGTGAGCAAATCATTTACATTTCAACTTCCCTTTTTAGTTTCACAGTGTATTTATATATTTCTTAATGAACATACACTTTGGAGTATATGAGTAGTTCACCAACTTAAAATAGGTTAGAATGTCCAATGTGATTTTTAAAATAGCAGAAGATTTTAAAAATTGAGAAATACTATAGTTTAAATGAATTTCACCTGAGGCTTATGTTGTCTTCAAACTTTATTTTCAATTTATATATTTACGTTAACAATATGTTTTCAGTATTTACCACAATAAAGTGGCCTTTAATTCAAAATGCCTTTCTCCTCTAAAAGCATAATCATTATTCCTGAAGAAACCCAGATGAAAATGCTTTATGAGACATTATTACTGATATCAGCCATTTATTTGATGGCATAATTAACTTTTGCATGTTTCAACATGGAGTTATGAAACAATGAATGAACATAAGACCTACTAAATATTTTCATAAGAAAAAATATTTTATGTGTTTTTTACCAAAATACATCTCCATAATATTTTGTTTTCAAATTTATTATAAGGTATGCAAATGAGATACCTATTTATCAATGCAAATGAGATACCTAGGTATCTCATTTGATACCTAGATACCTAGGTATCAATAGATACCTATTATAAGGTATGCAAATAGATACCCTAATATAACAACTTATTTTACAAGATAAAAAAAGATGAAACTGCTGTGAAATTTGAATGCAAAATTTATTGTTTTGCTGTCATCTAGTGGTAGTAAAGTATACAATATATATGTTATAAAAATGAATTAATATCTTTGTTTACTATGCAAATTGTGGCACTGGCCTTTCAAATGTAAACATCAGGCTATGCTACAAATGTAAATACCAAATATCACAGTAATTTTTCTAGTCTGACAGATTTGAATTGACTATTATTCTTCAAGATGCATTTGTTAACATTGATTATACATGACCAAATAGCAAAGGTTATTATTCTTACATAAAACGAAACAAGTCTTTTAGACAACTAAGTGTTTAAGGAATAAATCAGTGCACTTTCAAATAGCATGTTTTTGTGCAAGGGATGTTAATTATTATAACTTCATAATTTTATAGGTTGTTTTGGTGTACGCTCAATAAAAACTAGCAAATGTCTTTTATCATCTTATCCTAGAAATCCTGCCTATGGTCTTTTTATATCTTTTAGACAGATGAGGGTTGAGGCTTTCACAAAGTCACCCAGCCTGAAGAACATATTGGATCAGAGTCTAGAAATTTCATAGACTCAAAATGCAAAATTATATCAGATACTCTCTCTTCTAATATACAATATATTTGGTGGAGATAATCACAAAGAGAAAACAAAACAATCTAGGAATTTCTCTGAGATGTAGTAGGAGGGGAAATCTAGTATATTTCCTATTTGAAATTTAAGAAGACATCATGGGAGAATGTATTTGAGTTTAGAATATTAGAATGGAGGCATCTGAGACAAGTAGAAAAAATTATTTTCAGTAAATGTTACAGGAAAAATTGATTAATCATTAAAGAAAAAAACAAAGTTAAATTCTACTTCATGTACTAACCTAAAACAATTTTCAATGAATCAAAAATTTAAGTGAAAAACAAAAAGATAATTTAAAAATTTAAGAATCTACAAGAGGATATAAGCAGTATCTAGAGCTGGAGAAATATATTCTAAACAAAAGAGCAATTGGAAAGAAAAGTTACCAAGAAAAATATTGTGGAGTTAAAAACATAAACATGATTAATAAAATGACTATATGCCCTAATATCCCACAAACAAATTAGATGGCAAACACAACCTAGGAAAAAAAGCTTGAAATACATATTCCAGACAATAATTAATATCTTTACCATATAAATATCTCTACAAATAATAAAGGAAAGGAAAAATCTTAAGATTCCAATAGGAAATCTGGCAAAGAACTTGAAAAACAGAAAGAAGTAAAAACATGTAAAACAATAAACATACGAAAAAACATATAAAACAGTCAATAAACATATGAAAAAAATGTCTAACTTTTCTAGTAACCAAGAAATAAAAAGTATTCTTTTTTGCCTTTTTGCCTATCAAATTAACAAAGACATTTCATATTCTACTATGGAGGTCTGTTGGCTCATTATTTTTCTAGATGAGCCTGACAGTATAAATGACTTTTGACCCAGTAATCCCAATGTTATAGTTCCATCCTAAGGACAGATTCTGTACAGGTCAAAGTTTTTACTATGATATTCACCAAAGCATTATTGATTATAAAGAATGACCTCTATGGTAGATTTAAATTATAGTACTTGTATATAGTAAAATATTATGAAGCCATTACATGTCATATTTTCAAATAACATTTAATGACTTTAAAGAATGCCTGTATAGAAATGCTTATGATATAAAGTAACTTTAAAAAATATAAAACTTTATGCCCATAGTATGATCCAACTTTTATTTTTAAGTATTTACCAATATATTCATAGTCAAAGAAATATACTATTTCATTTTTTAGTGTATATATGTATATATTCATAGAAAAACAGAATAAAGGGTGGAAGAAATTACATCAAATTATTAATGATATGTCTCAGAGACAAAATTTTTGGTGATTTTTAAATATTTTTATTCATATGTTTCTATATTTTCCAAATTTCTATTTTGAATATAGATTAATTTTATAATTAGTCAATTGATAGTTTTTTTTATGTAGAGATGTTGGTGGAGTCAAGGAAAATTCTTGATGAGAATGGCTTATAACTTTCAGATGTTAGATATCAGATGCAGAGGCAAATTAGAATGAATTGGTTAAGCGTAATTGATCCAAAAACGTAACTGGCTTCTAAAGAGCCAACAAATCGATTATATAAATCTCTGTGCTTTTCTGAATGGTTTAAATCTTTCCTCTTTTCTTAATTTGAAGGCAAAGAGAGAAGAATGTTTTACTATCAGGGGGCTGGCTGTGTTCATAAGAAGCAAACAATGATCTTTTGATGTGAAATATTGGGAATTTTAGCCTATCCCTTTTCACTGGACTACATACAAAAGAGTTAGAGCAGTTAGCCTGTGAATATTTCTCCTTGGCTTCCAAATTTTTTTTTTTTTTTTTTTTTTTTTCCGGTGCGCGGACCTCTCACTGCTGTGGCCTCTCCCGTTGCGGAGCACAGGCTCCGGACGCGCAGACTCAGCGGCCATGGCTCACGGGCCCAGCCGCTCCGCGGCATGTGGGATCTTCCCAGACGGGGGCACAAAGCCGTGTCCCCTGCATCGGCAGGCGGACTCTCAACCACGGCACCACCAGGGAAGCCCGTTGGCTTCCAAATATAAATCTCCTTGAACTTTAGTTTTCTAGCATCATGTTGACATTCCTTAAGAACAAAAGTGGCAGATATAAATTGGCTGGATTAAAAAAAAAAAATCCATGGATGGAAGATGCCTGAAATCTTTGGGGGCCACTTTTAACTGCAAGGGTCCCTAGGTTTCCTTGCCACCAACAGTGCTATTTACTGGAATCATATTTCTTCCCACTTGGTCGTATCTATCTGAGATGTGCGGGCTCACATGAGCCAGGAAGGGGAAAAAAACCTGTCTTTTCTCCATGACAACAAAAAAAGAGTACTGAGAAACTACCCACTTTGCTCCCAGGCAAACATAGCAGAAAATAGTAAGATATGCTTGTGGTTACTCTGATATAATCACTCTGCCAAAAGATGTCTTCACTGTTGTCTAGATATGGTCAGGGAGTCCACATTCAAGAAACAGTGAAGAAACATTTAAAAACTGCAAGACTAGCACAGCAATAGCTCGTATCTACTTCCAATTGTCCCCACACATACAGGAGACAAACTCCCAAAGGTTTAAGTGTGTTGGTCTGGCAGACTCTTGTTTATATGTGGAATAATCACATAAAACACTGTGTGCGGCATGCTGACAGCGCACATTAAGAGCTGATTATTGCTATTGTTCTTTGAGCTGTACACACATTAATAGCACTTCCTTAACTTATCTTCTAGTAAAGGAGGCTCTTCATCAAAACTGTCAATGTAAGAAGATGGTGAATAATAATCCTGGTTGGATGCTGGCTGAAAGAATTGTCCCGCATAACTGGATGACACGAGCATCTCTGGTGGGACGAAGGCAGCCTGAGGCTGCTCACTGGCTTGTTGTCTAGAAAAAGGAAAATACTGATATTTACACATCTAAGAAAGGGCTATTACGACAAATCAAGGAAGGAAACTACCATTTTCCTTTTATGATTTCTCCTAGTTTTTATGACTATTTACCCATGAAAGAATTAACTTGCTTGACGTTTAAATTTAATCAAAAAAAGTGACTAGTTGTGAGAAAACTCTCTAGAAGAATGATCCATATTGACTAACATGTATTGATAATTTACAACGTGCTGGCCACTCTCCTTCACATTTTCTCACGTAATTAAAACTCTGCAAGGTAAAAACCGTAGTTTTAACCCCATCTGACAGAAAAAGAAATACAGGTTCATGGAGACTGAATGACTTGCCTGGTAACACACAATAACATTCAGGTGCTGGACTGTGAACTGAAACTGTCTGAGCAGTGCCCTGATCCCTACACAATGCTGCTTTTTCACTGGTTTGCAGGGACAGTCACCAAACAGGACATTCCCTATAAATCTGTGGAGGCAGCAAGTAAAAAATCATAGTCATACTAAGTGAAGTCAGACAGACAGAGAAAGACAAATATCATATGCTATTGCTTATATGTAGAATCTAAAAAAAAAAAAAAGATACAAATGAACTTATTTACAAAACAGAAATAGACCCACAGACATAGAAAACAAACTTATGGTTACTAAAGGGGAAAGAGGGGGAGGGATAAATTAGGAGTTTGGAATTAACATATACACACTACTATGTTTAAAATAGATAATCAACAAGAACCTACTGTATAGCACAGGGAACTATACTCAATATCTTGTAGTAACCTATAATGGAAGAGAATGTAAAAGAAGAATATATATATATATATATATATATATATATATATATATATATATAACTGAATCACTTTGCTGTACACCTGAAACTAACACAACATTGTAAATCAACTATATTTCAATAAAAATTTTTAAAAATCAAAATTTTAATAGTAGTCAATTCATAGGAAAAAAAAAAACACCTAAACTGACCGTTGTCCATCAAGGAGTAGACTTTTTAGCTCTGGCTATTCCCAGACAGTTATTGACAATCAAATTATCTTTGAGAACCTGACTTAAAAGTCTTCCGTAGCTGGCTTCACTGTCCGTCTTTTGAAATGTGCAGTATAGTTTTGTTGAAACACCATATTACAATATTTCCTTGATTGTGCTTCTATTTGGTTTTTATTTCACCATTTGTGTGAGAAAGTTGGAAAGCAATCTTAGTAAATAACTTCTTGCAGGAAGAGAAAGGAAGGAAGAAGAAAGGGCTCATCCATGAGGTTATTTGGTCATTTCAAATTGTTTTTACCGAAAGGAAAGGAAAGGAAAGGGAAGGGAAGGGAAGGGGAGGGGAGGGGAGGGGAGGAGACAAGAGGAGAGGAGAGGAGAGGAGAGGGAAGGAAAGGGAAGGGAAGGGAAGGGAAGGGAAGGGAAGGGAAGGGAAGGGAA
>NW_020837950.1:7687239-7980171 GCF_003676395.1 Aethalodelphis obliquidens | reverse complement strand
AAGGGAAGGGAAGGGAAGGGAAGGGAAGGGAAGGGAAGGGAAGGGAAGGGAAGGGAAAGGAACATAAAAAGTGGTCCTTGATTTCCTTGATTACAGAGCATCTTAATTAGCTCTTTGAGAAGGTAAATACTGAAATTTTGATGATTTCTAACTCAACACATTATTCCAAATTTCAACTGAATTAGACCAGAATAAACACTGGACTCTGGCTGCTAGGATTTAAATATTACCTTTGTTAACAGGCATCTCCTATTCCTGTAAAAATCATTTCAAACAACTGTGAAGTGAGTACAAAAGCCTCCTTTAGAATGACTGGCAACATTCTTGGTCATTTTCCCCTTCTTTTGCTTTCCAACTCTATGTATTATATTTCTGCCTGTAATGCTAGTCCCATGGTAGGATGTATCCTGAACCAAGTAGAGTGCTTAGCAAACAGGACTCCTGGAGTCTGACTGCCTGGGTTCAAATCCCGATTTTATAATCTTAGGCAAATCATTTCACATTCTGTGCCTCAGTTTCCTCATCTGTAATATGAAGACAATAATAGAACTCATAAGGTTATGATGAATTAAATTAGCTGAAATAAATAAAGCACTTAGGTTAGCGTGGGGCACACAAAAAGTGATCAATGAGCATTAGCTAAGTATCTGTATGCTCTTCTCTTCCCGAGACTGACACTGAAGCATTCTAGACACCTTCCTCACACCCTGAAACAGCATCTTCTCTATTTGCAAATTGTTGTCTCCCAGTCTGCCACTTCCTCAGAGAAAACAACATTAATAGGAAGTCAAGAGTTTGTATTCCTTCTGTGCTGATCATCTCTAGCTTTTTCCCATTTTGGTTTCCCTGGAACACCCAGACTGACTTTGACAACATCCCACCCACCCTTTGTTTTCCTACCAGGAGAATCTCCACTACACCCATGCCTGGCTTGGCTTTCCGTCTCTAAGCCATGAAGCAATGGCCACACCTGGTCCATATACAACCCCTCGGAATGCTCACTAATTCTTCAATATTCCCCTTCTCACCACGTATACATGGGGTTATACAATTCCAACCAGCCTGAAGAGGCTTGTCTTTACTTAGATGATATTGTGTTAAGATACGGCATGGCCTCCAGCTTGGGAAAAATATTTAACTGTTTCTGAGACAACAGGACTTAACATTCACCTTCCAATGTAAATACAGAAGATCACTGTTAGAAGACTCAGTTATACTTTCTGTGGTTTCAGAATTATGTCTGTTGCACAGAGTCAGTTTTCTGTCGCATCACATAATCAATAGGTACGTATTTTATTAGAGGCTTTGTTTTTCCAAAACTGTATGGACTTCCATCATGAGGGTCAATTGATGTTCCTTTCCTTTTTCAGTCTGATCCCTGGGGGAATGGGCTTGTATGACATTCCCAGATCCTGGCTCAGCCAGCGGGTACACATAATGATGTGCCATTAACTATGCTTGAAACACTAAAGGAATTGCAGGTCTAGAGATTCAGAAAAGCTGATAATTCAGTATCTATCTGTTCAAGTCCTGCTGAAACATTCAAAGGGAGTTTTCCAGTTGTTGTCACCTTTCTGCAGAAACAGCTATTTCTTGCTCTAAATAATTGGAATAGATTTCCCATTTCAAAAGCTGGAAACTGCAGTGGGAAAATACAGCCTAGAAAACTGGCTGCAGTCATTGGAAATAATGCCTATCTGAATGACTGGATAGTTAAGTTGTTTTTTTAATGAGAAAACTCCATCTTGTTCATCCTAAAATAAGAAAACTTGGTTAAAAATATAAATATCTTCATTCATAAGAAGTACATTCAACCAGCTTTCAGATCACTACACCATTCATTGAGCATAACAAGTGTTTTAAAATGAGCTCTCATACTGAGGAGGAGGGAATGGGGCAGGGGACAGGGAGAGAGAGACTAATTGATTATAACTAGCTGCTGGATTCCTATGTCTTTTGCCAGTATGATGAACATCTTATTCTGATTTGGGGTACATTTTAATTGAACTATTCACTGTATGAATAAAAGATCAAGTTTCTGGAGTTATTTGATGCACACTTGTAAATCACTGACCTGACTCCATGTTTTATGTACCTCATAAAAGTACCACAGCTAATATGCCCTTTTCTAATTCCTGAGACTTGCAGTGTGGGTTGGAATTTACCACATCCAAATCAGGACTTGGATTTAAATGCTAAGCATCTGAAGTAGGCCAGGCCATCAACCTAATGCAATATAATCATAACTTGCCCTCACTTGGTTATATTAATTTCCATCTCCTTGTCATCTTGATTTCTGGTCAACATTGATATGTGCAGTCAAATGGAGAAAGAAAATTGGGTGGGCTGGGGTGGGGGGAGAAGGCTGTGGTTTGAGTCCCTGCTTAAGGAGACAGCTTTGTCTCTCTTTTACTGGACTTTTCAGTTTCGTTTAGTCTGAAAATGTGGATTGTGGATGCTGCCCAGGTGCTTATTCCATCTGGAGAAGAGAAGGGAGAAAAGAAACAGCAGACCACTGGATCCCTTCAATAAAACAGGAGCACAGAGCTGAAAAATCCTATTAGATAGCTTTCATGTGGATTATATATTTTGAGTTACCATCCTGTAATACCTTCATGCTCAAACTACTCCCTGGGCCATCATACACTTTTCTGTTTTTTCTCGACCTTCCAAACTGTAAATCATAAATGAAATAAAATTAACTTCTTTTTCTGTTGTTGGACTCAGCAATGATTGAGCCAATTCTAGACAGCTTTATCCTTTTCCCCCATTTTTCTTATAAATATTTTAAACACATTTAAGTTGCCTGGTGATAATATTCAGATAGATAGGTAGATAGAGGTATGGATTGCTTTTCATGTTAAGATGTTCTTATGGCAATTTGACTAATGCTAGACAACATAGACTAGGGGCATGAATGAGATAAAATTCCAGATATTTAATTTCTACGGTTTTAAAAACATTGGTTACCAATTCCTTTCCCTATCGCTTTAGAGCAGTGGTTCAGCACGAGTAGTAAGGATGTAGCTTGTGAAAACGGCACCTATCTGCTTGTGTCTGCAGGAGTCATCAGCCCATAAAAACAACATCCAAATTGTCTTGGGTGTAGTTGAAACGGAAGAGTTCCCACTGCCTGTTGTATTTATTCTGTTTTTTCCTCCTTATTCTGGAGTTTTCAAGGTACTTACCTGTGTTCGAAAAATAAACTTCAAGAATTAATAAATTTGAAGTATTTCTTATGTGGTTATTTGCCCTAAACTTGTTGGAATGGCACAGTAACCACACATCCCAGTTTGCCTAAGATGATCCCGTTTATTCTTATTGTACCAACATTGTTATTAATAGCACACATTTTACTCTCAAAAATGTCTTGATTTTACAATAAATTATATGCCCCTAGTCTAATCCAACAACCTTGGACTAGTAGCCTAACCCCATTTTTTATGAGCTGTGTGACCTTGGAAAAATTCCTTAATTTCTCTGTCCCTTCTCACAGTTCACTAATGTAAAAGAACATCTAAAGAAGCAACTGTGTAACCAAATGCATGTTTAAGTGACTCGGCAATGGTGTCCATTGCTTCTGCAAACTATAGTTATATGAAAAAATAACATATATATTATAATGGTTTTACTTTAACACACACTTTCCTGCACATTATCACAATTGTTCTTCAGACAATTCTCACGAAGCAGGTATTATTAACATCCTTATTTCTCAGTTTAACACACTCAGTTGGGGAAGTTGTCTTTCCCAATGTGACAAAAAACAAATGCCAGAGCCAGATTGAACCAAATTCTTCTCATTCTAACTGCCCTATTTGGGGCACTAGTAGAGGGTAAATACTAAATTCTTAATCATTTTTAAATTTATTTTCAACTCAAGTTGAATTGTCAACTCAAATAACTAACACATTCTGAACTACATTTATCTCGATTTCAGTTAGGAATTGCTACACTGTATTATAATAGCATATTTAATTGTCCCCCTCTCCAACATAAATTTTTTAATTTTGTGAGGGAAAAGATTATAGATTTCTTCTTTATCTTTGGGTTTATAGTGCCTTTCTTAATTTCCAACACACATGCAGGCACTCAGTAAATGTTTATTAAGTTGAATAAAATCGGTTTCTTGAGCAGTATCCTGGGAAATATCAGGTAAAAGGAAAATGTTTTCTGTTTGTTCAGGGCCTGTATTCATGCTCCCGGTTAAGTGATGTTTTGAAAAGAGGAGACAAGTCTTTCACCTGAGGCGACAAGTCTTTCACCTTGATCGCCTGAGGCGATCAAGGCCATTCATGGGAAACTGAATTCATTTCTCTGCCCTTTCCTAACATTTCTTCTTGGGCATTTTACTGAGATACAGCGGGGAGAGGTTTTGCTTCCCTCAAGGGAAACTCCCTACCTGAAACTCCCTGTCAAAATATTATGACTTCTTAAAATGAGAACATATTTTCTCAGTGTCAAGTACTTACTTTCTAGATCCATAAAGATTTCCATAGGCATTAGAATCATTATAACTCTGCTCCTGATTTTCAATGTTATAATTAGATTGGTAAAAGTCGGAGTCAAATTGTCCCAAGTTTGACATCCTGAAAAATAAGAGTGAAAAATGCAGAAGTTTAGGAGTCAATAAAGGTTCCCTTGAGGTATTTACGAGGATTAATAGATGCTGTGATTATGGCAGGATTCCTATTAGAGAACAAGGTAGTCTTTGAATGGGGGAAGGGTGTGGAAATGTATGCTAGAAAGTCATTTACAAAACCTATATCTTCAATTCCCTTTTCTGAAGTTTTCACTCACTAGGACTGTGACTTTGACTAAATTGACTTTAACTGATCTGAAAAAAACACATTCTTCACCTAATACCTTATTCTCAGCAGTTTAAGAGAAAAAGTTTAAAAGTTGGTATATATCTAGAAAGTTTTCCCTTAAACAATGTTAGTTCCCCACTATAAGAATATATATAGAGAGAGATAGATATACATATATATACATATATGTGTGTGTGTGTATCTATCTATCTATCTTTCTATCTATCTATCTATATATATATATATATCTTGTTGCAAGGCCAGAAAGCAAACAGCTAATAATAATAATGTTTGATTTTCTCATAGAGCTTTAAAGTGTGCTAACAGCCTCTCTTCTCCCCAAAACATAGACAAAACTCTAAAAACTAATCTCCTAGTTCTACTTTATAATTCCTAAAAGGTGTTTGAAACATTTTCCTTTTCTCTTGCCCTGCCTGCTGCACTTAGGCTTATGCTAAGTCAGAGGGAGAAAGGCTCAATTCTGCTACAGGAACAGAGTCTATCTTTCCATACACCATCTACATAGTTTTTATTCACTTCTGGGAATGAAGAGGAGTGCATGATCTTGATATAGACCTAACGGTTTAGAATAGCAGAGGGAAAAAGAAAGACTTGACAGGAGGAAAAGGTGGGGAAAGAAAACAATAGCAAAGTGGGTAATAGTGTCTCTTTGGATGAAAATTAGAGAATGGAGTAAAGAATCTTTTCAACCTGACAGATATGGTTTTCAACTCAACATTTTAACCTTTATTTTTTCTTTGAAAAGCTTTCTATTTCAAAAGAATGAATTTAAAAATCACTAACAGTAATCCATATAATTATAATAAATCTATGGAATACTACTTACAATAAATTTCAAATGAAACTGCATAAACAGCCTTAGCTCTAAGGGCCTCATTAATCAGAAATATGCAAGTAACAGTTGTCAAATATATCAAATTTTTTTCAGCTCAGTAAAAATACAGAAAGCTTTTCTAAAATTAGATTCATACATCTGATATAAGAAGTCAAGATTTTTCATTAGTAATGTGTATAAAAGTAACTATGATTATATAAACTAAAATCAGGACTAGGAGAGTGTTAAATCTTTTAACAACTTATAATTTAAAGAATTTAAAGTTTAAGAGCAGAACTTTCTCAGTCCATGAAAATATGTTATTATAAAGCATAGAGAGTAATTTTACTGGAAAATACAGTAAGTTTTCAGAACATGCAAAGCTTTATGTAATATGACTATAGGTATTAAAGTCCTTACATAACCCAGCTTTATATTTTGTTTAAATGCCAAATTTTTTAGAAGGATCAGACACATACCTTTATATTATTTTAGTCGAAAGATCCTCCAACAAATGTAGTTTTATCTGAGAAATTTTTAACAACAGCTCATGAAAAGATGACCTGCTGGCTATATATATAAGCTTCTAAATTTGTACTCTGACACTCTGAACAGATGCTACAGCCAAAAAAAAAAAAACAAACAAACAAAAACCTGCCAAAAGCCAAACACAGTATCTTGTAATACTTGTTAAAGTGTATAAACACAGTGAATGGTGTAGAGAAAATTTGATAAAGTAAATGGTGGATTCAGTTTCCTTCTGTGGCTAATATACCCTTAAACAATGATTTAAAGTTATTTATTTGAGGCAAACAATAAAGAGGCCTTAACACTCCTTCTGCTTTTTAGCCTATGAGAGTAATTCACCCTAGACAAGATTTCCTAATAATATGCAGTAAAAATCAATATATGGTACATGATCTTAGCATGATGATCTTAGCAACAATCTGAAAATGAATGTTATCAATTTTATCCAAATATGAACCATTCAGTTTATATAAACAACGTTTAGGAAGACTACCCATGATCTACCTCTGATATTTTTCCTTACTTCTTCTCCATCACAGCCCCAAATGGATATACTAATGTGATCTAGGAGCACTCCTCATTTATAAGGCATGTTCTCTCTCATTTTTGACCCAATCTTGACCACTGAAAGGCACATATGATATTGTGATTTATAAGAAAAATATATATATGGTCATCCAGTTGACCAAAATACATTTCTCATATATATATTTGGTCTTTGCTCATGGTTCCTCACTCATAACTCCCAAAACCCTTGGAATTTTCTAAGTGTTGAGAGTGACAAAGGTGTTTTGATATGTTAATGAGGTAATTTTGGGATGTCATCTATGGATGGGGGCTGGCTGCCAATGGAGCCAATAATGTGATTAGAGGGTTGGAACTGTCATTCCTATCCTAACCTCTGAGGAGGGAAGAGGTTCTAGATGTTGAATCAGTTGCCAATGGCCAATGATTTAATCAATCATGACTATATAATGAAGTTTTCATAAAACCCCAAAAGGATGGTGTTTGGAGAGCTTCTGGATTGGTAAACATGTGGAGGTGCTGGGAGAGTGACACCCTTGTGGAGAGGGCATGGAAACTCTGCACCCTTTCACCATACCTTGCCCTATGAATCTCTTCCATCTGGCTGTTCCTGAGTTATATCCTTTCAAAGTAAACTAATAGTCTAGTAAGTAAATTGTTTTCTCTGAGTTCTGGGAGCCACTCTTGCAAATAAATTGAATCGAAGGAGGAGATCATGGTAACCTCTGATTTATAGCCCATGGGTCAGAAGTACAGGTAACAACCTGGTCTAGCTACTGGTATCTGATGGGGGTGGGGGAGACATTCTGTTGGGACTGAGCTCTTAACCTATGGAATCTGACGCCATCTCTAGGTAGATACTGTCAGATTGAGTTGAATTGTAGGACACCCACCTAGTGTCCCAAGAATTGCTTGGTGCTGCATGGGAACCACCCCCCTGCAACGTGTTGGAATTGGTACCACAAATAATTTAGCATCACATTAATTTCCATCCCAGGAAACTGCCTGAATTTGTTCCCTTTACATCTGAAGTTTACTTCCAGGAGGTTTCTCCCTAGTTCTGACCCAGGTACCCTGGTTAATACTCCCAATACCTATCTGGATCTGGTGGTTTTGTCCTTAATATCAACATCATGGCTGGAGGTCAAGTTCCCCTGCTATCTGCTTCTTGCTGACTTTCCTTTATAGAATGTGAGACTCCCCATGTATCCAGATCTCAGTAACTGAAATCTACTGTTCAAGGGTAGATTATGTGGCATTTTGGAACTTTCAACCAGAGCCAACGGCAGAATGGTAAAGTAAATTTTTCCACATTATTTTAAAAGATTTGGAATTTGAATTTCTTTAATCAGAGGTATCTTTTGCCAGGTAACCAGTCAAGTAATAATGAGTCATGCATTTTTTGAGGATCTATTGAATACCAGACTGTATTCTAGATGTCGTAATTACAGAAGTGGATGAACTAAATAGACCTGCATTTCAAGAGCTATGTTTTAGCATCAATTCTACTATATCTACAATAAATAACAATGACTAGCCAGGTACTGTTCCATGAACTTAAGGTTTAAGTTATTTAACTTTCACAACAACCTTATGAAGTATTATTATCCCATTTTACAGAAAAAGAAGTAGAGATTAAATAACTTGCCCAGGTGGAAGCTAGTTGGTGGAAAAGCCAGTGTTCGCAACCTCATAGGCTGAGTCCAGAATTCACAATTTATCCAAGACAATTTCATGAATTAACCAAAATCTATCAAGAAGTGATCATATACTGTTAAGATGGAGAGTGCAAAAGGGAGAAAATTGGAGTGTTCAGTGAAGTCCTCTTAAGAAGGTCATTTGATTTGAGACCTGGTTGATGAGAAGAAGCCACTTGAAAGACTATGTGAAGAGGATATAAAGCAAATGCTCTGAGATGGCAAGGAATTGGCAGTTTGTAGCTTAGGGAAAAAGCCACGTGGTTGTGATTTTGAATCAAAGAAAAGTTGAAGGAGATGAGGTAACAGACGTAGGCAGAGGCCAGATCATAAAGGCCATGGTAAGGAGTCTAGATTTTATTATGATTGAAATAAGATGCCACTGCAGGTTTTTAAGCATAGGATGATATGATCAATCTTGTGCAGAATTTGCAGGAGACTTGTCAGGAGGATGTTGTGGCAGTAACACATGCATGATGTACAGGTGGCTTGGACTAGGGTAGCAGTGGAAGTGGGAGAACTGGTAGAAAAGTCTTGGCAGCTGAGGGAAGTGAAATGGAGCAGGACCCTATGGTCCTCCCCCCACCCCCTGTGTCCTGCCTGCTTTTTGTCTGTGGAAAAACTTTAGCCAAAGAATAAATTTAATCAGAGAAGTGAGAAAATGCAGAAGCAAAGGAAAACAGTCAAAAGAGACCAAATAATAATAATTTAGTCATTAAACATAGTCAAGGACTCCTAGTTCCTCCTCAGCGGCTGTAGATAATATTCTGAGCCATATCCTGTGAGCTGTCTTACAGATACTGAAACCCACACCCGGTGGAAGAAGTTAACTACATGATGACCAGATGGTAGCCATGACATAAGTTGCCACAATTCCAAGAATTGGACTCAAAGAAATGAGAACAAACAGACCCTCAAACTGAAGACTAACTGTACCTAAAGCAATCAAGATGACGCTGGTTTGACCACTGCATGACCAATTTCAAGATGGCTGTCAGAGCTGAGTGTGGTGTTTCTGCAGGTAGCCCCTCCCTCTGATTGTCGGGGGTTGGGGGGGAATCGGCCTTTGGACGGGAGTCCCCCCTCCCCACCACCATGCCGGTTGCCGGCATCCAAAATAAAGCAAACTCTCCTTTCCATCAACCAGGTCTCTTTATTGGCTTTTGAGCAGCGAGAAGCAGGACTCCACTTTCAGTTACAGAGGGATGAATTGAAGGGGTCAGGACCAGAGCAGGTGCTGAAGTAAGGAAGAGAGTTCATTCCAGGGAAATGATGTGAAGTTGTCTGAACTGGGGAGGGTCCAGTGCAGGTGGAGAGGACTAAACAGGTACAAAAGATATGTGGAAAGAAGATTTTATAGGGTTTAATTTCTATTGCATAAGAGGGAGAAGAGAGGGATAATTATTGAAGATGATTTCTAGAATCCTGACAACTTCCCCATCCTAGTGTATCAACATTATGGAAAAAGGCCAAGTTGCTATACGGTAGCCAAATTTAGATCATCATGCTTTCTATTCCTCCTTTCAAAGTTTTTTATGTGAGAACGTAAGTCTCTCCCTGTAACAGCAAGGACTCAGAGTGCATTCTTTTTTCTGATGTACAAAGTCATTGAAAAGTTTGCCAAAGATAATATTTTCAATCTTAGTCCATTTAGTTAAATTTTAAACTTACTTTGTGGTTTTGTACTTTTCAACTTAGTTTTTCTTCATGAAAAACCAGCTTGATTAAATGAATTGCAGAAAAATGAGAAGCAAAAATGGCATATAAAAATGCAATTAATCTAAGCCTCAAGTGAACTGTAAGGCATGAAACATTGAAGACCAAATGACTTCATTCTCCTGACAACTGCTTTAATGGACCATTAATACATGCCAGAATACTTTGAAGCTACTCTTATACGTGTAACACTGTATATGTATAAAACATACATGTAAATATTTATTTCCACTAATGAATTACCCAATTGTTATAATGTGTGTTGAAGGACAGAGTTGAAATTGATATTATAGTCAGCCTGATCAATTGATTAATTTAGCTCATCTACTTAAATAATTATTTCTGGGTTCTGAATGATCAAAAAGACTGGATAATATGAATAAGTATTCTCACCCGATGTAAAGACCACCATGTTCTACTCACAGCCACTTTCCTTTCCTTTCCCTTTCTCCTTCCTGCCATCCTTTCCTCGCTTTTCTCTGTCCTCTCTCTAAACTCTCTTCTGGGGTCATCTCAACCATTCCCCTGGCTTTACAGACCATCTATATAGAGAGAGTTCCTGAAGTCACATATGTAGCCCTCACATTTTTTCTCAGCTCCAAACTGTTTATATTATAGACAATTCAAACTTGACATAATCCAAACTGATTTTTTTTTTTAATTTCTACCTTCCCCAACCCAACTCTCTCTTCTCCATTTCAGGAGATGGCATTACAAAACACTCATTCAAATCAAAAATCATCTAATCCTTCAGTGAATTGTATTGATTCTATCTGTAAAATATATCTCCCACTAACTCTCTCCATCTCAACTGCTGTAACCCTGGTGTGTGCTCCTGCATTCTCCCACTTAGACTTTTGTTTGTAACTATTCAATAAAGTGAAATACTCTTTTTAAAGTAGCAGATCCAGTAGGTGGTCATACAAGTGTACATAATAAAGACTGTAAAAATCATACCATTAATGGACAGTGACTTGCCAAATCAGGAAAAAGTTTCTTTTGTGGTTGCTGACTGCAATTTGCAGTGGGAATAAGGAGAAGAATCCCCATCTGTAATTTCTTAATCTCCCTCTGGTGATCTGTCAAGTGTCAAAAGATTGTAAGTTGATCAACAGCTGTATCTGAAATAATTTGCCCTGTACCTGACAATTACGCATACATATTTATGTTAAATTAAAGGATTAGGGGTTAGATGGTTGGGTGAATAATCACTACTATTAATCTCGCCTACTCAGAAACCAGTATTTCAATTGTGTAAGGCTCTCTAAGAATCACATATGATTATGACATCCATTACTGTAACCATTCGATATAAAAATAGAGGCTCCAAGAGGCTGACTTCTGCACAGTCACACACCTAATATGTGACAGAACCTAATCTGGAAAATCAGTTCTCTCACTCAGCCCCATTTCCTTTCATAACTCAGACTGTTTCCCCAAAAACACTATCAATGGCTGTCTGAAACACTAGTTTTGGGATGTACCGGTTTGAAAATACTAAACGATATTTATTCACAATCTCCAACAAATTATTTTCAGCTGAATAGAGCTGCCAATGAACCAGGAGAAAAATATGTCATCATTTTCTACCTCTGCCGAAAGACAAATGGGTTGTTTGCTATCAATGTTTATGAAGTAATTATTTTGGCAGTCTGTATTGCAATTTAATGTGCATTATACTATAAATTACTACTCTTATTAAGGCAGAAAAAATAATACATGTTGTGTTCCATTACTTTTTAAAATACGTTTTGCTCAGTGTTCTCTACATGCTCCTTTTGTTAATACCACATAAGATTTGTTTCTGATCATCTGCCCTTTAAAGACCATGCTGCTTCTATTTTATAAGCCTGAAACTGCAGCCCTGAATATTACACAGTCATATGAAAGTGGACATAAAATTCTGTTTTGTTGCATGCATTTTAAAGAGTTCAATGTGTCCTATGACACGAAAAGAAAAGAAAAGAAAATTACAGGGTTTTCTTTCATTAATGCTAACATAATTATCCCTGACTTTTAATTTGGCTATTTCTTGTTAGCTTCCACTTTTGTCTTAGAAGAAAAAATTGGAATCTGGCAGAATTATTACTGAACACGTACAAGTTTTTAGTTTGATAGCAACTAACTGTTAGCAAAATATAATTTACACCTGAAATTATGAAAATTGATATGAGTAGTAGTTAATTTATACATTCTTAGTAGCCGTATTATTATAATAATCATTTTTAAATATAATGAATTAAATTTACATACCATATAAATTTAGCATACTGATATAACTAATTTTATAGGAAAATTTTCCTAGGAATTACATAAGTTCCTCCACAGGTTATCTAACCACACGGATCCTCAGCTCCCTCATTCATAAAGCAAGAATAAAATTTTTTCCTACCTCGTAGCTACTATGTATTTTATCTTTATCTCATGAACTTAATTTTATTTTTCCCTGTGTTTCATAATATACCTAAATTATTAATCAATCGATACATGTATATAATTTATATGTGTGTATACATGTACATGTATAAATAAATTTGTGTATAAAATATGAGGATTAAACAGGATTTTGAACAGGAACAATTAACACAGGCAGGGGCAAGTTGCAAATGCTCAATAAATGTTATCTGTTATGATTATGATGATTATACTTATCAACAACAACAACAAAGACACACAAAAAGCTGCAAATAAGAGAAAGTTTACTTGAGATTTTTTTTTTTTTTTTTGCGGTACGCGGGCCTCTCACTGTTGTGGCCTCTCCCGTTGCGGAGCACAGGCTCCGGACGCGCAGGCTCAGCGGCCATGGCTCACGGGCCCAGCCGCTCCGCGGCATGTGGGATCTTCCTGGACCAGGGCACGAACCCGTGTCCCCTGCATCGGCAGGCGGACTCTCAACCACTGCGCCACCAGGGAAGCCCTACTTGAGATTTTAAGTATTGCAATTCAGGAGGCATAGATTGGAGTAGCAACTCAAAGGTGCTCCGAGGTAAATGGAAAATGGCGGGAGTTTATAAAGGCAACTTACAAGACTTTCCACAGAAGGTTATTTTTACAGAACTATGATTGGTGTCGCAGGCATTCAGTCACTTGTTGGCAGCAGGTTGGTTGCTAAGCTGCCGTCTCTAGAGAGTAAAGAAAACAAGTCCCAGGTGGTCTCAGGATGGCCTAATCAAAAGTTTATGTTGCATCCAGATGTGGACATGTGTAAGTTCCTCTTCCCTAGTGGTCTCCCAGCTCCATTTTGACATAAATGACTCCATTGTTTTTTGTTCATGGCCCATAACTTCTAGGTGGGAAAGAAGTTGGATCAATAGAAGGTGACTGTATTTACTCTTGTGTTCATTATTCACAGTCACTCAACACATAAATATTTTTAGTAAACTCTACTTTGATAGTATACAAATTTGTATGAAAAATCCATTTTACCCAGAAGATGGTGGTAGGTGGGAAGAGTACTTACATTGTCATGTAGACAGGTTGTGATTACTATAGACATAAAACATCTCTTACATCTTATTACTATAGACATAAAACATCGTGCATCCCTTATTTTTTAATAAAGAAATAAGATTTCTAACAACAGAAAGGCTAAGAGTGAACTTTATTGCCAAGATACCCCTTATTATTTTGACTAACCTCCCTTAGGCACCAATCAGTAAAGACACAAGCATATACTGGCTATATTGCTTTCATCAGTGAAGGGCAAACTCTTTCCCAATGCTCTGCCATAATTATACCTTTGCAACTGTACCATTACTGAGATTTTTTCCAAGATATTCCAAGTTTAAACTGAATATTTTATTATCTTCACTGGGTGAAGGTAGTTACAGAATTTTTAAAAATTATCAGACATGGCCTATATCTAAATGTAACTGTCAATGTACAAATTCTATTTCATAAAACAATATCGCAACCTTCGTTTGGCATGAGGACCTCACAAACTACTTACAGCTTAGAGTTTTAACTTAATAGGACATTTACTCAAACATTGCCTTGATACAGAGGAGCCCTATCACGGAAAACTCTCTTCTTTGCAGTATTTATATTTTCATTCACTGATATGAGCTGGGGAAAGTAGCGTACAGAGTAACAAAATAATATTTTGAATACAACTTTCTTTCAAAAAAATCTGGAGTCTCTTGTTTAAAATGGCACTAGGCTGCAAAATTACTTCACAATTCCCAGCAGAATACCTATGGTGGTTTAGAAAAAAGATCAGTATTCCACTATCTGAAAATACTTGGAATCACCTGTTGCCGGAGTCTGGGCAAAATTTCTATGATAAAGCTGAGGACTCTGTAGTGAGAAAAATGTTATTTTTGTTTTTTTTGCCCACGCCGTGCGGCATGTGGGATCTTAGTTCCCAGACCAGGGATCGAACCCTGGCCACCTGCAGTGGGGCACAGAGTCCTGACCACTGGACCACCAGGGAATTCCCAAGAAAAATGATTTTAACCATTGAGGAACAAGTGCACAAGGACAGCCCACCCATAGAAATGACTTAGGAAGATTCCTGAGACCCTTGGAGATCTAGATTTTACACCAATGCTGTGGCTGGACTGGCCCTTGGCATTCTTATGTTGCCAGCTGCCCTCAGCAATAATCACAGGAAACTTTGAAAGAAACAAGGTTTATTACTTACAAGTTCTGGAAATTACATAGCACAACTGGGGCCGCACAAAGAGGTAGGAGAGAGAGAGAGAGAGAGAGAGAGAACGTGGGCCTGGGGTTCTACCTTTATTAGGATCAAGGGTGGGGGACTAAGGAGTCATGAGCCCACTTTTTATTGGTGAATTTAAAACATCAGAGCAGGACTTTAAAGTGTGGGAGGAGAAAAAAAACAAGTGGTCCACGTGGTCAGCTATCAAAACCAACTAAGGTCTCTGAAACAAAGGAGGGGATCAGGCATGGCCTGGCTCTTGAACTAATCCTGTGCCTGGCAATATGTTTCTTTGAGACAGCCACCTTTGACGTGGAGGCCTCTGCAGGCAAAGCTTAAGTCAGGCGCTTGCATTACAAAAAAGAAAAGACCCAAATGTCAGGGCTTACACTACAGTTATAGACCCTCTCAATTAAACTGTAGGGGTTTTAGGAATGTTAATGTTCCACAGCAGCCACATGAGTGGCCCAAGTGATAAAAGGGACTGTAGTGGGAAGAAATATTGATTGTCGGGTTGTTTATAAATTGATCCATAAAAAACTCAAAAAGGGAGGCAGCATATTCGCTCAGCAGATACTTCGCTGTTCTCTCAGTGGAAGTTGGTACAATTTTTGGACAGTAAGAATTCTTACACAAACTTTGCAACTAGTACATGTTCTTTTTGTTGCAATATGTATATTTGTAGTCGCTTATAAAAAGTGCATATGTGTCTTAGCGTCGTCCCCTTAATCCTAAATCTTTCACACCAGGGAGGAGACATCATTCATGAGAGGTGAGAATTACTGGGCTTCAAATCTTAAACTTCAAACCTGAAAAGGTACATTTGACCAAGAATGTTGCAGAGAAATCTATATGCAAGGCAGAAGATAATTGGAAGATTAGTTAGTGAGGTGGAATCAGAGCCTGGGGACTTTATTTCAGCTCCCTATGCTTCCACGTCTGGCCAGCAGATAAAGTTCTTGGTTCAAGGAACTCACAGCTGTGGACCCTGTAAGGGCACTGTCAACCTTTGCTTCTTGAACCCTTTCTTCTTTTTTTGTTTCTTGTTTATCTTCATTCTGATGGACACATGTTTTTCTTCAGCTATACTGAAACCATTTATTAAGTTATACCAACCATTCTGACCTGTACACCATTCCTTTTTCTTGAAGTGGTTTTGGATATTCATGATCTCATCTCTTACAGATAGATTTTAGGCTTTAAGAGAGCAATGTTTTCGCTCTAATTTCCAAAACTCGGAAGGAAACAACAGAACCACTATTGTGAGCATCAAAGTGAGCACAGAATTTACTGACTGGCAAAGCAAGAGAACACACACCTGTGAAAAATTCAATGAATACTTTTCTGAGGGGAAACTGCAGGAAGCATTATGAGCTAGGGAAGTGGTGGGAGTTCATGGTGGTTTTGTTAGATGAGGATTGGTGTTTATTTTCTGGATAAAGCACAGGGGTACGTAAGTCTCTACAAGTTTAGTTAAAAATAAGCCCCATGGTACATTGGTCAGGAAAGGGTCTTTCAGTTGTGCCCAGTGTTAAAGAGAAAACCCCAGGCCCAAAAGTATATCACTTGTGCTATAGCTGGTGAAAGTTCAATGTACCTGATGGCCTAATAGCTTCAGTTGGTTAGAAGCATTTGTGGTGAAACACAGAATTTAGGCTAAATATATCACAGGCAATTACTGCTATAAGTTGAAAATCTTTCTTTTACATATCTCATTACAGCCATAATTTACCACTTGCCATAATTATATCCAGGGCTTATATTCTATCCTGGGACGATACTTTAGAGCTTATTTACATTTGTATTTCATCATAGTATATAGCACAGTACCTGGATATAGTCAATGCTCAATGAAAATTGTTGAATTAATGAAAACTAAATAAGGTAACTGAACATTTTTGTATCATTTTTTAGAATTTTCTCAAGATTAATGTATATGCATTATGAATAAAAATTGTGTAACAGGATTTCTTAACATTTTATCAGAGTAACATACTCTAAAATATCACATAACATAGTGAAATCCCCATCAATTTTAACTTTTCTCTTTTCTCAGTCATTTCCAATTTGCAGTTTATTAAAACTGTTTCACTTATATGTTTACTTCTCTGTGCTTCCAATTAACGGATAAATTGATTCAATGATAAGTTGAATATCCACTATTCTTGTTCACAGCATTTAACAAAGAGGACTAATAATGAATACACTCCCAAATTCATTTGACAGAATTGATTTTCAGGACTGACCATTTAAAATATATTTCTCACATCATGGAATGGCCTTTATAACTTACATGAGCTTGTTTTAGTATATATATATATATATATATATATATAATGTGATATATAGATCATGGAGTTAGAAACAGTAATAACTCATAGTAATTAGCAAAACTGATAAATTAATTGATAACAGCAAATATTAAAGACAAACATTTCTATTAAAAAATAGATGCATCACACTCCTTGGTATTTACCCAAAGGAGTTGAAAACTTATGTCTACACCAAAACCTACACATTGATGTTTACAGCAACTTTATTTGTAACTGCCAAAACTTGGAAGCAACCAAGATGTTCTTCAGTCTGTGAGAGGATAAATAACTGTGGTGTATCCACACAATGGAATATTATTCAGTGCTAAAAAGAAATAAGTGATCAAACTATGCAAGGACATATAGAAATATTACATGCTTATTACTAAGTGAAAGAAGCCAGACAGAAAATGCTATATCCTGTATGTTTCCAACTATACGATATTTTGGAAAAGGCAAAACTAAGGAGACAGTAAAAAAACAGTCAGTGATTGCCAGGGGTTGGGAGGAGGAAGAATTAATACGCAGCACACAGAGGATATGGGAAATCTCTGTACCTTACTCTCCATTTTGTTGTGACCCTAAAACTATTTTTTTTTTTTTTTTTTTTTTGCAGTACGCAGGCCTCTCACGGTTGTGGCCTCTCCCCTTGCGGAGCACAGGCTCCGGACACGCAGGCTCAGTGGCCATGGCTCATGGGCCCAGCCGCTCCGCGGCATGTGGGATCTTCCCGGACCGGGGCACGAACCTGTGTCCCCTGCATCGGCAGGCGGACTCTCAACCACTGCACCACCAAGGAAGCCCATAAATCATTTATTTTGACAAAGAAGGGAGATAGGAGACATTACATTCATCCAACGAAATGATACCAGAGGACCTACATCATCTTTTTCTGGAAGAACAGAATCAAGTTTCTCCACTAAGACAGCCACTGAGTTTCATTTCCGAGATTTCCCTAGCAATCATTTCTGCAAACCTGTAGGCTTGCATCCAGTAACACAAGCTGCTTTCTCCCCACTGTTTGACCTCAGCCAATTTAATTAGCTTCTTTGGATTTCAGTTTTCTCATCAATAGAATGAAGTTTTTGGACTATATGATGTATAAAAACATCTCCTATAACTACTGAGATATTGCAGGTAAGTGTACCTTAAAAAATAAATAAATAAAAGGCTACACTCTTAATGTAGCCACAGCAGAAGCTTCTGATGGCAGACTATTACCTGTGATGCAAAGCTGTTTGATATACAGCCTGAATGTGCCAACAATTTCTGCTCACATATTTTATTGCAAACTTAAATCTACTGCAATCTGCAGAGATGCTTTTCAGTAGAGCCCCTAGGCATTTTTTTTTTCTGACAGTTGTTTACTTTTTTCATCTTCTTAGTGCAACTTTAAAAGGGTTTATTCTTCTTATTCTTTACTCTAGATGTGACAATTTCTTTCCTTGGGAGCAAGAAAGAAGTTCTACAACTGCCAAAGAGAAATAAGCACAAAATTTTGGAAATGATACTGTCCTTAAGGTAACTAACTCCCTTTCAAATAAATGAATATTTATGTGAAGAGTTTAATAAAACTAACATTAAGAATCAAAGCAATTAGAAGAGGCAAATTAATCAGCAAGTAATGATTCACAATGAAAGAATAAAAGATGTCAGAGAAGCAAAAAATAAAACAGGTAAGAACTAGATGCTAATGTGATTATCTAAGATGAAGTCACAGAAAAATTAATTCCCTTCAGGAATAAATATCTATTTTCCTTGGCAGTTGTACACTTAGAAATGCACTTCGCTGGGCTGTTTACGAATCCTTTCATCCCTGTAATGAACTTTATTGTTCCCCAGTATCCATCTTCATTTTTCTCTCCTATCAGCACCTAGTTTTTCCTTTGAAGAAGACCCTGCTGACTTTGTGTGAAAGCCATGTGATTCTGACTAGAATGACAGTACACCTTCTGGTAGAAACATTGTAAGAGCTAATGTGTCTTTTATTGCTGTCTCTTATTTTGCTACTGTTATACTTGTTGGGTTTGGATACTTTTTCAGTTTAAACACTTCTAATCCTAATGCCTCCGCCCATTTTATGAAGATAAAAATTATACACCAACATCCATATTAAATTACTTATAAGTAATTTAATTTTTTATAGCAAAATCCATCAAAACTCTTAATGAAGTCCTCTTAAATGAAACACAGTTGCTCACTGACATAGTTTTGGAAGAGGACATAACTTTCACCTTCTTCCTAGTGAAGCTGTGTGTGCCCAAACATACGACAGTCCAAAGAACATTGGGCTTTCCCTTGGGGTTATGGAAGTTAGTCGACTGAGAACCAAAGCTCTGGGCCATTCGTGTGTGACTTAATTTGATGCAGGAGCACCCCATCGTCTCAGCAGGTCAAAGACTTTAAACTGGGGCATCAAATAGGTTTCTATACACCCCAAACAGTAAGAGTAAGAATGCCAAAGACAAGTCATTTTAGTTATTTCTAAATCCCTGAATCAATTTTCCATTGAGAAATTTGTGGACTTTGCTTTTAAGGATCTTTTTAAACCATAAAGACCTATATCCCATGAAGTTAGAAAGTAATCAGGTTGGTTTTCATCTGACAAGACCACCACGAAAGTTTCAAAAGTGCAAAATGGAACGAAATGCTGCTTTTTCTCTTGTAGTCCTAGTGAATTTTTGAAACCAGTAGATAATACCTGTGATGAGTGGAAATCAGAGACCAGTTGATACATTTCAAGTGTGAAACATGGACAATTATACTAATCATAGGATTGTTTTGAGGATTAATTGAGGTAATATTTATAACATGCTTAGAAGAGTATGTGACAGATAGTTAGCTCTTTATAAATGTATATAAATAAATCATATCTATTTCATGTTTGCATCCTCATGGCTTAATACTGTATTCTTGGATACATAAGGAAATTCCTGAACAATGTCAACACACACCATACAAGCTATTCTGTGACTGTAAAACTTGTTTTTCTCATTTCACAAAAGGATACCCTAAGATATGGCAAGTGCTTTTCTCAACTATTTTATTTTCTACTCTCTGACCTCAAAAACTCACTCAATACCACTGTTTTTGTTTTATTACCTTTTTATATATGGTTCCAAAACTCTAGCCCTGAACTTTTTCCCAAGCTCCATTTACAACTACCTGTGAGATATTTAATATTTATGCTTCACATTTTGGTAAACAGCAATTACATTCTCCAATCTAGCAGAGTTAGAAAATTTGGATGCCTCCCTCTCTCTCTACATCAAATGAACTCAGTTAATTCTATCTCAAAATGTCTACCAATCACTCCTTCATCCTTATTCGCTCCAGTGACTCCTTCAGGCCCTTACTGTGTCTCACCTAGATTATAACATAGAAGACTCTCCTCTCTCTGCCTCTGTTTCTCTCTCATTACTTCATCCACTTTCCTCTTCAATTCATTTACACACCATTGTCATAGTAGGCTTCCTAAGGAAAACCTGTGTTATTTCCTTACAATCACTTCTGCACGGAATGATAGTGAAACGGTAAGTAGCAAAGACCCTATCCAAGGTCCTTCAGAAACTTGGCTGAAATTGTTCTTTCCATATATAACACCAGCCAATTTTTCTCCTCCTTTCCCCAGATACTTGCTATTTTCTGATATAAAATATTTATAAAGCCTTAATTTATGTGCACAATTTGAAAAACAATATGAAAATCAAAAAAAATAAGTCACAGAAGACTTAAAAAACTAACTGAAACGTGAATTCCAAGCTGTATTTTCCACTGTAGACATGTTGGGGCACCATTTTAGCTGGTTAATAGCAACTCTGGAGATCCAGATCCTTTGTTAACATCATGTTAAGTTGCTCTAAGTTTGTGTGTGTACCTGTGATAACTATTGAACTGATATTAAATATTTATTAATGGTATTACTGTTAAAAATGCTCCAACATATCAGTAACTTTGAAACAGAATTTAGAGGTCATAAAAATTATTGTTTATATATATAATTTTTAAATTTATGATTCCCTTTCTTATGGGCTGAATTGATATTTAAAGTTCACATGTTGAAGTCTTAACCCCGAGTACACCTCAAAATGTGACCATATTTAAAGATAAAGTCTTTAAAGAGGTAATTAAGTTAAAGACAGGTCATTAGAGTGGGCCCAAATCCAATATGACTGGTGTCCTTATCAGAAGAGGAGATTAGGACACAGACAGGTATTGAGAGAAGACCATATGGAGACACAGGGAGAAGATGGTCATCTATAAGCCAAGGAGGAAGGCCTCAGAAAAAACCAACACAGCTGACACCTTGATCTCGGACTTCTAGACTCCAGAACGGTGAGAAAAAAAATTTCAGTTTATGCCACCCCCTCTACTGTACTTTGTTCTTGCAGCCCTAGCAAATCAATAGACCCTTCAAATATGTTTAAAAACATAAATACAATAGTTGCAGATTACTGTACTATGCAAGAATGTAACTTCCCTATTATACATTCCCTTGTATGGGGAAATGAGCCTCCATTTATATGTTTTTAATTATGTGTGCTCTTCAGAAACCCTTGCCTCAAGTAAAACGCCGAGGTTCTAATCTTGGCCATTTTCCTCTTCTGAGCATTAACTCAATGTCATACCTTTTTACTCATTCACTCTCGCTCAGCAGAGTTTAATGGAGTGGTTAAGGGTGTAGACTCTGGAGCCAGTCCACCTGGGCTCACAGCCCACTTCATCACTAACTCTGTGACTTTAGGCAGTTACTTAAAAAGCCTGGGCCACATTTTTCTCAGATATGTGTACAGTAGAAACAATCATAAGAGTACTTGCATTAGAGGGCTCTGTAAGAATTGAGTTGATATATACAAAGTGTGTAGAATAGTATTGGGAATATAGTAAGTACAATTATGCTAGCAATGATCCCTCTGCTTGATTAGGCTCCAGTTATCTCTTTCAGAAAACCTTTTTATCCTTCAAGGCCCAGAAAAAAAATGATACCTCAACTTTGAGAGTGACTCCACTTCCCCTTTCTTCCCAGGTTGAATACTAAATGATCTTGTGTTGTCAAAGGTATTGTAGAGGTTTGAGCTTTGGTTTTTAATCTGAATTCGAATATAGATTTTTTTCCATTTACCTATTATACAATTTCAGACAATTTGCTTAATTTGTCTGAGTTTGCACATCTAGTACATTACATGACAGGCATGCTCAGTATTTTTCTAATAAATACATATTTCATCTTGGGTCTGGGAGGATAATGTCAACCACATAAGATATTACAGTATTCCCAAAGTGTGAGACTAATGGAGGTACCAAGATAATTTTAGGCTGAACATAGACATGGCCTTAAGGACACTGAATCATACAGAGAAAATTCTTCTTTCAATTTTACTTCAATACTGCTGATTAGGTCAAGAAGAATTATCTCAGTTTGGTGCTATGTTTTAAAATTCTTTAATGCTTATTCATCCCCATTTTTAATCAAGAGAGATTCTGAGCCTTTATCAGGTAACATTTATTTAGAATTGAATCACATTTATTATTAATTATACTTATTTTTACTTTGAAATTTAGGACAGGTCACAGTGCTTTTTCCATTTATAGAAAATGATACAAATTTTTCTTTTTAAAATAAACTCATTCAAGTATAAAAGGTAAGTTGATTTAAAGAAAAATATCACTTAATAATAGTGGTATGAGGACATGGTGAAAATCGAGGATAATATTAAAATTACTGAAATTTGGGCAACACTAACTTATATGAATTATTAGAAACGATTGTGTTCAATACATTTCAAGGTGGCTATTAAGTTCATTCTGTAAGATGACAGTAGCAATTAGTGATGTATCAAGTATTGTTTTACAGTAGTCCCAAGAAAAAACTAGAAACAGTACAATGGTGAACTCAACACAGCTGCTGCTTTTCTTCTGTACCAGACCCTGGATATTGCATAAAAGCCCACGGGAGATAGTGGGAGACAGACACTAGATGTGGTATACAGGTCTCATTATCTCTTATCATTATCCTCCACCTTAGAGCTCTGCCTGCCCCACAAGGTAAACACTGTTGAAGTGGTAACCCGAAGGTGACAGAGACTGAGGGCTTTCAGGATGTAATTTTTTTCCTCCTTCACTTCTGGCCCAAACTTTCCTAGGATACATTATTGCAATAAATTTTACTGCCCGTTTCCATTCGGATGCACTTCAATACTAGCGATACCGCAGATAACATGGAGAATACACCTCAGCTTCCAGATTTTAAAAGTTACTCTCGTACTTTACCATTTGGTAGGTTAACCCCCAAGGTTTCGCTAAGAGAACTGCTAACACTGCCCGCGAGAGCTTCCCTCACGTGACCTCTTTAGAGCTCCGCGCGGAGGCACGCTGACGTCAAGACGTCATGCGACGTCCGGACGTCAGCGAGTCGCCGAGCGTCTTGGGCGTCCTGCCGGGGCCTTTAGTTGGGCCGTGGTTCGCAGTTTAAGTCTTCCTCCCTGCTTCCGAAAGCGTGTTTGAATCCTGTCTTTCAGCTCCTAGCGGGGGCGTCTTGGAGGAAACGGAGCCGGGGGTGATGGCGCCGTCGCGTCTCGGGACCCTCTCCTGACGATTCTGTTGCGCGGGGGGATGTGGACGCTTGCGGGTCAGGGCTGCTGGCGCAGACGCGCGCTGGCGGCTTGGGCCACCCGGGCGGCGCGTCGGGGGCTGCCCGGGCCTCGCCCCGCGCCGACCCGGGGAGCTGCAGCCGAGTCCAAGACTCCGGACAGGAGCTACAGCTCTGCGGACCGCAAGGTGACCGCCTCTGAGTTTCTCGTCAGCCAAGTTTTAAAACTTGGGAGGGGGCTTATTTTGCTAATGTTGTACTTGTTGGGTTTGGATACTTTTTCAGTTTAAACACTTCTAATCCTAATGCCTTCGCCCATTTTATGAAGATAAAAATTATACACCAACATCCATATTAAATTACTTATAAGTAATTTGGGAATTTGGGAATGTGTCGGCCTTCCTAGGACTACCTGTGAACGCAGGCTGCGCCTCTGAGAACGGCGCGGGCTCCGCTCGGGTTTCTGACTCCATTGCTCACCAGTGTGACCTTGGGCAAGTCACGCCCTAACTTTCCTCATCGGTGATATCAGAAGTCTTTTATTGTTTATGCGAGGTGCTGGTCTCAGCATGTATTTAATTTTAAAAGCCTACTGGGGAAGCTGCTCGTTCCATTTTCGTGCAACTTTTTAGCCATGGGACTTGGGCAAGTTACCTGACCTTCCTGTGACTGTTTCTAACGTTGTTGAATGAGATGCTCATAAAACTCCGAATGGCTGTTTGTGAGGCTTGCGCGGTGTAAGGCACAGACCTTTTAGCCCAGTACCTAGACTGTAAGGAGTGCTGGGTATGCCTTAGCTTCTGTTTGTTTTATTATTTCGTTTAGCCTCAGCCGGAGCAGGCTTGTGCAGTTCTGACTATTCCTGTGGTTGGAGGAGGTGGGGCTCCAGCGACTCTTAAAAACTGTACTGTCTGATAACTGTGAAGAGATAACAGTTTAGGCAGTAAAGTAACTGAATGCAAGTTGTGAGTAACTGCGGATAAAAAAGACTATAATTATTCGGTTTTACCCTTTTCTAAAATGCCTGTGGAATGTAAAATGGATTTATGTTGCAATTCCCAGATCTTAAAAATGGTGCAGGACTGTATATCTTTTGAATTGAATGTTGGGGGCGGGGGGAATCCACGGGGCAAACAAATCAGGTTTAGTTTTTTTGCAGAATTCCTTTCAGGTGTAGTTGCACTCTTATTGTGCGCCTTGTATTGGAGCACTTACCAAAAAAAGGAAACTTAAGCTCACGAGAGTTGTGTATTTCATTGTAATTTCACTTTTTTTTGCTGGTTAGGAGATAAAAATTTGATTGGAAAAATGAAATGTTTTGAGTACAAAAAACTGACATATCTGCTTAAATACCAGTTTTTAGCAATTTGCAGTGAGTCTCAGTAAAACAGTAAAGGTGTATGCAACTAAAAATCAGAAGTTAACTTTTCAAAATATTTTAAGAATTAAAGTGATAAAAAAAGAGGCTTTTTTTCCTGATGTGGTCATATTTTTTCCTTCTCTCTCTCCAAAGAAGTTGTCAAATAACAAAATCATCTAAATTAAACTTCTGAAGGCTCTACTAGGAGCACAGATTTTTAAGTAGACTGTTGATTAAATTATGTGATGGGGGCGAAAACTTTTCCTTTTATTCTTTCAGCTTCTCTGTAGCTTTTTTGTTTCAAGAGATTTTGTTAGACCAGGTGCTCCACGGCAGTGGTAGCATTGGTCTGAGGCCTGTTAGGAACCGGGCCGCACAGCAGGAGGTGAGGTCCAGCGGCGGGGGGAAGCTTCCTCTGCCGCCCCGCATCACTCCCCATCACTCGCATGGCTGCCTGAACCTCCCCCTGCCCCCCATCCATGGAACAATTGTCTTCCATGAAACCGGTCCCTGGTGCGAAAAAGGTTGGGGACCGCTGCTCTAAGGCTGTAGAGTTCTACGTATCTTGTGTTCTCCATTCATGAAAGTACATTCAGTTCCTCATTGGCCCTCGAGTGATGGAAATATTATGAGACTTTTATTTAGCTATATGGTCACCTTTGACAGTGAAACCAATGTTTTTGATGGTCCTGTTGTAATCCATTGCTTGTAATACGACTTTAGCCATATGTCTCTTTACTGTCAGAGGAATAATATAAACAATATAAATGCTATAAATGAAATTGTTCTAAGAAGACTAAAAGAACATTCTTTAATTTAGTATACTTGTTTCATATTGTGCACAATTTATACTCATAAATGTAATATGTCTCTCCCCTTTCTAGGAAAAAATTGATATGTCTAGATTCTCTGTTGAAAACACTAGAAATTTCAGTATCATTGCACATGTGGATCATGGCAAAAGTACTTTAGCAGACAGGCTCCTGGAACTAACAGGTATTTTCATTTTATATTCTATACCTAATTAATGGCAATGAATAATTGATAATTTTACCATGCTTTTTAAAAGTTTGGTTTTAATTGTATATGCAGTATTGTCTCTTTTTAAAAGCTCAGAAATATCAATAAACATTTGTATTTATAGGGGCAATTGATAAAACAAAAAATAATAAACAAGTACTTGATAAATTGCAAGTGGAACGAGAAAGAGGAATCACTGTTAAAGCACAGACAGCGTCTCTCTTCTATGATTATGAAGGAAAGCAGTACCTTTTAAATCTCATCGATACACCGGTAAATTTAATATCAATTTTTTCTCTATTGTTAAAGTCAGCCTTGTATTAATACTGCAAACAAATCCTTTTTTCAGGTTTTGAACTGAACATTAAACACCTCACTTTGCTTTTTGTTTTCTCAGTGTTCTTATGTTAGTGTCAGTTGTTTCACAAGCACAGGCTAAAAAAGAAACCTATTAACTTTTTATCCAGTGGAGTCAATATATTTACCATAGTGCCCCTCCCTAAGAAACATTTAAACTCCAACACTTAGAGGCATTAATATTTTTTGTTTCTCAGGGCCATGTTGATTTTAGTTATGAAGTATCCAGGTCACTCTCAGCTTGCCAGGGTGTTTTACTTGTGGTGGATGCAAATGAGGTAGGTACTTTAATTTTATATGATGTGATATGCTACTTGGTTGTTCCAGGGTTTTCCTTAAAATGCTTTGGGAAATAGAATTTTTGTGTTTGAAGAAAATAAGATTTATTTTATTACTTAAAGTTATGTTTTGGTCCTGTTAATTTGAAGTTTTATTACACTAAAGTTGTCTGTGAAGTTGACTAGTTCATTCTTTCAAAAATGTTAAGAGAAATTGTTCAAGAGATTTTTGAAGTATGTCATGTTATATATACATCCTGCCAAAAAAACCTCAATTTTAAGCAGTTCTTAATCTGAGGTTTCAATTTTTTAGCACAACTTGAAAATAAATCTTTATTTTTGAGGTCATTTGGGGTGTTTTTAAGGTAATAATTTGGGAAGTGTTAGGTTTAAAGAAACATGTCAATAACATTACCAAGTTCTCTGGTATAAATATAACCATAATAACATATTGAGATGAGAATATAAGAGCTATGATATACTATTTAAAGTAAGCTTTTGATATGTTTCAGTTTCTTACAGACTCTTCATTCAAAACCCAAAGATTTTTTTGTTGTTGTGTTAAATCTTCCCTGAGCCTGTCAGGGAGAGTCAGTCTCTACCTTACATACATATACTGGGCTTTACAAAATGTGTCACAAGAGTCCTTTGGGAGGCTTAGAGGTCTTTAAGGATCTGTGTTTTACTACTTTGTCTCCAAAGCCTAATACAGTGCCCTCTAAAAAACATTTCATGAACTGAAAGAAATTTTCACAGGGAATGATCCAGATGCATGGAAGTATAGATACCATAGTTTGCCTTGTACCTTTGCTTTTGATGAGGATGTGTGGAATGGTCTTGAATTACAACTTTTGCCATAAATGGTGGAATGATCATCTTAGTGTCTTGTGTCTTGTTATTTCCAGGGTATTCAAGCCCAAACTGTAGCAAACTTCTTTCTTGCTTTTGAAGCACAGCTATTGGTAATTCCAGTCATAAACAAGGTAATTTGTTAGCACAACAGTGCTATTTATTATTTTACTTTGTAAACTATATAAAGGAAAAGTCAAAAATCTGCGTGTAACTTTTGACTCCCCACAAACTTAACTACTAATGGCCTACTGTTGACCAAAGCCTTACCAGTAGCTTAAACAGTCTCTTAATGCATACTTTGTATGTTATATGTAGTTATATGTATTGTATACTATATTCTTACAATAAAGTAAGCTAAAGAAAATAAAATGCTAAGAAAATCATAAGGAGGAGAAAATATATTTACAGTACTCTATTTATCAATACCCTAAGTTTATGTCATCTGTTTATAAGGTGAATCATCTCTCAGTACTTACATCAATATTGTCTTAGGTGATACAAAACACCGTAGATGTTATATGTATTACTGACACCAGACATCAAAAAATTAAAACATAATGTGAAAAAGAACTTCATATTCATTTGCAGGTATAATGATTCACACATTGATAATGAAGCAGAAATATGATTGCTTTATGGTATGATACTGTATGTGATTGCTTCATGGAAACCTAGCATATACACTAATGAATGAATCCTTATAAAGTTTTTATGGCATACAGTATTACAGTCACATTTATAACAGTATTGGAAACATTGCTACATTTTAAAAAAATATGCTTATATATAATTATAGGCTGATATGCAGTTTCTCCAGTTATGAGAGGCATACTGTATGGTAATGTAATTCTTTGAAAGCAAAGTTATAAAACAGTAAGAAAACCAACACATTATTAATTTTATGTTAAATATCACTCATCTTATGCCTTTGCTAGGGATAGGCTATCCACTCAATACAAGTCTTGCACATGATGTTCTACAAGTGTATTTTTACATATTTATTGAAAAAAAATCTGCACACAAGTGGACCTGTGCTGTTGAAACTCTTGTTATTCAAGGGTCAGTTGTATATTGGTGGGATTTATTTCTTTGAATTGCATATGATAAAATTGCAGCTCAAGCTCCTATACCCTGGCATGTAGTTGAGAAGATGGTCTCCCTGACTTACATGGAGTGATGGGGGGCTGTTTCTGTAGTAAAGGGCAGGGCAGGCACAACAGTGTTGGACTAAACCATATAAAGGAAAAGAAAAGGACCTTATGAACTAGGATGAAATAGTATAACACCGGACACTTAACAGTTAAGTGCTAAATTGAGCAGTGTTGATAAAGCTTACTTTTATATTTTAAAATTAATAAATTAAGAGTCTTAATTAAAAATCTGCATGGCATTCAGTTTTATTTTTTGATATTGAAGTTAGGTTTAAAAGAAGCAAGGTTGCTTATAGGTAAGACAGTTTGTTTTTATAAGTTATATCTAACTTATAAAATCGGTTTACATGGTGTTACTGAACTCTTCTGCCTTGAATAGCTAACTGCCTCAGTTTCATGCTTGCTCTGCTGTCTGCCTATTTTCAGTGGCCATGCTTGTTAAAATTATATTGCCTTTTTCTAGATTATTCTTATTTTAATACTTTTGAAAATAAAATCATAAAGGGGTCAGTTAGCTTAAAAGCAGGTATGCTTTTATCTATCTCCAAATACCACTAATAAATAATACATTTTAATTTAATTATATTAAGACATAATGAATTTTTCTTTTTAAGATAGATCTGAAGAATGCTGATCCTGAAAGCGTTGAAAAACAAATTGAAAAGGTGTTTGATATTCCAAGTGATGAATGTATTAAGGTAAAATACTCTTTTTTTTTAGAAGACTTGGTTTTACTTTCAAAAATCTCAGGTAATTGGCCTAAGTATATTATTATCTTACAGTTCTACAAAGTTCTTTTTACTGATATTTTATTTGATCTTTGCCAAAAATCCCTATTATATGGTTAGGACAGATAGAAATTACTCTTATGATACAGTTGAAAAGACTAAGAGTCAAAGATTTTATCACTTTCTTAAGGTTATAGACCTAGTTAGCTAATGTGCCAGGACTAAAATGTAGGCCTCCTGCAACTCTTTATAGTATTATTTCTTGTATGCCATTTTGCCTCTATGGAAATATTCTCTTTGAAGAGCAGGGTCAGACTAATTTCAAGGCATATGTACATATCACTCTTGGAAATAGATTTTATTTATATCAAAGTTGATACTATTTTAAATTTGAATTTTTAAATTTACCTTTTAAATGGTGCTTTGGGTGTTAAATAGCCATCACTGAACTGTGCTGTGCTACATGCTTGTGTAGTAAGTCTGTCAGTGCAGTAATATAATGTTTAGCTTCCACTTTCAATCTTGTTTGAGTTTTGAAAAAGCAAGTTTCAGCTGATGAAGTGAGTTTTTTTGTTTTTTTTTTAATTTTAACACATTGGATGATTATATAAACTTGATAATAATGAGAAAAAGCAATAATTTTTTTTCTTGGATATATATGTAGAATTTAATGGTTTTTATTATGAAGAGGGACCTCATTGTAAGGCAGTTCTGAAATTATGGTATCATGACTTGGATTATGTTATATTGAAGTATAATTAACTGTTCAGATTTTAATAAATATTTACCAAATTCATTCATATACTTAATTTGGTGTGTGCCAGCTAGGGATAATAGCAGTGAACAGTACAGGCAAGACCTCTGTCTCGTGTTTATATTCTGCTTGGGGAGGCACTCACTGAATAAGTAAAAAGAGAAGTAAGTATAGTAATTATTGAATGAGACCTATGTTATCAAGGAAATACATTAACGGAGTGTATTGTTCCAGGTGGAATTACCATACTTAACAATGAAAAAAGTCTTTTTCTCAGAGAGGAGCTGTGATGCAGAGTAACTTAGGGAATTCTTCTCTGATGAACTGAGACTTGAAGAAATGAAGAGTTGGGAGAAATGCATTTCTGGAAGAGGAAGGAGCAAGTGTAAAGGCTTGGCATGTTTGGCAAGGTTTGGCATGTTTAAGGAACAGAAAGAAGGCAAGTTAGATGAAACGGCTTTGTAGGTTAGGTGGGAATCAAGTCATTCTGGGACTCTTGCTGTGCTAAAGGGTTTAAAATTTTCAAGATAATGAAAGAATTTTAAAGCAAGAGAGGAAAATAAGCTGATCATTCAGGTTGCCTTATAGAGAATGGATTAAAAAAGGGTAAGAGGAGATATGGGGAAACCAGCTTGTAGTAGTAGCCCAGGTGCAAAATGGTGGTGGCTAAGTATGTGCTGCTGATGTTGAAGAAGTGGGCAAATTTGATGTGTATTTTGTGGATACTGTAGATTTTGCTGGTGTGTTACGTGTAAGGAAGTGAAATAAAGAATCAAGGAGGGTTTGGATTTGAGCAACTGGTTGAATACTGGTATTTGTTAATATGGAGAGGACTCGGGGAGGAACAGACATAGTGGGAAAATGAAAAGCTCTGTTTTGGACATAGTGGGTTTGAAATGCCTGTTAGACATCCAAGTAGAGATATTGCATAAATCTACAATTCTGGCATTTGTGGAGAGGGCTGAGTCGAAGATATTTAAAAGTCTCTAGCATGTATGTAGTATTGAGGCCACAGAAATGGATGCCGTTTCCTAGGGAGGAAGTGTAGGTAGAAAAAGAGGTCCTAGAAGCCAGACTACACTACATTATTATCAATTTGTAGGGGGTTTTGAGTAAGAATTTGAGAAGTATTAGAGAGTAGGATTCAGAAGAGGAGGATGCAAGGATTGAGTTTTCAGAGAGGTGAGAATATAGATTGTAACAAGAGAGAAGGCAAAGAGGTTGTGTATACAGGTGCAGATGGATTTGTATGTTTGGGTAAAGGAGTTTTTGATGTTTTCTGTTTCCTTAAATGAAGTAAGAGGCAACCGTATCTGAGAGTGAATTGGCCATAGGGAAAATGTGTAGATTGAAAAGGAAGGTGGTGTGAATTATCTTAATGAGCGACAATGTGAATTTAGTAAGGGATGTGTCCTGGGACTACCAGGAAATGTTGACTGCACATTGAGATCTGTGGTCATGAACTTACAGAAACCAGCCAGACCAGTTACTTGACTTTTCTCCAGCAATGTTAAGCTGCTCTGATTATAGGCATAGAAAAGGCACATAGTTGGATGCAGTCACAGTTGAGGTTTTACCAACTGCTTAGGATAGAGAATAAAAAGTAGTTAAACAGAGTGATCACAAACAGTTGACCCTTGGAGTCTCAGCTGTGAAAAGAGGCAGGGGGGTGAATGGATAATGAAAAAAAAAAGTAGCCTATTCAGTGGATTAGAGGTTGTGATCGTAAAGGATTGTTGCAAAGAATGTACTAGAGTCTAAAGCAGTGGTTCTCATTAGGGGGTAGTTTTGCCCCTAGGAAACATTTGGCAATGTCTGAAGTCCTTTTTTGTTGTCACACTGGGGGATGGATGCTACTGGCATCTTGTGGGTAGATGAGAATCCATGGATACTGTTAAGCATCTTACAGTTCATAGAACAGCCCCCCAAACAAAGAATTATCCAGCCCAAAATGTCCTTAGTGTCGAGTTGAGAAACTCTGATCTAGAGGGACTTTAAAGGGTAAGAGGAAGTATTCATGGAATTGGGTTTGAAATAAAGATTTCAGAGATAAGTTCAATTACTGGTAATGACAAAGGTGAGTCAAATGCACATGTGTTTTGAGTCTTTTGACCTGTATTTTCAGTGTGAGAACAATAGTAATAATATGCCCTACAGTTACCTGTATGATATCCACAAATACTGCTTATTCACACAGCAACCTTGAGGTTTAGGTAAAATATGAAAAATCAGTTCATTTATCAGATGAAGAATTTGAAGCTTAAAGAAATGTGTATTGTTTGAAGTCATTTATTACATGTGGAGTGATGATTATAACCCAGATTTTTTTGAACTCTTAGTCCACTGTTCTTTCAATACCATAATCAGAATGCTTTTGTAATTTAATACCAGAGAATCACCTAACTGTAATGGAAGGGCAGTTGTTGATATGTTATATGCTTTGTGCTTCCTTTTACCAAGTTCTTCAAGCAAATTGATAAATTTTAGAGTTCTTTTTCCCTTCTAATTATAAAGCTCAGTCACAAGGATAGAAAAGTGAAGTCTTAACTTTTTCAGTGTTTGTTTCACATACATATTTTTAGATTTCTGCTAAACTTGGAACGAATGTTGAAAGTGTTCTTCAGGCAGTCATCAAAAGAATACCCCCGTATGTATTTTGCTCTTTTTATACTATTTGTTTAACAGTACAAGGTCCATCAGTTTGATCTGCTATTTTAGCTTAGTAGCTATGGCAAATGTACTCTTTGCAGTCAGTGAGAATAAATTTTTAATTTATTTTTAGTAACATATAGAAGGCAAATACAGTATAGAAAAATAAAAGAAAAAAGGATGATAGAGATCTCTTAACAATTATTGCAATAGACTTGAATACATTGGTAATTATTGTTTTTTCTTAATCCTGAACAAATATATTTAATCAGTTTCATAAGCAATTTAAAAACAGTCATTTAAAATGTATTTAAAACTTGAGGTCGAATTAAAACTAATATAGGCATTATACCTTATAGAAACGTCCTTTTATTTTAGCTGTCAGTTAATCAACTGTACTAGAATAAATTAAGCATAATATTTGAGTTAAAAAGATGTTATATTAAGATTTTAATTTATTTATTATTTAAATTTAATTTATTAGTGTTTGTTCTTTACTTATTTTTAATAGTCCTAAAGTGCATCGCAAAAATCCCTTGAGAGCTTTGGTATTTGACTCCACCTTTGACCAGTATAGGGGTGTGATTGCCAATGTAGCATTATTTGATGGAGTGGTTTCCAAAGGAGATAAAATTGTATCTGCGCATACTCAAAAGACGTATGAAGTTAACGAAGTAGGAGTTCTGAATCCTAATGAGCAGCCAACTCACAAACTGTAAGTAATCTGCATTAGTGATTAAAAGACACTTGTATGTGTTTCTGTCACAGCCTTTCTTAACTTGGTGCGCTTAGAATGATCCCAATTTGATAACTTAGAAAAAAAACAAAACCTGATTATTGAATGCAACTACATAGTGAATCCTCTTTGAAAAAGAATCTCATGTGTGAGGGACAGTAGGGATTTGATGTATTTTTTTATTCCTTTTGACTAGCCACAACTAATTTTATATTCTGGTTGCAGACTGGGTCCAACATTGATGTACTTGATGAGACAGTGGAAGAGATAATTCTCTCATCCATATCCATATCCATACTGGATATCAATTTTTGACATTTAATTTTTTTGTAATTAGATTTTTCAACATAAAATAGTGAAGAAAATTCGATAATTGTTTTCTTTAGTGTGGAATTCATGGTAAAACTTTGATTAACAAGAATTTATGGCGTTTGAGGTTAGCAAGGTAGTGTACATTATAAAACTGAGTTCTGAGTTCACTTATAAAACAAATATTTATTGAGTGCCTATTCCATCAGTACCCCAGATACTAAGATAGATTACCTTGGGCACATAGTTTTCTAAGGTCTTTGTTTCATCATTTGTCAAATTCAGGATATGAACCAGGTGACTATATAGGCCACAATTGATAGTTCAATGTTGTATGTCTAAAACTGCACTATTTTGTCATTTTTTTAGGTAATTGAAAGTCATAAAGTCTATTGTAATTTTCTCAAATATTTCTAAAATCTGTCTATATTCTTATTTAAGTATAGTTGATTTACAGTATTATATTAGTTTCAGGCATACAGCATTATGGTTCAGTATTTTTATAGATTATACATTAAGAGTTATTGCAAGATAATGGCTATAATTCCCTGTGCTATGCAAAGTCTGTCTATATTGTGTCGCATATATATTGACAATTACTGCATCTTTAGTAAAGATTTTTGTACCTCATCCTAAATGGAAATTATCATTTAGGAAGTTTGCTTTAAAAAAAAAAAAAAAAAAAGCTACAACTCTGAAATCTTGGATTTGCTCTTCCTGCAAGAGGCACATCAAACAGATAATCAGATTTGTTGAGAGTTCACATTTTTTTGCTTGGTTAAAATTGTTCTTTTCTTTTTTAAAGGACATTTGTAATATAATTCACTAATAAAACAAATATTACAAGGAGCGTTTTATGTTTCTGCATTTATCAGTTTCACTGTTGTTTAATATGCAGAGGTGGGCAGAGTCTTTAAGAAGGTCCCTAGGCTTATTGTATTGCAGAGGTCCTTGGTAATGGATTGTAAGGCATGGGATGTTCTTTTGCTGACGATTCTTAGAGTTGAGAATTGATATGTAGCACTTAGTTTCAGTTTGATGAGGTTTTGTTTGGAAAGTGTGATCATTTCCTAGAAGAGTAGAGCTGATTGTGAGTGTGCACATGAAACATGAAAACAGTAAATATTTCCATATAATAATTTTATTTAGATATGCAGGACAGGTGGGCTATCTGATTGCTGGGATGAAAGATGTCACTGAAGCACAAGTAGGAGATACATTATATTTACATAAACAACCAGTGGAACCCTTGCCTGGGTTTAAATCAGCGAAGCCAATGGTATTTGCAGGTGAGGAGCGCACATATTCAAAGGATAAGGGCCAGTTTACTCTAAATTGAAATAAAATTTATTAGAAATACTCATTTTAAAGAGCACCTAATTCCTGTTAAAATAACAGTTACTCTGTTTTTCTTAATTTTTTTTTTTTGTGGGTGTGCTATTTACATAGCAGTTAATTGCATATGTATGGTGAAACTTTATGTGGGAGATAATTGCCTAAATTTTTTTAGGACTTCTTAAAAATTAACCTTTTAAACAAGCCCTCTGATATATTGGAAGAGCACAGTAATATGAACTTCCTTCTTGTTTCACTAGAGAGTAGGTCATTGTGTTTGAAATACTTTCCTAATTAGGATGTTTTTATTACTAATTATCAGTGGACATTTACTGACTGCCTTCCCCTTAGCTGGCCTTTCTTTAATACTGTATTATACTAGTGTAGGCATGGCAGAAAAGAGTGTCACCTCATGTATGCATAACTTCAGAACCTCTTATTTCTGCATTACATTACATACATTTGAAAAAGGAAGACCTGATTGAAGGTCATCTGGTTACTCTGTACCGGGTATCCATTCCTTGTTTTCTCGCTTTTGTATTTCTCATTGGGAATTATAAATGTTGTTTAACTCTCCCTGCCCCTGTTAAGACAAAGTCAGTCATCTGGATTTTGAAGAACTTAAGAGGTGAGGACTTGGGTTTGAGGTGAAAGAGAATCTGATGAATCAGTAGTTCTTGTTTTCATTTCTACCTCTGCTTTTTATCTGCTCATGGAATTTCATTTGTGGTTGTGGATGTCTTGCACTTTTGTTTCTTAAAATAAACACAATGTATTATCCTGATAGGCTTAATTCCCATGGTTCTTTTTTGTTTTCTCTGTATTTTTTGCAAAAGCAAAAACATCACTTTGTGAATCTAGTGGTAAATTCAAAGTTTATGAAACTCGCAAAATACTTTGAAGCCGATTTAACTTAATATTTATAGTTTTCTTAGCAAACCAGTATTTTGGTCAGTGAAATACAGAAAGTAATTTAAAAGCTAAGCGATTAATTTTGAACTTGGCAGCAGTGCATATTAGCTTTTCTAGGCAGCGTTTCACATGTGATAATTAGAAATCATTGTGTCCCCAGGAATGTACCCTATAGACCAATCTGAATATAATAACCTGAAGAGTGCTATAGAAAAACTGACTCTAAATGATTCCAGTGTGACAGTTCATCGGGATAGTAGCCTTGCCCTAGGTGCTGGCTGGAGGTAAGATTCAGTTATGTTGTAGTGTTCCATTTTTATTGAAAAGTAAAGTTTAAATGGTGTATTGCTCTTTAACATTTCTGAAGATAAGTTCATATTAGTGTAAAATGAACTAAACAATGTCTGCCTATTTCTCACTGTGGATTCATATTCTGTGGGTAAGTTTTAAAGCTATTTTACCAATGGAAGATTTTATCTTATTTAATGAATTTATGTTAGCATTTAATTATGATATGATAGACTGAATGACTCTTTTGATTCCACTCCTCCCCCACAAAGTAGCAGTATATTCATCAAAGAAAATACAGCCCGTGGGACATAAACATTTTGGAGTTTGGCTTTTTCTCCCCCAGGTTAGGATTTCTTGGACTTTTGCATATGGAAGTTTTCAACCAGCGACTTGAGCAAGAATATAATGCTTCTGTTATTTTGACAACACCTACTGTTCCATATAAAGCTGTTCTTTCATCAGCAAAATTGATAAAGGTACTGTTGTGAGTCAGCATACAAAGGAAAACTCAATAAATGTATGTGTGTGTGTATGTGTGTGCAGAATACAAGAGAAATATTTTAGTACACCAGTAGCTGAATAGCTATTAAAACTAAATATTTCTTGATTAATAGTAATAAAAGTTGAATTACCTTATGATGGAGAAGTTACTTGAGAACTAATTTATGCAGTATTTTTCTTAACCTGATAAAACATCCACATTATCAATACTAGTCTATTACTAAGGGTAAAAAGTAGAGTTAGTTCTGAAAATACTGTTCAAAATTCAGCACAAAGATTAAGAGTATAATTTCGGTCATAAGTAATTCATCTTATGAAAAGTAAAGCATTCTGTCCTACGTGGTGGTAGGAAATTTAGATTTCAAGTTAACAGTAGAGACAATATTGTATTCAGTCTAAGTGGCAATCTATTCATTTTAAACAAATATTAACTGGCATCTGTAAATATTTTCCAACAAAATTAACTTGGGAAACTACTTACAGTGCCTTATAAGGGGCAGATTAAAATGTATTCTTCCATCATATTTTTCTAAGTGGTGTACACAATGTGTTTTAGTAAATGTCAATAACCAGAATATATTAATGATGGTTATTAATGTTAAAGATTACAGTTGGAGAGTTTTTAATCTAAAGTGTGTTAAGATAATATTCTAACCTTTAAGAATTCTTTTGTGTTTATTGCAACACATTCAGTAACAGTAAATTCTAATATATATTATAAATAACAAATTTTAAAACATTGTAATTATTAAGATTTCTTTTTAACTATTGGTGATTTTTCTTATTTTTAGGAATACAGAGAAAAGGAAATTACAATCATCAATCCTGCACAATTCCCTGATAAGTCAAAAGTAACAGAATATTTGGAGCCGATTGTTTTGGGCACCATTATCACACCAGATGAATATATTGGAAAAATAATGATGCTTTGCCAGGTATAAATGTAATACTGTTTGATACAAAAGTAAACTTCAGTCTTCTCAAACAGTGGTACCCAGCTTAGGTTTTGAATTGTTTCTCTTGGCAGTGCACGTTGAATTTAACAAAAGAAATTTTCATAAAGATCTGTATCTTTATATATTTTACCTATTTATACATGTACATATACATATATATAATTACAGTATTTTGATTTTTAAATAAAAAAATAGAGCCAGAATTTTTGATCATCTGTGTTAGTTTATTGAATTGATATTTTAGCCTAAAGGAAAGGAATTTGATGGCCTTTTAACTTGAGTAAAGTATAATTTCCTTTCGCCTTTTTGAGTATTTGAAATTGAGTATCATTTGAAAGATAATTATAATACTTGAGAGACCTTTGTTGGGAAGGTATTCCTCAGTTTGCTTTAGTTCTTGCCACATTGTAATAAATGATTTAATCCACAAATTTGATATAATCATAGTCCTTAAAAAATACGTATTTGAAATATTCTGACATATATTGAAAAGAACTCTCAAATGACTAGTGGACTTGAATTTTAATTGTCTTGTCACAAAAAACTTTAACTTTAGTCACTTAATTTCTCTGGGCCTAAATTTCTTTTATTTGTAAAATAAGAAATTAGAACTTTGACTTTATCTGTAGCTAATTTGATTTATTGTTAAATGAAATACTGTATAATTAAAAAAGACAAAGTAGTTTGATAAAGACAAAGGATTAAAAGCTTTGGTAGCAAATATATTGTAATTGAGATACAAAATGGTTCTTCCTGTATTATAAATATTGGTCAGATGTTTTTACTAGATTAAAAAAATATTCCTTCGTTTTGCCCATTCTTTAAAGTTGATAATTGACATCTTCCTATATCCATTAAATAAACCATTATTTGATTAGGTTATCATTCAATACATTTTTTATTCCCTTTTCAGGCTCGAAGAGCAGTTCAGAAGAATATGATGTATATTGATCAAAATAGAATAATGCTTAAATATCTCTTCCCTTTGAATGAAATTGTGGTGGATTTTTATGATTCTTTGAAATCTCTGTCTTCTGGATATGCTAGGTAAAAATTTAATGGGAAACTCTGATACTTAGACAATTTTTTTATGAAATATTGACCAGCAAGTGTTCACTAATACTCCACTTATTTAATCTCAGTGATCTTGAAGATGGTTGAGAATCACACTGTAAGGTTAGAAAAGCTTGGAGCAAGCTTATAGGTGTTACAGAGTACTTGTAATTTGCTTAATGGAAGAATGAATTTCTTTGATTCATCAAACTATTACTCCTTTCTTTTTTTTTTTTTTTTTTTTGGCGGTACGTGGGCCTCTCACTGTTGTGGCCTCTCCAGGTGCGGAGCACAGGCTCCGGACGCGCAGGCTCAGTGGCCATGGCTCACGGGCCCAGCCACTCCGCGGCATGTGGAATCCTCCCGGACCAGGGCACAAACCCGTGTCCCCTGCATCAGCAGGTGGACTCTCAACCACTGCGTCACCAGGGAAGCCCCTATTACTCCTCTCTTAATGGCAAAAATTTTAGTGCCCTGTTCATGAGAGGAGTTGTACTCCTGTATTTCGATTAAAAATTATAATAATTTGAAAAAGCTACTATGACCTCAGTGACACTTTTAAAATGTATTTGTATGTTATGTAATCCTAGGAGCATCTGTGTACATTTGGAAAATAGAAGTACATATTTAGTCTGTAAAAAATGCTAGGTGTGCCCCTGTATTTGTGAACACTTCAATAACTTGGTCTTCTCAGGAATGAGTGGTCTGCATCATGAAAACCATTATCTTATCCCATAAAAGTACATGGAGGAACAGCCTGGTAAAACTGAAGAAAGAGTATAGCATTGTGGGAGTATTTTTTGTTAAGGCAAATAACTCTAGGTGCCCTTAGTGTCCTAAAATCCTACATTACTAGATAGCATATACTAGGATATAAAGGAAATGTAAAATATAATGGGGAAGTTGATGGAAAAGTGAATGTTCACATCTGTAAAACATGCATGAATGTACATTCATACTTAAAATTAACATTCAAAGAAAGATCCCAACGTTTTGAAGAACATGCTACAGTGACCTGGAAGTTTACTTTGTGAAATGAGCTTTTCAGTGAAGAGAGTCAGCGTAACTCTTGATACAAAGGAATCTTCTTTATTTGTATTGAGAATTTATTTTTTCTAATACGTCAGTGAATTCTTTTCCTATGTCTTCTTTCAGACAAGAGCTTGAGCAAATAGGTAGCAATGTAATTTAAAATAAACTGAATTGAGGCAGCAAGTTGTTAAACAATTACTATAATTAAAAGAATGATTACTAAGTGTTTATAACACTTTTAACAAAAGTCTTTGAATTCTAGTTTGCATTTGGGTACGACTTTGAGTTAAGTGGTCTTAAAAATCTTTTAGCTTGGAAAATTAAATATATTTCACATTAAGTGAGAGAACATGGTTTATTGTGAACTATGTAAAAATAATTCCAGCTTCCAAAATTAAGGTAATTCTTATGTTCAAAAATACATGTGGATAATATTTCACATTCTAAAATATTGAAAGTCTAAGATTTGGATTTTCTAAGATAGAAAATTATAAAGCTGTAAACAAGGTGGAAAGTCTAGGGACTAAGTCTATGTCTTATCTCCTCTTATTCTGCATAGTACTTAACATGGTACCTTTATATAGTATATGATTAATGATGTTTGTTGAAAAAAGAAAGGATTTTGGCAACACTTTAGACAGTAATCGGGTTTTAGAGAGTATTAGTGTCACTTAGTGACCTTCCTGCTGAAAACCTTTTGAAGCCAAACATTTGCAACTCTAGGCACCGGTTTGTTTTAAAATTAAGGCAGGGGCTTCCCTGGTGGCGCAGTGGTTGAGAGTCTGCCTGCCGATGCAGGGGACACGGGTTCGTGCCCTGGTCGGGGACGATCCCACATGCTGCGGAGAAGCTAGGCCCGTGAGCCATGGCCGCTGAGCCTGTGCGTCCGGAGCCTGTGCTCTGCACCGGGAGAGGCCACAACAGTGAGAGGCCTGTGTACCGCAAAAATAAATAAAATAAAATAAAATTAAGGCAGGAGGAATACACATGTTCTCGTCCATAATTGCAAAGACATGAAAGCATAATTGAAATTTTCTTTCTCATAAGACATCAGTTTTGTAAGTTAAACCTGTTTTGATTAGCACTTTAAGCTTTGACCATATCGTTAATAGAAATAGTTGACACTTACTAAATGCATATTGTGCTCAGCTAGGCTCTGTTCTTAACACTTTTTATGTACTAGGCTGTTCAAGTGCTTTACATGTATTAACTCATTTCATTCTCAAAAAAGCCCTGTGAAGGTTCACACTGAAGAGCCATATATGAAGTCCAGAAGTCTCATTTATTAATGGCTGCTTAGCACTGTCATAGCATTTATTTAACTGGTAATAGAAAACTAGAAAGAAACCCAACTCATGAGTCTGAGAATGACTCACTAGAATATACTGTTGTCTACAGCCAGCCAGCTGCTAGGAGGGAACATTGGGTAGGTGACATTTTCTTTCAGTGATCCATTTTCTTAGCCTGGCTTCAGTTTTTTCCCCTTCCTTTAGTAGAGCATGTTCCCCTTGATTTTTGTACCTAATTTCATAAATGTAAAAAGATGAGGACGTTTGTTCCTTACCGTGGTCATGTAGATCAATTCATCTGAAATTTATATGTAACATTTTGTTTGAAAGTTAGATCTGTTGGGAGTGATATGGCAGGAGGTAGAAAAAAGATATTTTGAAAAGAAAAAAAATGTAATCTCTTGGGAAATATAATGTTTATCTATCACTTGGACATTTTTCCTTGTTAGTTTTGACTACGAAGATGCAGGCTACCAGACTGCAGAACTTGTAAAAATGGATATTCTACTGAATGGAAATATTGTAGAAGAGCTAGTAACTGTTGTACACAAGTAAGTTTAATAGAAACTAATCACAGAATGTGAAAGTACCCACTTTTTGACGTTTTCATTTTAATTATTGGTTGCTCATTTTTATTTGACAGCTACATTTTGAAAACTTAATTAAAGGCAATCAAATTTCCATGTACTAGTTTTTCCTTCCATTCTTTTTCCATGCTTCTCTTTCCAAACTGTTAAAGGGAGAATAGAATTACAATAGCCAAAAGTAGTAGTGTCATGGAAAGAAATGTTTCCCTTACCACATGAGACAAAGTAAAAGAAAATGTTTTTTAAACTATGATAAATTTAGAATTGAGAACAAAAAGTTTTTTATTTTCATTAAAACTTTTATAATAATGAAAAATGAAATCCCCTGTATGTTCAAGAAATAGTGGATTGGTTAAAATAAATTATGGGGCACCCATATAATAAATCTATTAAGCCATTAAAATTATATTGTAGAGTAATATTTGGTGATGTAAAAAATGTCTATTAAGTAAAAAAGGGTAGAATATATCATAAACACTATGATCCAAACTGTAAAAAACAATTAAATATAAATATGTATGCAGAAAAATAACTACAAGGATGGATATATGTTTAACAAACATTCTAGAATGTTTTACAGTGGTATTCTGTGGGTGAGGGAAGCCCATCAAGGATGGTTTTTATTCTCTAATGTATGTTTTGCTAGATTTTCTGTAATAGATTGTTAGTTTTGCAATCAGAAAGGTCATATACGATTCAGAGATTAAGTGATGCTTATGTTAAACAAGTTCCATTTGTATCTCCTTAATAGCCTTTACATTGACTATGCATATTAACTAGAAAGCTACTTTAAATATTCTTATTTAGGATATGTGAATAACTGCATTTTTTCTATCTCAGAGACAAAGCATACTCTGCTGGTAAAGCCATATGTGAACGTCTGAAGGATTCTCTTCCTAGGCAGCTGTTTGAGATAGCAATTCAAGCTGCTCTTGGAAGCAAAATCATTGCAAGAGAAACGTGAGTTGAAATTCATTTTTCAACTAACACTGGTTGGTTTTAGCAGTGATATACATAGAAAATGAAAGAATATTAAAAAACTTAACATTGTCCTAAACTTTATTCCTACTTATAGATACATTAATCTCTTAATTCTACTAAAGTGATGACTATTACTTTGAATTACTTATACGACACTTTTGGGTGATAATTCTTTAGTTATTAATATATATGCTGTGAGGAGTTTTATTTCCATTTATTTTATTCAGTGACCCCACTGAATTTCATAGCTAATGAATTTCTATAAAGTTTTTATGGTTTTATCTCTTTAAGTAGATTATAAACTAATAGGAACTGGAATTAAAAAGGTGTTGGAGGTAATTCTTGCAAGAGACAAAACTAAATTATGATTTTTACTTGAAGCATTTAATATCACTTCCCCAGAGCCAGTCAGGTTGTAAATTGTAAAGGTGAGAGAGGAATGCTGGTATGATGTTAGGCTTCAGGGGTTTGCAGTAGTCTTGGGATAAATTGTAAGCCTCTGTTTGCAGTGAATTTCATTTCCTAACACCATTTTGCTTTAGTTATTTTGTGTTTCATAAATGCCCAGAGATTAGGCAGAGTGAAGTTTATTTATAATAGGGGAACATCCAGGAAAATGCAATTTAAAACAGTTAGCAAATAATCATTCAAACATAAATGTGCTGAGGTAGAGAATACCTTAAAGAAGACTTTTATACCTTCTTATGGAATACAAAAAAGTGGAGCTATTTTCAAATTTTGATCCTCCAAATTTCTCAGATACATTATAGAAATAGATTAGTTTATTGCTCCTTAAATGACTGTATTAAAATTATTTTGTTTTCCCTGAAATGGGTTTTGTAAAATATATCGTTCTTTATATTCCTAGTCACTCTTGACCCACATTCGGTAGAGTTAGTAATGAGATAATAACCCTTTTAGTTTTTTTGGTAGTGGTAGTAGTAGTAGTATTTTTAGGTTGAGCTGGAAATGACCTTTTATAATTGTTGTAATCAAGCTCATACCATGCTTAAATTTGACCTCTTCAAGACTGCCCACAAGCCTTGACCTTTTTTTATTCTTAACAAAGTTTGTGTTGATATTCATGTTGAATTAATTTTCTATTTTATTCCAAATACATGAAAATAAATACAAGAGCATTTAAGCTATCTAATTATTTGCTTACGGCAATTTTATATAGGCGTGACCTGATCTTAATATGTTTACTGAAGGGGAGATTGATTTTGAAAATAAGTACTTTTAAATAGTATAAGTTATGTACTTATACAGAACTTTCTCGTTTACAGTGTGAAAGCCTATAGGAAAAATGTTTTGGCAAAATGCGTACGTATCTACATGTGTTCTATTTTGTAATATACCTATTTTATAAGTTTAGAATCAGAGGGGGTATAAATACATTGGTTTCCACTGTTGGTTTTTATAATACCTTTTATCTCATCTCCATGTTTTCTTTTTAAATAGGTAAATTTCAGCTTGACTTTAATAATAGCATACTCATTTTGATCACATTTTCCCATCTTATTTTTAAAATTTTCCTTATGTGCAACTATCTAAGAACATTTTTATAATAGTTATGATCAGGATAATGTTTTATTATTTTAATTTATAAGGACAGATTTTGAAGACAATAACTATGTCTTACAATGGGAGTTGAAACTGAAATTGAAATCCATCTCTCCTGCATTACTTTGCCAAGTTTGCTGTTTCGTCTATTAAAAAAAAAAAGAGTAAGTTATTATGAGAATTAAATGATAAATGCTTTTTCTAAATCCTTAGCATAGGGACTGACACATTTAAGCCTATGTGAGTCTCTGTATTAGACTACAGCTAAATCTAAAATTTCAAGCCCTTGAATCAGTAAGGAGATGGATAACTTTTCCTTGACATGCATAATGTTGTACTGGGTTTCCTTGAGGATCTTCATCTTCTTCCAAAAACAAATAAATAAATAAAGCCTTTATTCTTTTGAGAAGACAGTAAAATTAGGATCTGCTTGGGCGTAACTTTGGAAGTTACCCTTAGGAAGACACTTTGCAGGTGTCTACTTCATGGATAATAATTGTAAAGTTTTTGTAATTGTATTGATGTCTCTTGGTAATTGTAGGATTATTTTTCTGTGGAGTGATTTGGACTTGTAGTTTTTAAAAATGTTTTTCAGTATGGTGGTGATATTACCCGAAAAATGAAACTTTTGAAGAGACAAGCAGAAGGAAAGAAAAAACTAAGGAAAGTTGGCAATGTTGAAGTTCCAAAAGATGCTTTTGTAAAAGTTCTGAAAACACAATCTGATAAATAATTGGTGGGAAAATATAAGGAATTTTCATAAATTAAAAATTGTGTATCTTTTATTTTTTCTTTGTAATTTATAATATGTTGAACACAACAGAATGAAAATTATAAAATTTGCTTGTTACTTTCCAGGTTTTCAGTTTTAAATAACCTCTTGGCTTTTCTTCGAAAGAGAGTCATGGGTGGATAAGAGCATAGATTCTGAAGCCATATTGCCTGGTTTCAAATTTCTGTTCCACCACTCACTAGGCAAAGTGACGTTGGCCAAATTACCCTCTCTTTGTCTGTTTACTCTTTAGTAAAATCAGGATTATACTATTACTTACCTCCGTAGGCTGTGAAGATTAAATATGTTTACAATATTCAGAAGACTGCATGACACCTAGTCAGTGCTCAGTGAATCTTAATTTTTCAAGCATATTCTTTACTCACACTAAAAGGCCCCGTACTTAAGATTCTATCTAGTTTCAAGCCCAAGATACAATATTTTCATAATCACCTCAAGTATCAACTTGTTAGATGGATATATTTAGATATATATGAATCTGTTATTCAATATTCAAATAACAGCATCTAGACATGTGCTGTAGTTTTTCATAAAATTTTTACAAATGTTACTTTGAAACTAGACAGTTTACATATGCATATAAATTAAAATGATAGGGGCTGTCTTATTCTGAGAATTAAAATGCATTTGTGCAAAGTGATAGATGTTTGATATTAGCAGCAGCTGTTATTAATGACAGTTTAATAATGATTGCCTAGATTTCATAATTGAGGAGACTGAGTAAATAACTTAAGGTCACATAGCCAGTAAACAGTTGTGTTACTTTCAAAGCGTGTCTACTCAAGTCAATAAACAAACCAGAGGGCAGACTGTATTACAGTAAGATAAAATAATTTAGCCATTGACTTTTGTCCTTTACTTTGAATGAATTGAATGAGGTTAATGTCTTCTAGGGATAAGACTATCAGTGATAAATTTTATACAAGGTTGTTATATTATGAGATAATTATAAATTCAGATAGTGGGGATTTACCTAAAATTGTGTATGGGGGTTACATAACCTGTGGCTTATGAGATCTCATGACCAAAGTATCAATATTTTAGAAAATGGCAGTATTTTTGAAACTAGAAAAGCATTTTAATGTCATTTCTAAGACAAGATGTTCTACCATTATTGCCAGGGGAAAGTTACAAGTTGGTACCTGGCACATAGTATGTATGGTGTGTCTACTATTTAGTATTTGTGTCTTATTAGTATGCTTACAGTTTGGATACTTTTTTTTCCCCTTTAACCTCTGACTTTTTAGGAAAGTTTACTTGTAATAGTAGTACAAAAAGTATTTTCCAGATTTTTTAGCATACTCCTAAGTTCTCTCCCCTGGCCACTTTCCTAAACATGATTGAGAGTTGTGTATCCCCCAGAGGGCCTTATATTACTAAGATTTTTGTGTACGTTAAAATAATGTAAACTATTAGTATTAGAATAGCCACCGTTTATTGAGTTTAATATGTGACAGCCACTGTGCTAAGCTCTATAGACAATTCCCTCATTCAAACTACATGGCAATGGAGGTACAGGCACCATTACCATCCCATTTCACAGGGGAAGAAGCTCACACTTATGTATCAGTATTGTCCAACATCATCACAGCTCTTGACAGCTGGGATTCAAACAGTGGTTTCTTTCTCCAAACCCCAATTCTTAGCTACCATGCTTTATTGCCTCTTGTGGAAATATCTTCAATAGACTTAGTTTTTTGCTTAACTGCAGCTTAGCTCCTGAGTTAGGGAGTTAAAGTAGCAGGAACGCAGTTTGCTGTGGACCTTGAGTATATGGACTTCGAACTTACAGGGCAGTGATGGAAAGGAGATTTTGGACTGTTTCAGCAAGCACATTTAAAGCACAGAAATAACAGCTGAACCGTGCACCAATCTTTAGCTTTTTCACTAAACTATATGACCTTCTAAGGTAGTTTGCACTAACCAATACTTTATTACCAGGTGTGGGACTGGGAGATAATACTGATTTCACTTCCTGTTCAAAAACCATGTATAATACTTAACGCTATTAGAAGTTCATTATCTAGAATTAAGGCAGCATATTTTATCTTAACAGTCCTATTTATTTCTAAATTTGCTATTTAAATGTTTTAAGGAACTTAGCTGTAAATACATTTCAATCACATAGGCAATTAGCAGGTATGTAAGTGATGCTTCTACTAGGTGGACTTACAGAAAGCAATATATGCAGAGAAAAGGAAGCATATTTTACTCCCCAAGGAGCAGAAGTAAGAATTATAGGCAGAGACATTGTCTTTTAATTTAAATCTAATTGCATAATGACAACAAATAAAAAGTAAACGCAAGCTCATAGCTACTGTTAATTGTTAGAATCTTTCAGATGTATGTGTTCAATTTCACTGTTGGAAATAAAATTTAGATAACTTACATTTGTTTATTATAAGCTTTATTTGAGTTAAAGATAGAAAACAATATACTTTTATTTGCAATTTAATAACGCAAGTTGTTATGGCAATCTAAAATAGTTTACAGTAACTTTATATTATACTTCATCATATGATCCTTTTAGACATTATATATATGTAAGGAATAAAGCTAACCATTTATGAAGTTTAATGATAATCAGAAAATTTTCTTCAAAAAAAATAATTTCCTTAAGTGTGTTGCTAGGTATAAAGCTCCTAATTGCTAAAATACTTAAGTGCGTGAACCCAAGTCGTTAACTAAAAATAAGAGCACATCTGTTTAAAAAAGTGCTACAGAAGGTGGTGCACAAAAAACATGCACTTATACATACTTTCCAAAAGGACGTAAACTGTACTTTTAGGCACTGCAGTCTCTTCAAATTTTCTGTACCAACAATATATAGCAGGACTTTTGATGTCCAGATGCTACTGCAGGAAGATGACTAAGGCAACCACGTGCAGAAAGCTTGTGCAGAGAGAATATTATAAAGATAGCATTCCGGAAGTAAAGGCTTGCAATGATAGTGGTTTGATACCTGAAAGGCTTGGAGTGTCTTCCTGTGATTAAAAAATTAAAATCTAATAATGCCACTGGAGTCATATACATGGTACTTTATGTACAGAATTGTCACCTTTAAAATGACTTAAATTTGTAAACAGGCAGACATTGCATTTCTGTGCTATGTTATAGAGTGACTGTGGCTTCTATAACAACTAGCTGATCAATTGTGAGAGCCAATTACGTCTAAACCCTAGTATAAAATGGACACGTTGTAAATATGGAATGTTTAACATATAGATATTAGACTTCAAAAATGACAATATTCAAAGATTCCCCAAGTTTTATCATATTGCATAGCTGAAAATTCATCTATGTATAAAAGTGTTCTGTTCATTCAAGCAGAATTTTGATCCAGTCTCCTTCAATTTGCTTCTTTCATACTGTATAGTGGATCCACAAGTTTATTGTGCACATGCATTAAACCTTAAAGAAAAAAAGCACAGTTCTAGTTGTATTTCTTATTTTGAACTATATCTTATTTAGAAAACAAAAGATTTAATATTAAAATACAAGTATACTGGCTCCCATCTAGTACAAAATAGTTAAATTTATTGGAAAAATGCAAATAGAAATGCTTCAGAATGTTTAGTTTTAACTACCTAGCATATATCAATTTAGTTATTTATGAAACCACGGATCTGGAATGGGTACAGGTTCTTTGTGAGTAACCAGAAGTAGGGGCAGTTCTTGTCTTTAGAACTTCCTTCAGTATGACAAAATAACAAATTTGAATACTAATTACATCTAAAAGTCTGTTGAGTTTGACCCTCTGCCAGTTAATCTAACAGACTCCAACAAAGGGCTCAGAACTGTTGTTACATCAGTTCTCTAATATATTACCCTATCCATTCATCTGGCAAATTATTTTCTACTATTTTGACATGTGTATTTACAATAGGGGTTGATTACAAGCCACACAGGTTTACTAAAACAATAAGATAACCTAAATATCAATTTCCAAGTAAATTTAAATTTCATCTTATAATTGGTATGCTTGTAAACTGTCCTTAATTTTATTAAAGCTTCTTGGGAGATATATTCCAGTTATTCATGTCTTAATGCACATGTATCGTATTTAGGGAAATAAACTGTCCCAATTAATGAACTAAAGATTTTATATTGTGCAGGTTAAAGAAATCAGTTAAATTTACCAGGTTGTTAAGAACATGGAGGCTGGGGAAAGGGACTCATAATGTGGTTTTCTTAGGAAATGGGATTACTGGATCGAGGAGACAGGGTACTTGTTAGTAAGAAGGTGTACTTTGTCAGAAAGGCTGCAAAAGCACTCTAAAATCCAAACTGTGAAGACCCACTTTTAAGAGATAAGCAAAGGGACATGCAGAGAACACTTAAGTATACGTGTAGTAGAAGAAAAACCAGGAGTGGAACAGTCTTAAAAGGAGAGAGAAATATTCACTCGTGAAATTGAAAGAGAGAATGCTAATTAACTCAACAGCTCACTTCAGTGTCTAATCAGCACCTCAAACTTGTTAACAACATCCAGACCCATTTTCCCCTTCTAAACCATTTCTTTAAAAATACTGTATATGGTGTTACCCTCTGATGAGCTGCTAAAGCCAGACAACTGAAATTCACTGTTGATTTTTTTCTCTTTCCTTTTTAAATTCAGCAGCAAGACTGGTGGGCACTACTTTCAAAATATTGATATATCCCAAATTAGCTACATTTCTTCATCTCCACAGCACTGCCCTTAGTCGAAGCCACTTTCATCTCTAATCTGATTACCAACTCAGCACCCTACTTTCATCACTTCCCATTGTCCAATTTTTCTAAAAACAGAAGCTAGATTATACCATTTCCCAACTTAAAATTCTCCAATTGCTCTTGTCACTTAGAATATAATTTAGATTGTATTATATTATATATATTATATTATATTATATATATGTATATTATTTAGATTCATTTATCCTTCTGATCTCATGTCCTCCCCACTCTCCCCCTTTTGTGTTACACTCAACCCTGGCTTTGTTGCCATTACCTCAGAAAGGCTAAGCTTGGTTATAGTACAGGGTCCTTATATTTGCTGTCTCATTCAGCCTGGAGTGCTCTTCTCCCTGAGCAAAGCATGATTATCTCCTTTTGGCTTTTTGGGTCTCAGCCCAAATGTCACCTTATAATGAATTACTGTTTCACTTTCTTTAGAGCAATTTTCACTCTTAGAAAATGTTTTTCCTACCATGTCTCCAACTAGAATCTGAGGTCCAGGACCTTAAATTTACTGCTCTAAGTCCTGGGTCTATAAAGGTCATGATACATGTTGGGAGCTCAAGAAACATTTACTTTAAAAAATCTGTGAAGATTCAGTGAGATGGTCTCTGGAAGCTTTTTTTAAATTTAAAATGAATCTAGAATATAGTTAAAAAGGAGGCAGGAAAAAAGGAGGGAGCAGAGACCAAGATTCTGTAGTTCAAGGTCCTGAAGACAGAAAAGTATCAAGGGCACTGGCAGAACGGCTAGACATGAAAGGAAAGGATGCTTAACGATTAGGATAAATTTAAAATCTTGGAGGTAGGACTGTGGAGGAACTGAAGTTAAGCCTTCCATGCAGCTGGAGGGACAGAAGGGTCAAAAGGTTAAAATAAGTAATGGGAAGAGTTTGAAGAAAGCAAAACAAGGAGCACAGCTAACCCAGGAAATGAAAGAATTATGTATAAAAAGTACCAAACTAAGCATAAAGGCACTTGATCGGTTCTGCCTCCACCTCAGGTATATGGCAGCCATTTATCCATCTGGGCTTACTTATAAAATGGAGTAACCTCAGCTCAAAAATTTAAAAAAGAAAGCAATGTACTCAACATAGTGCATAAAAGTCTTATAATGATGTTTGGTATATATGTCTGAGATAATGTAATCTCTGATACTTGAATGTTTCTATAGTGACAGTTCCATAAAGTTACATAACCCTCCCTTCCGTGCTTACCAGTGCAGACAAAAAGCCTGTGATAAAAATCCATGAGTATGTGGACAAACCAACAAATACTTCATTCATTAGACTGTTTTATGCAAACTATCTCCGAGGCTGGATTTGAAGCACACTGGTTTATTGGCATTTGTTCTTTGCTCAAAAAATGTTAATACATACGAATATTTTTCTCAGGGCTAATAACCCCTCCCCCCCAATACCCTTTTGAAAGGCCACTGATATGCAAGCCCTCATTTGCCTTTTCACTCTTAATTTTGTTTTTAAAGTATAAGGTAGCCCCATTTTATCGGTATCCTTTGTTCTCTATTAAGAGGAACTTTTTCTGCAACTGTGTTAGCTCATCCTTACACCTGTGCTATTATGGCATTCTCTTCAAATCTAAGTGTTACCATCTTCTACAGCTCTCAGTCCCATCAGCTCCATTCAAGTTTTCATCAACTACTATGTAACTATAAAAATCTCTCCCTTAACATCCCTTGGACTTCACAGTGATTTACATAATTTAGCACTTAAACTGAAATGGTATCAACTTCATGTGTCATCCATCTACCTGCCCAACTACCTAGAATTTACCAAGTGTCTCCAGTGTACTAGGTAGGTACCCTTTGAGATGCTCATCTATTGCAATGAACCAAAACTGAAGTCCCTACCGTCATGGAGCTACATTTTATTTTCTCGAATCACTTAGTGAGCCAGTTTTATGAAGAATGCCAACTACTTTCAGGCAGGGATACTTGTACTTCTTTCGGGTATAACAACACATGAGACAATGTACTTGAAGGCACTGTAACCCATGTTTCTTGGCTGATGACATTAACTGGAAAATATAGTTTACATTTACCAAAAATAAACATTAAAGGGTAATTTTTTAATACTGTAAAAGGTATCTGCTAATGAAAAATATTTACCAAATAATTAGCTCTAAATAGAACCAATCTTATTTAAAATAATATTTAACTGAAAAGTTTAACCACCAGTATGTAAAAAGCAGCAAAATGGAGATTGGAGAGACCCAAGAGAGGGGACAAACAAAGACAATGGTAATCTCAGCCATGTGGTTTAGAAGATATACCTCTTCCAGAGTATCAGCTCTTTGAGGATCATTCTACTTGATATAATTCATCTATCATTCACTTAAAGCTTTGATCATGGAAAGAATACATTAGAGCTTAAAAACACACAACTTAAAACATCAGGATAAACATTAAAAATACAACTCCTGTAAAGTTTTTTAAAAACTAAACACTGGCTGTAACTTGTACATAACATAAAGCTAGTTCCAAACTAAAAATAATTTTGGAAATTTTAGTACTTGCTTTCTGAATAATAAATCAAGAGTTTGCTATGACTAAAGGTAAAAACTGACAACGTTCTACACAAGAATGTGATAAAAATAAATAACTGCTTACTTAACTCATAAACAGAAGTAAATTCTAATGAGTATTGATAAAAATGCATAGACTTTCTGATGTTGCTTGAAGAAGAAAAGTTAAATATAATAGATTTTATAGTTTGGTTCAATCTGAATTCATTCAGCCTCTATCAAGCTATTGGAGCTATTGGAGTAAGGCCTAAAAAGGATAAAACAAAAAGAATGTTCACCATGATGATGATGTCTTGAAAATATATTATCTCAGGACATAAAACATAGGTTTTATTTTTTTAAAAACAAAAAACTAGAATAAAACAAATTAAAATGTTTTCCTGTGATTTACTTATATCTTTCAAAAGATATATACTGAAGTAAACTTCCATATGCTAATGATTTTTATTGTTTTAGATGTAGTTAACCTAGACTTCAAGAGCTAAATAATTAGAACCCTTTAAGATTCCTCTTGACACTTTTAAAGGGATGGCAGAAGAAATAGTGATGTGAATGGTATTTGAAGAATTACAGATTATAACTAAGGGATTCATTTCCTTCAGTATATCTTGCAGTGATATAATAATAAGGATATGACAGATACATAAAACTACATTTATAACGTATAAATTTATGAAGTCATTTTACCTAATATCAAAATATCTTACTGTAAGATGAGGTCTATATATATAGCCCAGAACAATACTGCAAATCCATTTTTCTCCATATTGAAGGAGGCATCCTGACAGAGGCTGATGTCCTGAATCTCTTCAGAAATATATAAAGCTCCAATGGAAAATAATTTCTAAGTGACTTTAACATCCGTACTAAGCCTGTTAATTCACCTATAAATGGGATTATAAGAGTACCCATGTCATATAATTGTGAGATTTAAGTAAATCAGCAAGTATAATATGCTTAGAATAGCACCTGGTCATATAACTATTGGCTATTATTAAATGTTTACTTCACTAAAATGTAAAAATTTTCTGATAAAAACTAAACTGACAAAAATCAGACAAGTATAGGGGTTTATCTGGGGATTACTGGTGCTAGAAAATGGCAATGTTAAATGAATCTCCTCAAAACTGTTATTAAAATATGTGGATAGGGTTTCCCTGGTGGCACAGTGGTTGAGAGTCTGCCTGCCGATGCAGGGAACACGGGTTCGTGCCCCGGTCCGGGAAGATCCCACATGCCGCAGAGCAGCTAGGCCCGTGAGCCATGGCCACTGGGCCTGCGTGTCCGGAGCCTGTGCTCCGCAACGGGAGAGGCCACAACAGTGAGAGGCTCGCATACCACACACACACAAAAAAATATGTGGATAATGAAGATTCCTTCTATTAACTTTTTCAAGGAATCTAATATTTGTGATGAAACCTGGACTACATGGAAATAGATGGGTAAAACTCCATCTAAGAGCTCTTATTCACAACCCATAACTGAGCTATTCCCTGCTTTTATCTGTCAAATTACTAACAAGCTAACAATTTTCAGTTTAATTTGGTATATTTGTGACTTGGTAAAAAACTGGTAATTTAACTGATAAAAATATAAATGACTGGAAGTAATCTAAGTGCTTAACACTAAGGAAACCTTTTATTAAAGAGATTTAAAACGTATTTTCATTCATATAGTATCAGTAGTACACTTATTACATACTTTGTGAATTACTGAACTATACATATGACTAATTACATAATATTTTCATATCAGCTATATAAATACAGGTGCTTTGTAAAAAGTACCTATTTATACAGCTTGTTTATGTGTGTGTATTTATATGTGGAGTTGACTCAAGCAGGGAATGGCTTCTAAACTGAGTGTATTCAAAATTGTCCTTGAAAATCTCTTAAACACCTATCACAGCAAGTTTATATGGTTATATATATATATATATATATATATATGGTATGGTAAAGTTTAAAAATTACTGAACTAGACTGTAGGAAGAAGCAAAAGGAAGCTAAATATGCAGAAGTCTGGGCAAACTCTGCTTACTTGCAGTTTATTCCATACTGTTTGACATTTAGCAAAATTTATTGTGAAGATTAAATGAGATAGTGGGCAACCCATCTTATCCCCTGATTTCATTCTAAACATAGCTGAGAGGTTAGGGTGGGACAGGTAAACAACGAAAAAATTAGAAAGGACATATATACATTTCCTTTGGGGCTATTTAATCTTGTACATTCAATATGAAAGTAAAATATTTAATTTTGGATTTCAAGAAACATCTTGTTTACTGGAAATATAGATTGAAGAGGTTTTCTTCAAGAAAAAATATTAGGAAATTACTTTGAAAGCTAGTATTATCTGAAGTGAGACATTTCTAATCCTTAGCACAGTGCCAGTTTTCAATAGGCCACAATGCAGAATGTAACTCCCCAGTCATACTAAGTTTTAATTGTCATCTACAATGGAATATTCTCCCAGTCTGCTTTTGAAATTTCAGTGCTCACCTTTAAAGTATTTCACAGTTTTAACTCTTAATTCTAAAGTAGCATCTTCATCACATACAAAAATAGTTCGGGGATGTTGCTGGAAGGCTGAAACAGTCCACATGTGATTGACTCCTTCTTCTATTGCTTTGTAGAGAGCAAATGCCTTGTGTGCACCTGTTATGAGGATCATTACCTGAAAAATCGTGGACATTACCTGTCAATTCTTAAAACATGTTCCAAATGACTAAGAAGCTCTATTTTTTTTAAACAAAGAATTTAGCACCAATATTTTTCTAAGGGTTAAAATAAAAATAAACAGCTCCATATTTCTTCATAGTTCAAGGTATTTATTTCTGCTCTTTAAGGTAACAGGCAAGCACAAAGTGTATCTCTACTTCTGGCTGAACAAAGTAAAATAGTGTCTTGTAATGGAGTATTATTGAATATACCATAATGCCTATGATAATTAACACATTAAATACTGATGTACAAGAAGAGACCTGGGAGAATGAAGAAAAAGAAACAAAAGGGATGTTTTGCAAAAGCAGAGTTACAGATCAACAAAGAATTTATATAACCAGAAATGATATATCAAATTGCTCTAGCCCAGATAAGCAATAGATATTACTTTGGAAAAGCAAAAGACTCTGAAATAAGATATTTTAAAAGTAATCTAGAGAAATGAGCCTAAAGATTGTTTCACTGAACGGGTGCTATCTAAAGCTGTTTTGGAACAAAACTAGATTTAAAGAAGGGTTCAGAATCTACTTAATGCAGGAACTGTCCTTTAAACACACATAACTGAGACCATCCTTAGGTACAGAAAATCCAAGGTCTTTGTCCCAGATCCCTGATAGCCTATGAGATAAGTCAAAGAATGTATGCAAATGTGAGTGAGTGTATACAGGTGTCTGAATGAATCTTTTCTTTAACATTTTTAGCAGTAAATCAATCCTGTTTTTACAAGTTAAACAGTTTATGTAATGTAATAAATCTTTAAACATGTTTTTTTCTGATTATTTTTAAAAAAATGAATGTTAAAGTGGTTGTAATTCTAAAATATCTGTAACAATGTAAAAATTCTGTATTTCACATTTTATAACCAGACCTTCTAAAACAGGGAGGAAATTAAAGATTAATGAACCAGATATTACTGTATTTCTTTTATCAAGATTCATTACTTTTCATTTTGAAGCTATATTTGATTAATATCAAAGCCCATGAATGAAATAAGATATGTATGAATTCTTACTGTTTTTATTGATACTTCTTGTTCAATAAGTATAGAGATCTAGGCTCAGTGAAGAATTAATATGCCTTCACCTATAATTAAAAGCATTTTTTAAAAATTAGCAATGCTTAAGGTAAGCACAGCACTGATTAATGGGTCTATTAGTTTTCCTCACTGGAAATTAATATTTTTTTCTTAAGACTAATACGTGTTACAGAGGAGTTTGAAAAAAAAAAACAAAATATTCAAGTTCTTTGCTCCATCCTGTCTTCTAATTCAGAATCTTTGGGATTAGGACCCAAGAATCAGGGTCCCTTAAGTGATTAGTATGCAATCTGGCAGAAGTCCTTATACTAGCACTTGAAAAGGCTTTTTAAAACTATTTTAACACACACTACATTAAATGAGAATATGTAGTGATTGCTGCATGATGGATATTTTCTGAAGTTTAATTATTTTCAGGAGTTTTAAAATGTGATTTGGTGGTTTCAGAGTTAAACACCGAACTTAAGCACTTTTCGTGAATTATTATCTCATTTAACTACCCACATCAACAGCGTGAGATAAATACTATTCTTACTCATATTTCACAGATAAGGAATGAGGCACAGATATTCTGTAACTTGCCCAAGGTCTTGGTAAGGCTACTATATAAACAAGAGGTCTGATTCCAGCATCCATATCCTTAACAACTACAATAAGACATATATAACCTTTGAGAATTAAGAAGAAATATCTGGAAAATCAGAAATTGAAGAAAATCCCTCTTGGAATATAATTTGACGTTGATAATACGTGATTATTTCTACTCTATCTGCTCCACTATTCTCAAGGAGAGTATTTCTTGTATTGTGAAAAAGCTTAAGAGTAGCCCTATCTGAAACCAAATTTTAAGGATAAGCAGAAAAGAAAAGGGGGCACTTCAGACAGTTATGGGGTGGTCAATAAAAAGCTAGAAATTTGGTAAGGCTGAGCATAGGGAAATGAGATGGCTGAAAACTGAATTTTGATAATACAGAGCATTTTATGCCAAAGAGGCTAGATATCATCTTGTGATGAAGCAGCAAGGAATCAGAGACTCTTCATTACATGCATGAGTAATAACTATGTTTTTGGGGAAAAAAAAAACTCAGGCTGTAATAGAGAACAGGAAAGGGAAAGAATGGAGATAGCCATGATTTAGGATACGTTTGCAATAATCCTTAAAAAACTGATATAGACCAGAAGTAAGGCAGCTCCGATGGATTTATCTGATGGATTTATCTCTGTTCGATGGAGGGCTGGATCCTTATTTATCTCTAAGTTAAATGGTGGAATGTGGTGACTGATATAGATGTGAAGAAGCTGAGAATGACACACGTTTCAAGTTCAGATAATTTTCATGGAGGATGTTGCTGTTCATCAAGGGAGGGAGACAATTTTGGTAGAAAGATGAATTTAAATTTTGAACAGTTTAAGTATAAGGAGTCAATTGGAAATATGAAATCTGCAGCTTCAGAAAAAGAACTGGCTAAAGATATGTACTGGTAGTTATCACTGTATTGAGCGTAGTTGACCTTTTTAGAATAGTACTAAATCTACCAAGAACAGGGTTCCAAAGTGTGACTGCTATTGATGTGTTAATTAAAAAAAAAAAAAACACCACACAAAAAAGGTCACTGCCCAGAAGTATGCATAGTGAATACGCAGTGCTAGGAGATGACCCCCTAGGTAACAACAACATTCAAAAGGCAGATGGAGGAAGAAGAGCCAGGGAAGCATACTGAGAAAGAATGGTCAGAAAGAAAGAAGAGTAATGGTAGAGGTTTATGATGGAAGAAATAGTCCATAGGAATAAATGATGAAAAGAAGCCCAGTAGGATAAGACCTGTAGCAAAGATGATGGTCTTAACAACTAAGAACTTGTCACTGGTGACTTCTGTGACATTCAGTAAGTCAACAAAATCAAAAGAAGATTTTTAAGTTTTACTGGTTTTTCCTTATGTCATCGCAAGAATAAACATTCAAATTATTATAATTATATATAATAAGCAATTCTAAAGATGCTACAGTAATTAAAAACAATTTGTGTCTTTTCTTTTGGAATTACCTTTAAAATATAAAGCATTATCTTTAAATATATCTCAGTAAAAACAAATTTTAATCCTTTGAGGGTAAATGTGGCTTTCATCAAACAGCCGGAAGTCAATAAAAATCAGATCTGGTGGTTCAGGTAGACAGCCAAGCTGTGGATAGAACCAACTTTGTCCAAAATGAATTATAGGCAAAACTATCATTCAAACTATTCTCAACAGTTACTGAATACCTATTATGTGACAGGCAGTGTACTGTGCTAGATATACATGACTCATAAACACTTGGAGATTATAAACTAATGAGGAAGGGTATTAAACAACGAAACATACAGAAACAATTATAAACTGCAAAAAGTGCTATAAACAAAAACTGTGGTAAAAGAATAAAAGAAAGTAATTTTGATTATAAGAATTATGGTCAGAAAATGGAACTCTGAAAGCTGAAAACGGGTGCCATTTTAGCTAAGCAAGGGCTAGAGAAGTAGAACATTTCACAATTAATTAACATCAATGTAAGGCCTCAAAGCAAGGAAGGAGTGAAAACTGAGGGCAGTGACTTGTGTGGTTCATTACCTAGTGGACAATTCCCAAGTCTTAAGAAACCTGTAATAACTTCTGGGTTGTCACTTCCAGGGTCTGTACAGAAGGGCCTCATTATCTGAGTTGCCAAAGTGTGAAGATACTTATTGATGCACTGACCACTTAAAGATTTGTCTCCCATTCAAACCTACTTTCCACTCAACAGTGACATCTGTCCCACACGTGGATTTAAATTTTAAATGTATTTGCAGTTATTGAAAATGACACTGAAGAACAGCTCACATCACAGTTAAAACCACTGGCAGATGAAAATGTGTACACATGAAGCCCATTAAAATTGAAGATAAAGTCATTAAGTATAATCATGTGATACTTGTTTCAAAAGAATGCTATGAAAAATCTAGCAAGACAATAGCCAAGACAATGGAAACAACCCAAGTGTCCATCAACAGAGTACTGGTTTAAGAAGATGTGGTGTACACACACACACAATGGAATATTACTCAGCCATAAAAAAGACTGACATACTGCCATTTGCAGCAACATGGACGGACCTAAAGAATATCACACTAAGTGAAGTGATACAGAAAAAAACAATACTATATGCTTGCTATCACTTATATGTGGAGTCTAAAAAACAATACAAGTTAATCTATATAAAACAGAAAAAAACTCACAGACATAGAAAACAAACTAATGGCTACCAACGGGAAAGGGGGTAAGTTAGGAGTACAGGACTAAAAGATACAAATTACTATATGTAAAACAGATAAGTAACAGGGATTTACTATATAGCACAGGGAACTATTCAATATCTTGTAATAACCTATAATGAAAAATAATCTGAAAAAATATATATATAACTGAATCACTCTGCTGCACACTGGAAACTAACACAGTATTGTAAATCAACTATAATAAAGCACTAAAGTCCTTGGGAAAACTACTAAATAATAAAAGTTTTGCCATAATTTTCTTTACAGTCATGCTGGGAATGAATACTGTGAGGTGAATAGCATCATATAATTTTGTTGGAAAAGTCAAACAAGAAACAAAATCAATGTTTGAATACTGTTAATTCTAAGAATTAGCATAAGAGTTGCACTGTAACTTTAATTTTGTTATATGTAAGAAATCGTTTTGCATAACTTTCATATTTTAGAACTAAGATTGCTCTATTTTTTTTCAATTTACTATGAAATTTCAGTCTTTAAAAGGTCTTTTTTCATAAACCAATTATCGTTAGATGTAAAACTCCATTTTGAATGACAGTTCTATTTGTGCATTCAAGTCTAGATATATTTACATTAAGATCAGTTACTCATTCACCATACCTTGTCTGTACTCTTTCCTCTGAACCTGTCCAATCCTGCTGCCAGAAGGGAATGGAGTTTTGGGTTTCCATATAATTTAACCACTTATAATCATGATCTGACTATAATTTGGTCTGTTATTCTCAGGGCAGGAAATGACAGCCCAATTAAAAACTAAAAAATTTGAGTCTACTGTTCAGAACTCTTGCCTTCTTAAACATACCAAATTTAGAACAGATCCAGCCCTAAAGGGGTTCTTTTTCCACTGGAAACCAACTGAGCTATCCTCCTACAGTCAAGAATCACATTACACTAAATTATCCTAAGCCTCCAAAAGCAGTTTAATGTTAATTATGACTGCATCTTTGTTGCAACAGTCCTTTCACAAGACTATATGATCAGTGTGATTTTAGGACCTCAAACTGTGAAACAAGAAGAGGCAAGTAAAGCAGTACCCCAAAAGAGATGGTGCCTAATTTTTAGTTTCCAGCTCCAAAGACTTAATTTACTTGAATTCTAAACATGGCAATGAGCCTAAAAGAAATTACTGAAAGCCAGACAACAATTTATACTGCAAATAGGATTAACCCAAAATAGCACTTATTTGACACCACAATTTCTCCAAAGTCTATAGACATCAAAGGAAAAACATCAAAGAACATTTAATTCTTACTTCTCTAGCATCCATCACTGTCCCCACACCAACTGTTAGAGCCATAGTTGGCACTTTTGATAAATCTCCATCAAAATATTTAGCATTTGCCAAAATGGTGTCCATTGCTAGAGTCTTTACTCTTGTCCTTGATACTAAACTGGATCCTGGCTCATTGAAAGCAATATGACCATCTGGACCAATTCCTTTCAAAAGAAATACATATACACACACATATATACATAAGTAAATAAGGTTTCTCAAAGTTCAACATGATTTAAAGACCAAAGAAATAGTCATAAACACGCTTACCTTGTTTTATTTGATAGCTGAATTTCTAATGCTGCAGTAAAAGATTTGTTCCTGTATTTGATTCAACAAGTATTTCAATGTTTTCCATATGCTTAGCATTGAGCTAGCATGATTCTAACAGCAAAATTAAGTATCACTTTATAATAATACTTTATAAAGCAATTTCACATGCATCCTCTCAACAACACATATATTTAACAATCTTTGACATAGTCAGATTAACCATATCTATTTACCTCATCTCCCCCTTTTTTTAAGCTCAAAAGGAAACTTTGATGCTAAAGGATAATATATGATTTGTTCAAGGTAAATAATTTAGTAAATACTAAGACAAAACTCAAATCTAAATCTTCTGATTCCTAACCCAGTGGTCTTTATATTCACACTTTAACTTGCTTGGTTCTAGTCTAGATGGGGCAGTTAACTACTGGACCTCCCTGTAGTATAGTTTCCTCACTTATAAAAATGTTTAGATTGGACAAGATATTATCTAAGGCAGTAGTTTTCTTCAAACTTTGACTGCAACCTACTGCAAGAAATACATTTGACACTGCAATCTAGTACACATATAAACAATTAAAACAAGAATTGCATGAAATAATACCCTTACGAGGAGCCATTCAAGCTATTTTTTATTACATTTTGTTTCATTAACAAAACGTACAAAGGGAAATGGTGGATGTGACTGACCATATTGATTTCATGCCCTAATAATATGTGACAACCACAATTTGAAAACTCTGCTTTAAGGAGATCTACTGCCAGCTGAAATATTCTAGGACTGCCTCTAAAATATAGATAAGAATATGACATTTCTTATTTGAAGGAAATTGGAGGTAAATCTTTTCATAAAATCAAGAATCTTTCTATGGCTTAAGTAAATCAAGTTTTATATACATGGACCCTACTTGCTAGTCAGATTTCTGGCAACTTCAATCAAAAAAAATAACCCCACAAGTTCTCTGGGTCAAAATACTGGTTATACTTATATTCTGCATATTTAATGATATATAGGTGTATCTTATTGGCTCTTAACACACAATTCTAACAACTTTTTCCCAGGCTACAACAAAGTAAAATATGACAAAGAGTAACCTGGTTTTGAATGAAGAAGGAAGAACTGAAAACCTTAGGAAGCAAATATGAACTACCAAAGCACAATAATCTAGGAATTTTTAACAATATAGGATTAATTTTTAATCTAGTACGTAAAGCCAGACCTATATGTGGTTAATATGTATGGTTTGTTTCCACTATTAAGTATATATATGCTTGTCTATTTTAAATCACAGATACGCATCTCTCTCTAGATTTGTAAAACTGTTCTGCTTTTCCTCTTAAGTATACATCTACCTAAATATTTTTATTTATATGTCTCTATGGAGGAAAGGATGGAACCAGGAAAATAAAAGAGTTCCAGAAAAAAATAGAAGGTCCTCAAAGATCAGTATTAGTGGTCTCACCGTTGATTTGGGTCACACAAGTGTACAAAGCTGAAATTATCAGGAATGGTTCATGATGGAGAAGCGTCAATACATTCCCTTACTATCAGTAACTATCAAAAATTGAGCTTTTCCTGAAATAAAATTATATTTTTAAAATGTTCAGAATGTTTTACAAAGCCTTATAAAATTTTCTTAAAAATAATCATGAACTCTAAACACCATGGTTAATTCTTATTCAGTCTTTAAGTGTAGACTAAGATATCAACACCTTTTTTTTTTTTTAATTTATTTTATTTTTGGCTGTGTTGGGTCTTCATTGCTGTGCACGGGCTTTCTCTAGTTGCGGCGAGCGGGGGCTCTCTTCATTGCGGTGCGCAGGCTTCTCACTGCGGTGGCTTCTCTTGTTGCTGAGCACAGGCTCTAGGTGTGAGGGCTTCAGTAGTTGTGGTGCGCGGGCTCAGTAGCTGTGGCATGCAGGTTCCAGAGCACAGGCTCAGTAGTTGTGGCACACGGGCTTACTTGCTCTGTGGCATCTTCCTGGACCAGGGCTCGAACCCATGTCCCCTGCATTGGCAGGTGGATTCTTAACCACTGCGCCCCAGGGAAGCCCGAGATAATCAACACCTTTATGAAACATCTCTAAAACCTCTGAGTCTGGATTGTGTGTCTTTCCTGTGTCTATAGTTCTATGGGCTAGAAAGTAAACTTCATGAGAGTAGACTTTCTCTTCTTCATAACTGTATCCTTACTATTTAGAACACATGACACACAGGAGGCCCTCAATAAATAATGGTTGAATAAATGAATGGATGGTTGGTATTGTTCAGAATGTTCAGTACAGTTTTTGCCCCCTTCTACCCTGCTCTGCTCCCCTCACAACAGGGGCTAGACCAATCATAACACCCTATATCTCATATTGTTTAGGCAGAACTGTTGTGATCTAAGGACAAGTACTTAGGCCAAGCTGAAACAATCAGAATTTCTCTCTATAAATCTGAAACTTGACCAGGAACACAGAAAGAAAGAAGGCATCTAGAGCTGAGGCATTTGATGACAGCACTGCAGGAGAGGATCAGGTGAGTCCCTGCTTCAGTTCATCTGAGGCTCCTGGTTCTTGTTCTTTTAAAGACTTGTTTTTTCCAACTCTGATGTCAGTTCTGTGAGTTACCCCAGAATTATTCCAATAAATTCACTTTTAGTCTCATTAGTAGACTACATTTACTTGCAAATCAAAGAATCTAATCGTGTAACCAAAGTAAAGGGTTAAAAATTTCCCCAGTGTCTTATTTTTACCTTTTAAACACAAATTATCTTAAGATAATTTTAAAGTTAATAATGCTTTTAGAGTCTATTTATAGATTTCCATGTTTGTGTACTTTATTGCTGGGTATGGATCAGGAATTGCATGATACACCTTATTCTTTCTCCCAACAATTCTGTCATCAGATGAAGAACTTCTGAGTATGTATTTCCTCCTTTCTCCTTTCTATAGAGGGAAGGGAACTCTTGCTCCATTTCCCAGGAGTGAGCAATGGTGGATTAATACTCTGGAGCTCTTCTCTGGTCTTACTATTTCCAAATTCAGAGGGGAGGAGTAGGAAACCCCATTCTGGCCTCAAGCCCAACCTGCAATCTCTAATCCAACTTTACCTTTAATAAAGCTGATATTTTGATCCCATTTGGCTCAGTTCTTAGTGTTTTTATTAACCAAACCCTGGAACAAAAGAAGGGTAAGTGGTAAGACCCAGATACCAAGCCTCATCTTGAATATCCAATGATAACAACCTAGATCAACAAAGGTGAAGAATCAAATGAGATTCTTTCATGAGACAGATCCAATAATAGGGTATCCCAAACAGGGGAAAGTTCAAAGAAAATGTAATAAGCCAACCCTCCGTTCCCTATACACAATTATATGTCCCTTCGATAATAAATATAAACTGTCAGACCCTGGATTAGCCCACGACTACAATGAAGGTGTTAATGGAAGAGGAAAGGAAATCCTGTTAAATTTTTTTGCAAGGGGAGAACTACAGGAAGTTTAAGACAAAAATTGGTTAAAAAACAAAATAAAGTTCTTTTTAGTAGTAAGAGTCAGTGATAAACATAAATAATTATGATTATGCTCCATTAGTTTCAAAGGTAGAACTAAGGTGAGTTATTGTGAGGAAATGCACTGAAAAACTTTAGCTATAAAGAAACAAGAAGTGGCTTAAAGCTATGGGGAAAGAAGAAAGTTTACTATAAATCTCTGAAAAGGGAGATTAAACCTTAAACATTACATTAAGCTAAAATATTTTCCGGAAAGTAGGCAAAAGGACAAAATGGAGTTAAAGAGCTCTTATCAGTTTTTTTTCCCCCAAGTAAATTCTACTTCCTGGCATTGAGACCCCAAGGGATTTGTCACAAGAATCCTTATGTAAGGTCAATAAATTAACAGGAAAAAATAAGTCCTCAAATAAAGAAGTAAAAAAATACTATTTATGTTATCCATTCAGCCATTTTTAATACTGAAGTTTTAATAGTTGCATATCTTTTTGTATAATGGTAAATGAGTGAAAATATTTCTTGATATAACTAAGATAAACAGTTTAGGTATATTATTTTACAGTAATTCTACTTGATTTTGGTAGAGTTTAGAAAATCTAAAGAATGCGTGGGTAGCACACTCCTTAAACATTTTCAAATATCTACTGCCTTGGCCTTGATATTGGTAGGCGCAAACGGTAATTATCTCAGAATTGAGCAATACGGACAAAACTGGAATGCAAATGTTTTCCAGGAATAGTGAAGTAATATTAGCAAGTTTTATTTAAAAAATAGATACTGTCTATTTTGAAAAGCAAACTAGTCTAACTTGGATTCTTGCTCAGATAAAAAAACCATCCTAGACTGTCTATTTAAGAAAGTAATTGATATTAGTTCTGCTAGGTAGAGATAACAATTTCCTCAAAGAGAAAATCTTCAGTCTTGCTGGATACCCTTAGAGGTAAATCAGTAAAAGAGCAGGACATTCAATGAACTAAGGAAAAATTACTTCAGAAACTACATCTCAGAGACAGAGTGGAGTAACACTTAATGGATTACCAACTACATACCAAGCAATGCACAAGGCATTTTATACATGTTATAATGTGGTTAATTCTCATCAATTCTGAAATGGTTAATATAATCTTGTTTTACAAATAACTTAAATATATTGAATTAGTATACTGAACTAGTTTACTGAAATCAATAAATTTCCTAAGATCTTACAGATAGTAAGTGGCCAAAACAGGATGCTAATTTTTGTCTGACGATAAAACCCAATTTTCTCCAAAGGCAACCAAACACCTCTACAATACCTGGCCACCTCAACCATAAATTAACCTTAGTACAGGTCTATTGAAGATCTAATTCATATAGTTTTGAGCAGTCTTCTAATAAATTAATTGTAAGATATACCTGGATCTAATGGATATATCTATCTCTATATATCTAATGTTAATTTAGAGCTTTAGTATGTTTAGTTGAATACTAAAGAATCTGGCAAAAAACAATTTTGGTTTCAGTTTAGATGATGTACTATTCATATGCTCCATACTGATAGCAGAAAACCGTATTGTCATTACAAAGGAAGAGATCCTTTCAATGGTAGATCATGAACACACAATATACATACACATATGTATGTTTGTGTGTGCACGTATATATATAAATTTCAAGTGGAATTTAGTTAATTAAACATTTACTTTAGAGTTTTTTAAGACAATTATACAGCTTAATTCATATTAACTAAAGGCTGATGATAAAAATTTTACATTCTTAACTGATTTCTTAGTGAAATGAAGCAATTTGAATGATCAGTAGAGAAATGTTAAAATCCACCTGTTCCACATGCAGACTTTCAGAGATTTAACGCCGTAATTTGATAAGAAAGCTGGGTTGGGGTTTTAAAGAAACAGTAGAAGAATAAGAGTATCAATGAGGAAAAGAAACATCACTCGTTTTCTAAGATGTGGTAAACTATCAGTTCTAAAGAGGTAATTAGGCAGGGATTAGGACCTATTTCTCAAGCCATAATTTAAACAATCCCTACTTGCAACATTAAGATTATTTTTTGATGAAAATAAAGTAAAATAGAAATCAATAGCTGAATAAATGGGTATTACAGACAGTCACAGATGTTCTTTACATTACACGAAGGTAAGTTTTTTTTTTAAAGCACCTAGTTCAAATATTAATAAATGATTAATGACAAAACGTTTTACGTACCTCCAACAAAAAGATCAATTCCTCCAGCTTCTTTTATTTTCTTTTCAAATGCATCACATTCTGCTTGTAAGTCTGTAGCATTCCCATCAAGGATATGAGCATTATTAGGATCTATATCAATATGCTTAAAAAAGTTATTCCACATATAAGAATGGTAGCTTTCGGGATGATTTCTGGGAAGTCCTAAATACAAAGTTAATAAATAAAAATGTAACTATTTCCAGAAATAAATCTAAAGTTTACTTTTCTGATTAAGCCATAAATGCTATTTAAAATATGTAACATTTCTATACCATATTCAATTTAAAAGCATTTTTATACGGAATATATGCTTATTATGTGCCAGGCATTATTTTAATCACTGTACATGTATGTATTAATTAATGTGTACAATGTCTATGGAAATAACTATTATCAATCTCACTTTATAGATGAACAGAAACACAGAAAAGTAACTTTCCCAGGGTCACAGAGCTCACAAAGGGGCTGGAGCACAGAAGTCTAGTTCATGTGCATGTAATCACTATACTCCCCTTCTCAAATACAAAATTTTAACCAATAAAACTGATTTATGTGTTAAATTCAACATAAATTAAATGGCCACACAACTGAAATCTTGATCTACGTTCTTCCTCTGTTATTCCTATTTACATGCAAGGTATACTAAATTACGACAGTTCTTTGACAATGACTCAGGCTACTGTTAAAAATGTGTACCTATAAAATTTAAATTTTAACACAGAGTTTATATATATCACTGATCTTTCTAGTTAAGCAAGGTCACAATCAATAAATTATAAAAGCTTCAAGGCTACAAATAGCCTTATATTTAAAAAATATTTTACTAATTACTTTTACATACATATTAATTCATTTATCCCCACAACAACACTGGTTTTAACTTTGCCTTAAGAAAAAAAGAAAAAGAGAAAAAGAGAGAATGAGAAATGTGAATGAATTGGCTCAAAGTCGATGGAGCCAGGACTGGTAAGTGGCATAGCTGAAGACGAATGCAAATCTTCTCATTTCTAGTCTCACGGTCCTTCTACTACGTCATGCTGTCATTACAAAAATAGTTTTTTTTATATAAACTCCCAACCCCACTACAAGGTAATACATTATACTCTAGAAATATATTCATATTACATTCAAAACAAATTTAAATAATGTTAATATTCTCAATATATTAATTTTTTAAATATATAACATGTCCAAATAATATATTCAAATAATATAGCTTACCTACATATTCATCCATGTTAAAGGTCTTCACATATTTAAAAGAAAGGTCTCCATTCTTATGATATTCTATTAGTTTTTTATAACATCCTAAAGGTGTACTCCCTAAAACAGATAAACATTCCATTTTCTAACATAACTTGAAAATCTAATTTAAAAAAAAGTTTATATTAACCTTATTCTCTTCTTACTTAATAGTATTTTATATTTCTAATTTATTAGGCAATTATTAATTTACACATTCAGTTAACAAATATATGTTGAATTAGTCTCTCTACAAGGTAACCTAAAATTTTAGTAAACTGGAATTTGCTGAATAAAGCTGGGAATCTGTCAACAGAAATTATAGCTTGGAAAATTATTCTTGTGTCGCTGGATATTTGGAATTAATGGTGTATATTCCAGGATTAGAAACTTCTAGAGAGCACATGTGAATTAGAAGAAAAACAAACGTCCCACCTTTAGAGAAAAAACTATTTAGAGAGGGATTTGCAGCATAAATGATACATAAATAGGTGAAGTATTGACCATTCAATGAAATCAAAAGTGAAACCAGAGCTGAATTTAAACACTGCCTCTACTTTCAAAATAGAAAGTGGCAAGGATCAAGTGAGGAGGCTTATCCTTTAAGTTTTTAACTGGAGCTCCTGTTTCTCATTTTGTGTTATTTTCAGCATATATCAGCTAAAATGTATAAAGTAAAATGATTTCTAGGAAATGGGATCTTGGCTTTGGATACTTCATCTGAGTTCTTAATGTTATTGTTTTATAAATGTGATTCTTTTATGTTTTATGAAATTAAGATCTGCTTGATAGTGCTCCATGAAACGACACAATAAAGATAAATGAATTTAGCCACTTGAGGATGGCCTCCCTTTGTTTTTTAAATCTGCTGTATTTTTTCATTTTAACTACAAATTCGAAGACTAGATTGACTACATTCTTACAACAAGCAACCTGGCCCACACAATCCTGGTCAGAGTATTGGTTTCTAGTCCGCCCACCATCACAAAACAAAATAAAACACCCAAACACAAAATTTCTACTCAAGAGGCAGGGAGAAGTATGGCAGAACTAAGCAGTCTCTGGCAAAAAAAAAAAAACACCAGAAAAACAAAAAAACAACTAATACAAAAAAAATCCAGAGTAGTAAAAAAACTGACTCTCATTTAAGATGACAGAATAATAGAAGTGGCTAAATATCACACAGACAGGTTCACAGAACAGAAGACTAATAGGTTTTCTTAAAGTTAAGCACACATATTGTTTTAAATTGTCATTAATAATTTAAAATTTATGTGGTCAAACTTTACAATTCTCAAAGAACTACAGCCCACTAACATGAAACCTGGATAAAAGATGGATAAGTATGCTCTTCTTTCTCCTTTTCTAGAAGCATAACAAATTTTCTGTGTGTATCTTTCAGCGTCAAGAGAATAGTTATAGGACTCCCTCCGTAATTTAAGGACATATGAATATAAAAAGAAGTTGTCACAATAGTGATAAAAATCACATTCATTTTCTACTTTTTAATCAAAGTGGCTGAATAGAAAAAAATCAATGGAAGATATGGTACACGGTGAACTGGTAAAAGAAACTTCATTTTAATATATTTGCTTTGCAATACTCATTTACTAACATAACTAATTTAGCAAGTGCTTACTATGATTCAGATAAAACAAAGATTATGACTGTTTCTACCCTAAAAGAACTCACAGAATACGGATAGACAAGTACAAAGTAACTATAACACAAGGAAAAATATAAATAACCTATAAGAAGTCTGGGGCAGTATAGTGAATCAAAGAAGAAAACACTATAGTCTTGCTTGTGGGAGAAAGGATGAAAGATGGCATTTCAACTGAGTCTTTGAAGAAGTGAAACTCCCACAATCAAAGAATGGGTTAAGTTGTAATTGAAAATAGAAAAAAGATGGGGGAGGAGGTTCAGAGATGACACTTGTATGCCTACCATGTGCTAGATGCTATGCTGGTGTTTCAAACATTAGCTAATGTAAATCTCACAAGTTTGGGAAATTGGCATTATCTTTCCCATTGTGAAGGTGGAAGAATTGGGGTAAAAAAATTAAGGAATGTGCCAAATATCACACACACGGCAGTGAAGCCAGATATTCAAGAGATTCTCATAAAGTTCTTATTATACAGTATGCTAGCAACATGAATGAAAGTAAAGCCAGCAAATTCAGGTCTTTTCTTTGAACTACAAGCCGTGTAACCTGCCTACCCTGATTCAGTGTAGAGGAATAGTGGGAATAAGTCTGGGAGGCAGGTTGGGCCCACAGCATGCAGGCCCTTAAATATCAAGTTTGTCAACATCACTTCAATAAATATATTACTGAACAGGGCTTCCCTGGTGGTGCAGTGGTTAAGAATCTGCCTGCCGATATAGGGGACACGGGTTCAAGCCCTGGTCCAGGAAGATCCCACGTGCCGCGGAGCAACTAAGCCTGTGCGCCACAACTACTGAGCCTGCGCTCTAGAGCCTGTGAGCCACAACTACTGAAGCCTGCGCGCCTAGAACCCATGCTCTGCAACAACAGAAGCCACCGCAGTGATAAGCCTGCACACCACAACCAAGAGTAGCCCCCGCTCGCCACGAATAGAGAAAGCCCACACACAGCAGCGAAGACCCAACACAGCCAAAAATAAATAAAATTTAAAAAAAAAGATATATACTGAACAGATATTCCCCAGAATTGTGCTTGGTGGGGCGTAATTACAACATAGCATGTTGTTTACAGAAATGTATGTTCAAATTTCAAAAGCATGGGGTGGGGGGAGGTAAGGATGGGGCATGATTAACACTGTCATTGGTCAATGAAGGAGAAAAGTAGAATATGTTAACAAAGGTTTTCCAGAGATATACCCTTGGCAGATGTATTATTAGGCAGTAATACTATCCAAAATAAAGCAGAAGAATTGTATATCAAAATACACAAAAACATGTTTAGCACTGCTGGCGTTTATGGCTCTGAAGCCTTTCTGCTCCCATACTCAAATTACTGCTTATTTCTTCATAATTAAGACAAAGTGATTAAGGCAGCTAGTCTGAGCATGGCCCAGGTTGACAGAAGGCAAACTGATACAGAGGGCATGTTCAACCACTGGGGCTCACATATCAGAACTGTGGGTGCTGAGGGGGCCCATTTCTGGTGTGCACAATTAAAAAAAATTCCTCTTTGCCGTTCTTACCAACACCTACTGCCATGGACCGAAAAACAAAAAGCAAAACAACAAACAAAAAATCAACTTGGTGAGCTAACAGTATCTTTCATGGAAATTATGCAAGTGAAAAACAATTATGATTGTAGCTTTTCTATAGTTGACATGTATGGGGGGAGGAGCAAGAGGAAAAAATACTGTTTAAATAAAACACACTTAAGAGAACCTTAAATTTACATAGTGTTTACAGTATACAAGGGACTTGCTCTTATTTGAGCTTCAAAACAGCACTGTAAGCTATTAATTTCCTTATCTTCCTTAAAAGTAAGGAAAACAAGATTATGGTGTAGAATAAGTGCCCTTCAGTCACCAAGAAAGTAGCAGCTCTGATTCCAGGTCCAATACTCTTTCCTATGTAAGTCAACAATATCAAATAAAGTACCATGTATCAGTGACACTACTTGGTTATTTTTTAAGAAAAACCTTAACCGAGAACTAAATCCAATAAAGTGTATAATTAATGCTTATGTTCATTCTGTCATGAAGACATACCTGTCTTCAATTTTTCACCTGTAATACTTCTAAAATAGAAAATAATCACAGAAATAGCAAAGGGCTAATAAGATAATATGAGGCATATGAGGTAAAATTAAGAGGCAGTAGTACATATTGTAGGTACCTCTTAATGATCAATGAGAAGGCTAATCTCCCAAGAAATTGCATGAATAGTGAAAGCAACATCCCTAAATACAAACAAAAGACTACTAGAAAAAGGTACAAAAAATATCATGACCATGACCTGAGCTATATTTCCTTTTCAATTCTTGAGTGGTAGGTGAGACAGAATTTTAACAAATAGTAATGAAACTTAGATACCAGATATGTCTGTATCTATACATTTGACTTGATATCCTAATATGTTAAATCAGTGATATGACAAGAAATAAACAGGAAATATATTTTACTAAGAAAAAGCCTTCAATCCCACAACCTTGAGTACCTAATATGGAAAAAAATGGTGCATTACCTGTTGGCAAACCCAGTGTAAAATATCTGTCCTGTCCAGGTCTGAATTGAATAATGCGATTACAGATGTATTTGGCTGCCCATTCACTAGCCAAGTCATAGTTATCAAGAATTACAAGCCTCATTATGGTGATGCACAGCTTCCAGGACAAGAAGTTCAAACCTGAGAAAATTCCATTGTAGAGCACTTTAAGTAATTTACAGTCAAACAGAAGTAAAATACATTGATGACTTTTAAAAGGACAGTACTTAAGAAAGACATGCATGTATACAAATACAATCTGTACTTTTAAAATAGTAATAATGGCTGTTCTCTTTTGGACGAACTTTGAGTTCTGGGCAGTGGGCTAGGTCATTTAAGTACAAATATTAATTCTTACAACAACCTTCTGAAGTACATACAACATCCAGTTATAGATGAGTAGAGGGACTGACACAATTTGACTGAGTTCACACAGTTACTAAGTGACAAAGCTGAAATTTATATCAAGGCAAATTTACCATAAAGACATCACACTGCACTATCTCTACAGGTATACTATATAAAGCAACATAAAACAAATCTAAAGGCAAACAAAGCAGCACTCATTTATTGATTGCAAATTCATGGTAGTAATGATTACTCAGCACCTTTTGGGTTACTTACTAAAATCCAGAACTCTCCCTATGAATGATGTAATAACCAAACCTCCCTTCTGTATAAAAGTGATACCTGCACTTAAAAAAATTTCAATCAATACAGAAAGATAAAAAGAAGTTAAAAAAAAAAAATCGACCCAAATCCTGCCACTCCGAAATAATGCTCATTACTATTTGGTATACATCATTCCAGGTATCTATCTAATGCACACATATAAACAGGATGTATAGAAATAATTTCTAACAATGGGATCATACTAGACATGCTATTTTTAACAAAAAGCATAACGAATTGAATTCTTTCTGCATTAAACAGAAGCAAAAGAAAATAAAGTGAACTAAAGAAACTGCTGATCTCTGGGGGAAAAAATTATTCACAAAAAGCAATTTCAGTTCCTAAAAGTATTCTAAGGTTAAGAAAAAATATTATACAAATATTAAGAGATCAGCATCATTTAAAAACTATATGATTCCATTTTAGACAACGTGGATTGACCTACTACCATGAAAGGTGTGAAAATTACATTCTTACACTTCCTCCCACCCCGATTTCTGTAAGATGTATTATTTTATACTGCCAAGATTTATAACATTTACAATCAATGTGTTCTACAACTATAATTCCCAGATTTTAATTCTTAGTTTTATTATACTTAAATGGATCTGTTACCCACACCAATCTTTTCACAAATGGCTTCAGCAGTCCTGAATTCTGTACCCACAAACCATACATACAGAAGTCAAAATCTTTACATTAGTGGGAGCAGGAGGTCATATTACAATGAAAACACTGAATCTAAATATGTCCTTAAGAACATGATGATTTAGATTCTGGCATAACAAAAACTTACGATCACCATGATCTAGAGTTATGGCACAATAACAAGAGATAAATATCATTTACAGACAATAATTTACAGTTAAGTCATGAATTCAGTCCAACAGATGGACTTGGCCTCCATTTAAATTCATTAATAATCTAATGGCAGAAACAATTTCAAAGTTACACCAAAGAATCAGAAACATTTCCTGGCTGTTTTAACCATCAAGAGATATACTTATCTCTAATAAGGATATTCAGCAAAATGACTACTGATAAAAAGAGAAAAAAAAAAAAAACCCTGTAAGGTGAGGAGGAGGAATGGGATTCGAGCTTTCCAAGTGTCTTCTGTGTTTTGGGGCATGCTATTTCTTTTCTCAGTTCAACACACTTGTGAGGGAGGGCCTATTAAATGCCAAGCACTAAGCTCTGTAGACACAAAAATGACAAAGATAAGGATCCTACTATCAAAGGGCTTAGACTCAATAGTCTCTGGGGAAGAACTTATCCTCATTTTTCAGATAAAGAAAAGTGCAACTCACAAGTTTATTACTTAAGTTATAAAGCTATTAAGTGGTGGAGGGCCTATCTGACTGAAAGATACCTGCTTCCCAAAAGTGCCTTATAAGGAAGAATCACTTAGGATGCCTGTTAAAAAGATTCCCCGGACCTTTCCCTGGACATGGTGTTTCAAAAGATATGCAATGGTTCCACGGAATCTGCACAAATATCACAGGTGATTCTTACAATCAGGATACATTTGGAAAATAACATCATACAAGACGACTGCGTTGCACAGAGGTTCAAGTAAGCCTCTCAGACCAAACACAGGCACGGTTTGCTTTCTTAAACTCTTCCGCGAGTCTACAGTTCAGTTCTAAAAGTCCCAAATGAATCACCTCACCCAGAGAAAAGTAGAATGCCACATGTGTTCAGATTTTTAAATGTGTCTTTTTCCAGTTTTTGCCAATCCTCACACATCTGAACTGCTGCTGCGGTCGACCATTCTCTGACATCTTGACCCGACAGCACTCAAAAAATGACACAGCACCACCTCTGCCCTCATCTTCCTCTGGTGCTGATTCATTTTGGGTGTGCGTCCCTTGGACAAAGAGCTGCCAAACACAAACCTGAACTTTAAAGCTGGATGGGAACTTCTAGACGACTTGGGTTACACAGCTATTTTAGAATCTGTACTAGAATCTGGAATCTAGGCTTACAGAATCCCTGCTCTGCGCTTTTTCCCTAAAACACACTACACCTGACCTCAAAAGATTCCTGAAGCCCGACCAGGAAGGGGGCTCTCAGAGCAGGGTCCAGGTCAGGGTCCCGACGAGAGGCGAGAAGCAGCAGAGAAGGCTGTGGTCCCTGCCCGGAAGGCGAGGGCTGCAAACTCACCTCACCTGCCAGGCCGCTGGGCCCGTCTCTCCTTAAACCCTAACGAATGCAAATGAGGATGACTATTACGAATTTGTAACAAGTGTCAGGAGAAGATTGCCGAAGAGCAGGGGCCAGGAAAGCCCCGTCCCGAAGAGGACGACTAGTCAAGTTGAAGGCTCCCGGGACCCCCAACCGCCCCGCGTCCCCGTCTCCGCATAGAGCCCACCGGTGGGTGCAACAAACAGCCGGGCCCCCGCCCGACTCCCCTTCCAGGCCCTTCCCGTGTACTCACCTGCCCACCCACCGGCTCTTCTGACGCTGGAACAGCGAAAACAACCAGCAGCCAGTCAGCCCGGAGAAACACCAGCCGGCGCGAGGAGCGTAGGACCCGGATGTAAATCTAGGCGCCGAGGGGAAGGCGGAGCGGCCTGCGGGTGCTGCGCATGCGCGCTGGTGCTGCGCATGCGCGCGCCTCCGGCTCGCCCAGGGTGAGCTGCGAAGAGGTCTTTCTGAGTTGCGCGAGACCGGAAGTCTTTACTTAACGTGAGTCTCAAGTTGTTGGGTCATCACCTCGACGTTGTTCGCTTTTCATCTCTCATAGGTTGAATGGCGGTAGATTCTTTGGGTTTATGAGATTTAGCATGTAGGACTACAGTGCTCATACATAAGCATTACTTTAGTTGCTGCTTATAATAGCAATATGAATTCATGTCTCTCTACCCCAAGCTATTGAATGTCTACTTTGCAAGCACAATGACAACTAAGCGCTTTTTATCAATAAGCTCATCAAAGTTAAATTTAACATGCTGCAGAAAGGCAAATCTTGGAGTGGCTCAATAAGCGTAAACTCTAGAAGGAAATTCTGATGAGATAAGAATTTGTGCTGAGATTCTAGGAAAGGGGTAGAGGAAGCAGAATCTGCTTTGTACTGAGTATCATAGATCTTTGTTCATGAGGTGGATGGAAGGAAGCAGGGCTGGGGAAGTTATTGTTAAGAAAGCAGCAGTCACTCAAAGGAAGGGTCTTGTGGCCTCACCAGGTCCCATTAGAAACACTGTTTAGAGTTCTGGCGTGACAGGCAGACTCAAGTTTCCTTGGACACTGCAAAGTTAAGATAAATGTGTAATGCTACAATCCCAAATTCCTTATCTGAAGTTCTGCACCTGGGTTGTAAATCCACCCTGCTTCTCTGGATCAAATGAACCCCCCTGGCTCACATTTTTAAGGCAAGAGTAGAATGTTCCATTCTCAGATAAAACTTCAAACAGCAAAATTTCTCACAAACTGGTACTAGGGGACAGAGTTTTTTGGCACTATAGCTTTGAGTTAGTTTACAAAGACAGTTTCAAATACCACCCCAGTACTATAATTTATCATCTAACAAAAATCTAGTGTGCATCTACTGTAGTCAAAAAGACCTACAAATAATAAAAAGAGTCTTGCAGGGAATATTATTGGAGCATAGAGTGATATTTGTGAAATGTATTCTTTCTCAATGGTTTTACTTCTTCATGTGTTTCTGACACTAGAAAAATAAGTTCTGTCCCTGCTGTAAGTGCTGGCAATGGTTAATTCTGCTTTGATTGCACTGTTTCATGTCCTGTCTTCCTTTTCTCCCAAGTTGGTGTTTCTCACCTCTTGCAGCCCATATGCCATGCTTTGTATAAGATTAAAGCAAGAAATTACTGCCATCAAAAGCAAAATATTTAATACTAAACAGAAAAAACTTGTTTTTGACAAGGACAGGGACAAGTATGCTGAGTCACTCATTTTTCCATTCAATAAATATTTAGTGATTATGTGTCAGACACCAACATGAGGAAAACAGACACACAGTCTTTGCTGTCAGTGAACTAAGAGTCTTGTGGGGATACAGACATTACCCAGCAAATCCTAATAAAGGAAAGTAGTCTCAGTCATGAGACTCTAATTGAGACATTCCTTTATGTTTGGGGATGACCTGAGCATAGAAAGAACCTGTGTCTTGTCCTCCAGATAAAGCCCCAAGGAATGATAAGATTAACAGAAAGATCCTCTGAACCAAGGTTTTAGATGAAGAGTTTGGTAGGAAAATTTTAACAGGCTATCACCCAGGGAAGGTGATAGATTTACAGCGGCATAAGAGCAGTACAGTATAGGTGGTTAGATAGGTGACAGGAAAATATGCCTGATGACAGCCCTGGTCTACTACAGGTCACAAAGAGAAGCATCAAACAGCAGTCATACCCTGTCATCCTGATAGCTGGCACGGAGCTGAAGTTAGCTGATACAGAGCCTGAAATAGTGCTTCAGTCAACATGTATCATGCAAATGGAGGCCGATGGACAAAAGATGTTTCAGCAGACACCAATGGGGATATATACTGAAGACCAAAATGCAGAGGAAGAGATACCTATACATTAAGTGGATGTCAGAGAAGAGAAAATGGCCCCAGAACAGATGCCTCCACCGATGTAGATGCCAGTAGCCTCCCCACCTTAGATGCCATCCTAAGTCAAAGGTGGGGAAGAGGGATAGAAATGACAGAATTTACATTTGAAATGACTAAGGAAACACTAAAACAATTAAATGAACCTGAAAGATAACTTTTGTTTCCTGCTCTGATGAGAATGGGGCTTGAGGGAGAGATTTAAGTAAAAGTTACATTAAAGCTGTATATTATATAGAGATATTACAGAAAAATAAGAAATGGCACATTGGAATTTATGGCCTATGCAATTTCTATATGCTACAAAAGGTTTTAGCAGGGCATACCATGATCAGATTTGTATGTAAAACAAAAATTACCCTGTATGCCTGTAAAGAATAGACTGAAGTTGGGTCAGGAGTAGATCAGGGAAAGCTGGATTTTGCCAGAATGAATACAGAGGGGGAAACTGTAAGCCCAGGAAATAGTTTGCACAAAGGTATGCAGGCAGGAAAGTAAAAGGCATATATATGGAATTCTGACTACCAAGTGGCTAAGATAGGATGTATTTCAAAAACTAGAGAAAATGAATCTGGAAGGCTATGCATACAAGTTGGACTTTATATTGTAAGCAGTGGGGAACCACTTAAGCTTTATGAGTGTAGTAAAGACTAGCAGATTGTGTTTTAGGAAGAAGGAAGTAGAATGGGTGGGGATTGTATGATAGCAGCAAAAATCCGTACACAAAAAGACTCTAGGCTCATTTTGTATTTTCCCTGCCCCAGCCATAGTACTAGGCATTTCACTAATCGCTGAGAGTTTTTGGTTTTGCTTTGTTTTGTTTTGTTTTTTATCAAAAATGTTGGTTTTACCAAACACTTCCTGCATCTATTGAAATGATGGTGTGGTTTTCCATTTTAATCTGTTGGTGAATTATGGTGATTGATTTTTGAATATTAAATATACCTTGCATTGCTGAGATAAAGCTGACTTGGGCATGGTTTTTCTTGTCATGGTCATGGACTTTCAGTCAGAAGCAACTAAACATTTGCCTGGATAGTTTTTGACAAATGACTCTTTCCCCAAGAGTGGCTTGAGTATTAGGCAAGAGTTCTGAATTAGACAAAATTAAAAAAGGCTTTCAGTGGCTTCTTCCAAGTTTCTTCTGTCTTAAAGAGAGAGGTAGGGCTTCCCTGGTGGTGCAGTGGTTGAGAGTCCGCCTGCCGATGCAGGGGACATGGGTTCGTGCCCCGGTCCGGGAGGATCCCACATGCCGCAGAGCGGCTGGGCCTGTGAGCCATGGCCACTGAGCCTGCGCGCGGAGAGGCCACGACAGTGAGAGGCCCGCGTACCGCAAAAAACAAACCAAAAAAAAAAAAAAAAAAGAGAGAGAGAGGTAAAATAATAATGGCTGTTTTGGGGAATGAGGGTTTGAAAGTGCTCCAGCCCAGTTTTACTCCCTATAGTACTTGGAATGTAAACTTGTTTTTGTTTTTCCCAAGGCTACCATAGTTCTGGGAGCAGGGGATGGGATACAGGTAAGTTAAAACAAACAAAACTGACCGTTCTTATTGATAGTCCTTCAACTTTCATGAAAAAGCCTCCCAGGTTGCTGAAAGACTTTCAGTAGTCTTCACAGTTTTCAGAAATGTAAATTTTTATAGTTTGTCAGTTTTCTTTTTGTTTTTATGGGGGGATTCATTTTTGGATATCCTTACCCTGCCATTTTTGCTGAAGTCCTCAATTGATTACTTTTTGAGTGAGCGTTGACAGTTTGTCTTTCAAGGATTTTTAAAATTTATGTTGCCAAAATTATCGGCATAACACTGTAACATTCGTTGTTATCTGTGCAATCCTTAGTGATTTCACTGCTCTCATTTCTGATATTGGTAAATTGTATCTTCATTTTTTTTCTCCCTAATCACCGTGGTAAGATGTTTATTAATTTAATTGATCTCTCAAAGAACCAGATTTTGGATTGATTGAGTTTTGCATTGCTTTCTGTTTTCCATTTCATTGATCTCTACTCTGATCTTTACTATTTCCCAAGGTCTGCTTACTTTGGGTTGAATTTTCACTTCTTTTTCTAGTTTCTTAAGTGGAAGCTAAGATTATTGTTTTGCAACCTTTGTTATGTTCTCATATATACTTGTAGTGCTGTATATTTCCCCTCTTAAACTGCTTTAGTGGCATCCCACAAATTTTTATATCTTGTCTTTTCATTTTCATTCAGCAGAAAATTCTTTCTAATTTCATTTTTGATTTCTTTTTGACCCACAGGTTATTTAGAAGTGTATTCTTAGTTTCCAAATATTTGGATATTTTCCAGATAGCTTTCTGTTTTTTATTTTACTTCATTTTTCTTCAAAGAACATCCTTTGTATGACTTAATTTTTAAAAAATATATTAAGATTTTTTGTGGCCCAGAATATGGTATATTTTCAAGTTCATTAGAAAAAAAATGTGAATTCTATTTTGGGATGGATTACCCTGTTCGGTAAATTAGGTGAAGTTGGTTGATAGTGTTCAAATTTCCTATATCTTTACTGATTTTATGTTACTAATTTTATGAATTAATGAGAGAGTAGTTTTGAAATTACAGACATTTGTGTATTTTTTGTTGCCATTTTATCAGTGTTTGGTTCATGTCTTCTGATGCTCTGTTATTAGGTACATAAACATTTAGGTTTATTATGTACTCTTGATGAATTAAATACTTTATCATTATGAAAGGATCTTCTTTATCTTGAGTGATATTCTTTGTTCTGTAATCTTCTTTGTCTGATATTAGTATCATCATTCCAACATTTTTTTGATTAGTGTTTGAATGGAATATATTTTCCATTCTTTTAACTTATTCACATCTTTATGTTTAAAGTTAAAAAAAAAAACAGATTTATTGAGGTATGATTGATATACAAAAACTGCACATATTTAAAGTGTACGAGTTGATGCATTTGGGCATATGCATACACCTGTGAAATCATCATCATAATCTAGGAAATAAACATACCCATCACCTCCAAAAATGTGCATATGTCTCCCTCTTGCCTTTAGTTAACATGAGATCTACCCTCTTAACTAAAATTTTAAGAGTGCAGTACAGTATTGTTAATGTAATAGGCACTATGTTACGCAGCAAATCTCTAGAACTTGTTCATCTTACATAACCGAAACTTTATATACATTGAACAACAAATTCTATTTTCTCCTGCCCCTAGCTTCTGGCAACCAACGATCTATTCTCTGCGTCTATGAGTCTGGCTATTTTAGATACCTCATATACGTAGAATCATGCATTATTTGTCCTTCTATGACTGGCTTAATCAAAGCATAATGTACTTCTAGTTCATCCATGTTGTCTCATATGGCAGAATTTCCTTCATTTTAAGGCTCAGTGATATTTCATTGTATGTGTATATCACATTTTATTTTTTATCCATTCATCTGTTGATGAATATTCGGATTGTTTCCATAGTTTGAATATTGAGAATAATGCTGTAGTGAACATGGGAGTTAAGGTATCTCTTGGAGATCCTCATTTCAGTTCTTTTGGATATATACCCAGAAGTGAAATTGCTGTATCATATGGTAGTTCTGTTTAGTTTTTTGAGGACTCTGTTTTCCGTAGTGGCTACCAGCAATGTCCAAGGGTTCCAATTTCTCTGTATCCTGACCAATATTTGTTATCTTCTTTGTGGGGGTCAAGGGGATAATAGCCATCCTAACTGGTGTGGCAGGATAGCCACTGTGGTTTTGATATGCATGTCCCTCATAATTAGTGATATTGAGCACTTTTTCATTTTGGTCATTTTTATGTCTTCTTTGGAGAAATATCTATTCAACTCCTTTGCCAATTATTTGAGTCATTTGTCATTTTGCTATTGAGTTGTAGGAGTTCCTTATATATTTTGGATATTAGCCCCTTACCAGATATATGGTCTGAAAATATTTTCCCCCATTCCGTAGGTTGTCTTTTCATTCTGTTGATTGTCACCTTTGCTATGCAGAAGGTTTTTGGTTTGATGTAGTGTTGCTTGTTTATTTTTGCTTTGCTGCCTGTGCTTTTGGTGTTATCTTCAAGAAATCATGGCCAAACCAATGTCAAGAGTCTTTTCCCCCATGTTCCTTCTAGGAGTTTTACAATTCAGGTCTTATGTTTAAGTCTTCAATCTTTTTTGAATTGATTTTTGTATCCATTTCATGATTTTGCTTGTGGATATCCAGCTTTCTAAGCACCATTTGTTGAAGAGACAGTTCTTTCTCCATTGTGTACTCTTGGCTCCCTTGTCAAAGATCAGTTAATCACTTATACTTGGGTTTACTTTTGGGTTCTCTATTCTGTTCCATTGGCCTATATGTCTATCTTTATGCCAGTTCCATACTGTTTTAATTACTATAGGTTCACATTATATTTTGAAATTGGGAGATGTGATGCCTCCAGCTTTGTTGTTCTTCCTCAAGATTGCTTTTATTCTTTGGGGTCTTTCTGGCTTAATATCACTTATAGGATTTTTTTTTTCTAATTCTGTAAAAAATACCATTGGGATTTTGATGGGCATAACATTGAATCTGGAGATTGCTTTGGGTAGTATGGACATTTTAACAATATTAAGTCTTCCAATCCATTAATGTGGGATGTCTTTCCATTTATTTATGTGTTCTTTAATTTCTTTCATCTGTTTTTTGTAGTTTTCAGTGTTTTGTAGTTTTCAGTCTTTCATCTGCTTGATTAAATTTATTCCTAATTACTTTATTCTTTTTGGTACTATTGTGAATGGGATTGTTTTCTTAATTTCCCTATATGGATAGTTCTTTGTTAGTGTAGAGAAACAAAACTGATTTTTACCTGTTCATTGTATACCCTGAAACTTTACTGAATTCATTTATTAGTCCTAACAGTTTTTTTGTGGAGTCTTTAGAGTTTTCTGCATATAGGATTAGGTCATCTACAAACAGAGATAATTTACTTCTTTCTTTACATTCTGGATGCCCTTTATTTCTTTTTCTTGCCTAATTGCTCTCACTAGGACTTCTAATATTACATTTAAAAGTGGCAAGAGTAGGCATCCTTGCCTTGTTTCTGATCTTAGAAGAAAAGCTTTCAGCTTTTCACCATTTACTATGATGTTAGCTTTGGGCTTACTATATATGGTCTTTGTCATATTGAGGTAAGTAACTTCTATACCTTGTTTGTTGAGAATTTTTATCACAGAGGTGTGTTGAATTTTGTTAAATGCTTTTTCTGTATCTAGGATGATAATCATGTGATTTTTGTCCTGTATTCTGTTAATGTGGTATATTATGTTAATTGATTGGAATATGTTGCACCATTCTTTTTTTTTTAACATCTTTATTGGAGTATTATTGCTTTACAATGGTGTGTTAGTTTCTGCTTTATAACGAAGTGAATCAGCTATATATATACATATATCCCCATATCTCCTCCCTCTTGCATCTCCCTCCCACCCTCCCTATCCCACCCCTCTAGGTGGTCACAAAGCACTGAGCTGTGTTGCACCATTCTTGAATCTCAGGGGTAAATCCCACTTTGTCATAATGTACGATTTCTTAATATGCTGTTGGATTCAGCTTGCTAGTATTTTGTTGAGGATTTTTGCATTTAGTTCATCAGGGGTATTGGCCTGTAGTTTTCTATTTTTCTCTTTTGATTATATGTCTCTAATATTTATTATTTCCCTTCTTCTAATAACTTTGGGTTTGGTTTATTTTTCTTTTTCTAGCTCTTTGAGGTGTAAAGTTAGGTTGAGCTCTTTTCTTATTTTCTAATGTGGGCATTTATCACTATAAACTTCCTTCTTAGAACTGCTTTTGTTCCATCCTTGTTTGATTTATTTGTTATTCAAGAGAGTGTTGTTTAATTTCAACATATTTGTGAATTTTCCCTCTTCTGTGATTTCTAGTTTCATTCCATTGTGGTCAGAAAAGATATTTGATGTGATTTCAGTCTTCTTAAATTTGTTAAGACATGTTTTGTGACCTAATAAAATACAGGGTATTTTCCATCTCAAACACTGTAGTTTTCATCTCTAAAAGTTCGATGGAAGTTTTTTTTATTGTCCATGTTTCTACTTAATATATTCAATCTTTTCTTTAGCTTCTTGAACACATAGAATATAGTTAAGATAATTTTTTAAGGTCCTTGTCTACTAAGTTTATTATTTGTGTTATTTCTAGTTCTCTTTCAATTGATTGATTTATATGTTTTATTCTAATTGTGGGAACAGGAACTATGTCTGTCTCTATGAGTGGCTCGGACACTGTTTCCTCTAATCTTTTCAGGTGGTTCTCTCGGCCTCAGATAGTTTCCTTAGCTGTGTTTGCTGATCAGTACTCAACTGAATACTCCAGGGGAACACTCTTCAGAACTTTAGAGTTCTCTCTGTGTGCATCTTGGTTCTCTGTGGTACTCTGCCTTGCAAACTCTAGCTACCATGGCTTCCCTGGATTCTCATCTCTCAACACAGAGATACCATGGGTCTCTGACTGCATCTCCTCTCCCTATGCTACAGTGTGGAAACTTTCTCTAGACATTAACCTGGGACAATTGTAGGGCTCACTTTTTTTGTTTCTCATCACTCAGGGTTACCGGTCCTTCATTGCCTGATGTTTTGGGTCTTGAGAGATGTTGTTTCATTCATTTTCTTTTTTTTTTTTTTGGCGGTACGTGGGCCTCTCACTGTTGTGGCCTCTCCCGTTGCAGAGCACAGGCTCCGGATGTGCAGGCTCAGCGGCCATGGCTCACAGGCCCAGCCGCTCCGCGACGTGTGGTATCTTCCCGGACCGGGGCACGAACCTGTGTCCCCTGCATCGGCAGGCGGACTCTCAACCACTGCGCCACCAGGGAAGCCCTTTCATTCATATTTTGTCCAGCTTTTTAGTTGTTTAAGTCAGAAGGGTGAATCAGATCCCTCTGACTCTATCTCAGCTGGATTTAAAGAATGGCTGGATCCTCGAAACACAATTTAATGAATTTTTATTACCCAAATTCTGTTTAATTCTGAAAAGTAAATTGCTGTGGCCAGTGAAAAAGCAATAAATTTTCTTCTGCTGGTTGTTACAACCTATTTGCTTCCTATAAAAGTGACTATTAAACTTTCAGAGACTTCGTTGAAAAATCATTATCAAGAATTACATATTGCATGTCAAGCATAAAACCTGATAGAAAAAAAAATGTTATGTTCATGGAATCAAGTTCAAATTTCTCAGAAAATAAAAATAAAAAGATTTTATTTAGAAGTTTTATACCAATTAAAATTTAATATCTTTCTTAATACTTTATATTTCATTTTTTTGTCTGACTTTTGTAATATGAAGAAATTAATAAAATTTTCCACTAGCCTGATATAGATGCCCTCAAAACTCCTTTAGTTTACTTCAGTGTGCTGTACATATTTGATCTTTCTCTGTGTGTCCCATTACATGAAAACGTTTGTAACCCCTCACATGAAAAGTGAGTCTAAATCTTGAAAGACCCTTTGCTATAAGTAGCAACTGTAGAGGTGGGGATGGGTGTGAGTGAGCTCATGACTGTTGGTAGGGGGTACCCAGAATGTTTGTGTGTGTGCATAAATGTGTGTTTTAGTTTTCCTTGTTCAGAAGGTATAGTAAAAGCAAAAGGAAGGTCAGATTTGATTTAGAAAGGAGATCATTTTATAGTCATCATTGCATTACTAGACATCTTGTATACTGATTGCAAAAATGGCTTCAATCCTCTATCTCTCCTTAGATCCACACTCTATCTATTGTGACTGTGCTTGGCGGTGGCTTATTTTACGTGATTGTTATAGCAATTGCTTACTGATACACATCTGTTGTAATGCATTGGAGAAAGAATTCAATAATATGCCGATCCTTCCACACTCAAACGTGTTGGCAAAGCTCTCACAGATGTTGGATATATCTGCTGAGCTGGGCTTCTTGACTCCCAAACAAAGATGTTGCCTTACCTTTTGCATCATGCAGGAGTGAATGTTTGTCAGATCAGGTACATTGGCTCATGACTCTGGTCTCCATGGGCAAGGCAGGCAGTGAAAGCTGCCTTAAAATTTCATAAGCTTTCATTCATAATTTTAGCCAGATATTTGAATATACGATAAAATGAGGCAAAGCATTCCCAGGGCAAAGTGGAAAATGCTCCTATCATCCATTTTTAAAAGGAAATATGATACATAGTCTGAGAAGGCAAATGGGGGATTTAGATTTTTAATGTAAGTGGGGTTTTGAGTCAGTCATTTGGTTGTAAAGAGAGACTGGGAAACTTGACTTGAAGCTACCTTTGCAGAGCAGACTCTTTGTTTTAAATTAGATTTTAGGTTTATTTAGGGTTGTTTGGGGTTTAATATACTTGGGGGAGGGGTTAAAGTCACCATGCATAAGACTAACCTTAACTAGGGGTCCCCCAACCTCCAAACACTGAGGTAGAATAAAAGAATACTCTTATAGTTAGAATAAAAGGGGTTGGGCAATTGACTAAATGAGAAATACACAGTGATCCTCACACTTAGGAATGAGGGGACAACCTCCTGATAATTGTTAAGGGTGAAACAATAGTCTATGTGTAAAAGGTAGAATGCTAGAATGGATGATTACTGACTTAAATGTTTCATTGAAATCAAATTCTCTTAAGATCTGCCTACTATGGTTTATATCTTATCATATCTGCTTTTATTATAGAAAGTTTCATTATGGGCCATATTGTCATCTATCTGCAAGCCATCACAATTAAGTTTCTGCTCCTTTAAATTAAAACAAGAACTTTTGTTTTCAAAACCCACAAAAAGTAAGTAAAATTTAAGAAATTTGTGTCAGTTCTGAGATTTTCAGAGGATTTCTTTAGATAAGAATCATAAAAATGCAGATGGTAAGAATATATAATTGGATTTAGGGAATTTCAATTTTAATAACATAGACTAAAGCACTGTCTCTTGTCTATAATTTAATAAGGAAAATTTTCCTGGGATCATAAACTATGAAATTATAGCCTCAGAGGCTTCTCAATGACAACTAACACTAAGATTAAATAAGAGCTTTAGAATTAAACATCACAGCAGCATTTTATTGAAGATTATATCTTTGTAAATAGTAGCTATAAAACTAAATCAATGGATTATGAAATTTTTACCACTAGAAGTTAAGGAGAAGAGTTTATGGCAAGCTAAATCAATAATTTAAGATTGTAGACTAAAGAAATTAGTGGCAATATTTTTTAGCTGATAAAAGTATTTGTACCATATAATGAAATGCTAAATCTTCATACAGAAGTTTTCAAATGGAATGTAAACTTATGTAATAATTAAAGTAAGTCCTAAATAATCTCCATGAGGATAGGGACCTTGTAGGTCTTGTCCACAGCTGTGGACTCAGCACCCAGCCTAGCACCTGGCCCATAGCGAGTGTGTGATGTTCACCGTGTTGTACTAAATATTTCGGTTTAAAGTTGGAGCTGCTATGCTACACTTAGACACTAGAGGGCATGATGGAACCTGGTATAGGACAGGCTGTGCTGATTTTCTTATAAACTGTGGTTTTTGTTTTTTCCAGTTGTTCTTTGTGAATAGCAGGTCACTCTGGCTGACCTTCTATAGCATAGCAGTAACATATAGTAAGGACTATTAAAAAGCTGAAATTTACTGAAATTTATATTTACTCCTATATAAAACTTAATAACTACTTTCATTTATAATATTTAAGAGATTACCAGAGAACTGAAAAAGAAAAACACAAAATAGAGTGATGTAAAATTTTAGGATTTTTTAAAAATAGCAACTCTTCCATGCAAACTGGAACTCTATCTCAGATCACTGCCATAGAAATCAGGCTTTTATTTGCATAGCATACTCTTTACCTTGCATTTTTGCCCATTTTTGTGAGTAGTGAACTGAAGCAAATTAGTAAAAGAAAATTAACCTTGTTAAAGAAAATGTATTCTTCAGCATATAAAATAGTGGTGATAAGCAAGGGGTGGAATTGGAACAGTAGCCCCCAATATTTTATATGTTGGGGAGATGGAGGGAGGTTTATTGAGCATCCTGGACGGTTGGCAGGTGGCTGTGCTGGTTCTATAAAGATCCAAGGCACAGACACTTCCTGACAGTTGTATATTACAATTGTATAGCCATTATAGATCACTCTTACCCTCCTGTTTTCCAGCTCTCTCCCATGGGCTTGCACTGCCCTCATAAAAAAATAAAGAGCCTAATAGATAGCCAAAAAAAAAAAAAAAATCACTTGTCTCTAATGAATTCCCTATATATTTATCTTACTTGGCAATGGTCACCATGCCAACGTGGCTATAATTGATAGGCATTCTTCATCTTCTTATTTGATCTCTGGGAAGCATTTAGTACCATTGGCCTCTCTTCCATCTTAAAATATTGCTCTCTCCTCTTTTCTTTTTACTTTCATGGACTTTCCTTTTCAGTCTGTCAAATGGGCTTCTCTTTCCAAGATTCCCTCTTTGACCCTCTCTGTAATCACACTGTGTCTGGACACTTTTGCTCTGACTTCAGTTATATTGTCCCAAACTTATGTAACTCTAGCTTAGCTCTCAATCTTGAGCTCTAGACCCCTATGAATCTGAGCTCTGGGCTTTCCAGCTAGAAATTCAAATGTGTTCAAAGATATCGCCTCACTCCCTACCCCAAACCTGTTTCTTTCGCATTGCTTTGTCCATGAATGACAATACCATCCAGACAATCGTCTAAGCCAGATGTCTAAGCAATCCTTTAGAGTTCTCCTTCTTTCTCAGCTTCCACAGCTAATTAGATCCTCTGGGAGACACTTGGTTGTCTCTCCAACAGCCAATTCCAACCTTCTCTTCACTGTTGTTAGAACCTACCTCCCACTATAGAGGCTGAAAGAGCCAGATTTTGTTCTCTCAACTTTCCTTGCATTGAAGACATGGGCATTTGGCCCACTCTGATTCATGGGATTCTAGGAAAGATTTTCCTCTCTGATTAAAAAACAAAGAGATGCCTGTCCAATGGAGGTCTCCCCTTCTTTCCTGTTGTGGGCATTGCTGTTTGAAGATCCAATGCTCAAGGCTGCTGCTTGAGAAAAACTACGTGGAGAAGTCAACCTGGAGTTCTGACGGGCATGTGGCAACTGTGCCTGACTCCGTTCTTCTTATGTAAGAAAGTGACTCCCAATTACTTTCATACTTACACTTGACATTTTCTGACTTAATGTTGTAAAGATACAGCTTGAAGGCCAATTGATTTTAGCTCCTAAATATCTCTTGAATCTGCTTCCTTCTTTCAGTCCCTTGGTTAACCCCTCTGTTGGGCCTTTTTCATTCGTGCGGGGATTGCTGCAACAACAGCCTGACTGATGTAACTTCTTCCACTCCTGTTTCTTCTTCTCCAGGACCACTTTCCCTCTGATATCAGAGGGATTTTAATTTGAAACTTCAAGTCAAATCACACCTCTTCCCTTGTTACAAAATTTTCAGTGGTTCCTCTTCAATAGTAGTTAAGTAATCAGGCAGTTGCTAAGCTTCAGCTACTACTTCAGCTGCTAGATCGACTTCCCACATTTCCATAAATGTGGTTGGTAAGGAAACAGTGAGCTTAAGTGGATTGAGATGTTTATCACTCATGAGACATCAGGCAGCAGGAGCTTCCCCTTTGCTCTCCCCTCATGTCACGGGGGCGATGCAGAGTGGATCCTGGTGGACCTTGCAAACATACTGGATGTAGGTCACAGCTGAGCTTAGGAAACCAGTTTTTTTTCTTTTTTAGGATTTATTTATTTATTTAATTAATTTATTTTTGGCCTCATCATTGCAGCGCATGGGTCTTAGTTGCCGCGTGTGGGCTCTTCATTGTGGTGCGTGGGCTTCTCTCTCTAGTTGTGGCGTGCGGGCTCCAGGGTGCGTGGGCTCTGTAGTTGTGGCACGTGGGCTCCAGGGCGCGTGGGCTCTGTAGTTGTGGCACGTGGGTTCCAGAGTGCATAGGCTCTGTAGTTTGCAGCACACAGGCTCCCTAGTTGAGGCGTGCAAGCTCAGTCGTTGTGGCGCGCCGGCTTAGTTGCCCCGCGGTATGTGAGACCTTGATTCCCTGACCAGGAATCTTTCCCACGTCCCCTGCATTATAAGGCAGATTCTTTACCACTAGACCACCAGGGAAGTCCCAGGAAACCAGTTTTATAAGGGGGTTGCAAGCTGCAAGCCAATCTGTCTATTCTTTGCTTCCAAAGGAGACATTACCTTAAGTATCTTGATCAGGAAACAAATCTGTCCTTAAACCTGGAGAGAGACACTCTTTTAGTCTCCGAGGATGTTTATTGTATAAACATCCCTGAAAAGATAACCTGAGACATGCAGAAATGCGATGGAGAATTGCTCCCAACAAATAGGAACTAGGTTTGAGAATCAAACAGATCTGGAATTAAGTTCATATGTTTATATATATTAAATTAGATGGCTTCCAGATTCATTTCTCCAGCCCCAGAGTCTTTTCCCTAGACTCTAGTCCTATATATCCAACTTCCTACTTGACAATGTCTAGTTGATTTGAACGTCTGATAAGGATATCAATCATACAATATCCAAGTCTAAGCTCCTTGTATTTACCACCAAACCTCTTCCTCCCAAATATTAATGGCAATTTACCTTTCTCCAGCTTCAAATCTTGCTGTCATTCTTGTCTCCTCTCTTTCCCTTACACCCCCATATTCAATCCATCTGCAAATCCTGTTGGCTCTACTTTCAAATATATTGAGAATCTGACAACTTGCCACTCTTCTACTGTTATCACACTTGTACAAAGCACTACCTCCTGCTGTCTGAATTATTGAAAACATCTTCTAACCAGTCTCCCTGCTTCCTCTTTTCAGATTGTTCTCAGCATAGTAGCCAAAGCGATCCTGTTAAAACATACCCTTCTACGATCAAAACCCCATTTTCCTATCTGGAACAAACACCAAAGACCTGACTATGAACTACAAGGTCCTGTGTGATCTGCCCCCTCCACCATTACATCCAGATCTCATCTTCTGCTCTTCCCTTCTCTCCCTCAGCTCCAGCCACATCAACCCCCACCTCAGGACCTTTCTACTTGCTATTTGTTCTTCCTTACATGCCTTCCCCTTAGATATCTGCTCACCCAACTCCATCACTATTTTTAAGCAATTACTCAAACGTTGCCTTCTCTCGTGTATTCTCAGCCTACTTGACAAATACATCTGGATGCCTAACAAGCATGTCAAACTTACCATGTTCATCAAGAGGGCCTTCCTGAACATCTTACTTAAAATTTCAATCTCCACCACCTTCTTTTTCACTTCCGTGTTTCATTTATCTCTATCTGCTAAACTGTGTGTGTGTGTGTGTGTGTGTGTGTGTGTGTGTGTATAAAATATACTTAATTTTTATTTTCTTTGTTTTCTGTTTCCCTCCCTAGAGTATAATTTTCTTGACGGTAGGTATTTTTATCTGCTGTCTTCACTACTGTAATCTCAGCATCTGGAACACGCCTCTCACACAGTAGGTGCTCAATAATTATTTGTTAACTGAATGAGTTTTGGCTTTATCCCTTATTTTCCGCAGGCTTTGGAAAAGTTAGTTAAACTAAGCCTTATCCTTCTCATCAGTAAAAAGGGAAAAACAATAGCACTACCTTGTTGGATTATTGTGAGGGTTAAATGGTATAATGTGCATAAAAAATTTAACATGCATAGTGCCTGGCACACAGTAGGCAGTCTGATTCCCTGGGGCTGGAGGTACCTCACCATCCCCCTTCCAGTTTGTATTAGCCATGAATCCTCATAGCATTCTGTGTCTTACATTGTACATTAATTGTTGAAGTTATTGTCTAATTCTTGTCTGTCTGCCTAGCTTGGTGTTTGACTTATAGTAGGAACTGAGGGGAAAAAAAGTAATTTGGTAGGTTACAATTTGCTTTAAATACATTATCTAATTTGATCCTTAGAACTAACCTGCGTGGGGAATAGACTGGTAAAATCATAAGAAAAAACTGAGGTTTAGCGGGATTCACAGCATTGCCAGATCTTATCTGGTGATGATTTTGTTGTTGTTGTTTAGATAAAATGAGTCTCACATTTTCTAAATGGTACTGAAATGAAAGCGTTTTTGAAACAGAAGCAATCCATATACCCATGAACATTATGTGAGTTCTTCAGTTCCCAATTGTGTTGGACCTTCCCAGGCTTAATTTAAACATATTTTTACCATTTTGATGAAATTGTGTTAGAAGTGAGATATCACCTTTATTCTCCTCATTCTCTTGTGCTTCACTTATATACCTATTATTGGTAGATCAAACAAAAAATGCCTAATTTTGTTAAGTAGTTTGTTCTTAAAGAAGAGATCAACTCACAACACAAACAACTCTTGTCTTCTCAAAAATAAAATATAGCTCATTATTATGTGCTATTTGAGGATTTAAAAATATATTTTGCTTCTAAATTATGTCTGAATGACATTAATTAAAATAGCTGTATAATCAGTATTTAAATATTCATTAAGTCTTTGCTAATATCTTTTCTAGTAATTGTTTTGACAAAGTAATTTATAGAAAACATCACTATCTTATCAATTGAAAATTATCATTTTACAAATAAAGATAGTTTGGGAGGACCGATAGATGATTGCAATTGGAAAGATATTTGACAAGGAGGGAGCAGTTTCTTGGCATCTGGGGAAAGCTGGAATGATTTTTCTTGGTGTATTAGTTTCCTGTTGCTGCTGTAAAAATTACCACGAACTTAATAGCTTCAGGGAGCACACATTTATTATCTTATCATTCTGGGAGTCAGAAGTTTGCAGTGGGCTTCATTGGGCTAAAATTAACGTGTCAGCAGGGCTGCCTTATTTCCTGGCTGTTCCAAGGGAGAATCCACTTCCTTAACTTTTCCAGCTTCTAGAGGTTTCCTGGATTCCTTGGCTCGTGGCCCCCTTAATCTCCAAAGCCAGCAAAGTCTTTCTCATGATGCCATCTTTCTGGCTCTGACTCTTCTGCTTCCCTCTTCCACATTTAAGGGACTGTCATGATTAATTACATTGAGCCCAGCTGGATAATCCAGGATAATTTCCTTACTTTAACTTCAGCTGATTAACAACCTTAATTCCATCTGCAACTTTAACTCTCTCTTGCCATGTAATGTAATGTTCACAGGTCCTGGACATTAGCATATGGACATCTTTAGGGGCACATTATTTTGTCTACCATAGTGGGTAACTCAAAGATAGAGGCCTAAAATGGTATAAGATTGTACCATATAATTATGTTTGTTTGTTTAGGTAAGGAGTTAAGGGGTGAATACACACTACAATTTAATACTTGCTCACATCTCCGTTTGCTATTTATTTTAAGAAGTTATCATTTTAGAAAGTTCTGATCATGCTTTGTGATCCAGATTGAACCCATCACTGGCAATTACCTTCTTTAACAGTACTTATTTTTCTGCTGGCTTGCCACTTTTATGTTTTTTAGCAAATGATTTTGCAGTTATCAATAATATATGCCAATTGAATATGAACTGTCCCATACTTGATGTCCCTTTCTTGTTACCTTCTGGCAGGTAGTGAACAATGTTATTCGTTATACTAATTTTAGCTCATATAGATTTCTACCCACCACCAGGGGAAAGGGTTTGCATTAGAAATAGCAAGAGATGCAAAAACAAATAAACAGTAGTTTTCAAACACTTAAAGCATTTACAGAACTTTTTCTTCAAATTATATATTCTGTGGAAGTCTGTAGACCATTATTTGAAGCACATAAAAACCGAACTGTGTTGTTGACAGAGAGAAACCTCTAACCTCACTCCTCACTTTCTTGGCAATTCCATCTTGAAAAAGAGTAAATTCATGTGTCCTCAGGAAAGGTACTAGGAAGTTAAGGATGAAACAAATAAAAACTTCTATTTTTTATTAAAAATGTTTTCCCCAGCTTTATGGAGATGTAATTGACATATAGCATTGTGTAGGCTTAGAGTGTACAATGTAATGATTAGCTACGTGTATATATTGCAAAATGATGCCACAATAAGGTTTGTTAACACATCTGTCCCCACACACAGATAAAATTTGGGTGTGTGTGGGGAGAACTTTTAAAATCTACTCTCAGTAATTTTCAAATATACAATAGAGGATTGTTAACTATAGTCACCATGCTGTACATTGCATCCCCAGAACTTATTCATGTTATAACTGGAAGTTTGTACCCTTTGACCACCTTCACCTTTTCCCCCCATCTCCCACCCCCTGTCCCTGGCAACAAATAAAAATTTTAGTAGAAGGCAGAGTGTCCAGGGTAGACAAAGAGTGAGGTACAATGTGGACTGGAAGTCCAGGAAACAGAAAAATCATAATAAGCTGCTGGAATCTGTGGTACTGAAGTCATGACTTAAAGTTCAAATAAGATTTTGGACGAGCCGAGACTCAAAGGCAGCAGCACAGCAGAGAGTAAAGAGGTGAGTGAGGGTAAAGAAACCAAAGAAGACAGGCCATGTTTGTGGATAGCACATAGTTCATCTGGACACCAGCACTGGCTGAATTTAAGAGAAGACTGAGAATCGGAGTCAACACATGACATGGGGCAGGCTGGAGAAAAGCCTTAAATAGCAGAGTGAAAAAACTGAGTTTATTTGCTCACGGGAAACTTGCACTAAACACTGGAGTCAGGAATTAGAAGCAGGTTGGATTAAAAAAGTGAAGCTCATTTATAAAAAGCCATTGATAGTATGACAGTCTCCTTTGAACTAAGCAAAGAATGCATGTTGGTGAGCCATGACGACCACTTTGACTTTCTATCATGCTGTGTAGTGTGTCCTAGCTTGTGACAGTGAATGTGCTCAGTCATATCTACTGATCCCGAAGATTTTCTTTCTTACAACCCAGTCTGCTATTTTCTGTAATAGCACACTTGAAATTTTCCTATCCCTAGAAGGGCATTTAACTTAATTGAAACATAGAGTTCAGTGAATATAAAGCCTATTTTTTGATATGTTGCATCCTTTCATTGTGGTGAATTCCCACAGGAAGATCGATTTGGCAGATGTGAGCAGGACTTTATAGGACTTTAGACCTCAAAGGAAATCACAGCTTATTTTCATACATTCTGTCAGTGTTGGTTATAAAAGTTCAGTAGATTCCACTGTCATATCGTACAATGTATAGTTTTTCAGTAACAACTTTTTCTTTTAATTGAGTCTTAAGCTGAGTATTTCTACCACATTCTTTCAGTTGCTATTGCTATGTTATTTGTGTAGATTTCTGGTTCACACCACTGGGAAAAACATGCATGGAAACTTTTATTCACTTTCTGGGGAAAACCTACCAGTGAGGGGCCCTTTTGGCCCTATCTCTGTAAATGGCACGATCATCCCCTCAGTTTCTTAGGCAAGAAACCAGGGAGTCATCACTGATGTTTTCTTTTGCTCTCTCCCATTAATTAGATTTTTTTTAGATGGTGACAATTATCTACCCTCTAGGCTCCCCACCATTTACAATGTGACTTTAGCTCCTCCCATCAAGAGATAGATCTACTTCTCTCTTTGAATTTGGGTAGGCCTTGTAAATCTTTGGAGAAATGCTTTGTAACTTAATTGATTAATATATGTGCTATTTCCAAGCCTAGGTGTCAAGCAACCTTGCACATTTCTGCTGTTCTCACCTATACCGCCTATACCTCTGTTCTGCCACTATGAGAACAGACCTGGGCTAGCCTGCTGAGGGACAAAAGACCATGCACCATGAATCAATTGATTCATCCCAGCTGAGGCCCCAGACATGTAGGAGAACCCAACCAAGATCAGTAGAGGTATCTTACAGCTGATCTGCCATGTGCTATGTGCTGTGAGCTCTCTTGCAGCTCAGTTCACTGAGACACATGAGCAAGGTCCTTCCAAACTTTCCTGGCCCTAGCTAATCCATCAGTTTATGATTTAAGTAAATGCTTGTTATTTTAAGCCACTAAATTTTGTGTGGTTAATTATACAACGAAAGCTAACTGATATATCCTCCTTCACTTAATTGTTCTCTGAGTATTATAGCTTTTACCACCTTAATATAATTTCTCTGCATTTCATTTTCTCCTCCTTTACTGCCTTCTATCTCAATTTTAATCCCACCTCATTTCTACTACTAGAATAGTCATGTTATTCTTCTACTTAAACCCCTTTAATTGTCATCATTTTCAATGGAATAAAGCACACAGTGCTGAAGGGAGTCACCCTGATGGCTATGAGCCCAATTTATTATGTCAGACTCCCTGGCTCCCTCACTTTCTGGCTGTGTGACCTTGGGCAAGTTACTAAAGCACTCTGTGCTTCAGTTTCCTCATGCTTAAAATGGAATAAAAATAAGCCATTGCAAGTAGAGTCTAGAATAGAACCTGGCACATCGTAATTATGCAAATTATATGTACTACAATTTTTACTCCTTAGTATGAACTATAAGACCTTCTGTGAACTGGTTCTTTTATTCTCTCTCTAAAGTTGTATGTCACTATGACTTCTTCACAACCCAAGTCAAAGCCCTTGGTTCTTCCAGTATGTACCATGTTGTTTAAAGCCTCCATATTTTTATTCATGTTGCTTCAATGTTTTGAGTGCCTGGTTCCTGCCTCTCTTTTCTCTGGCCTCTAGTCCCCTTCTCTGACTATATGAACTTCTTCTCTTTCAGTGCTTACCTCAAGCAGTGCCATCTTAATGAAGTCTTTTCTAGACTCCACTGGGATAATTAGTTATGCCCTGATTCATGCCCCCATAGTATCCTGCCCATACTCCTTGCATGGTATGTATTGGCTTATACAGTCCAGACTGTCAGTTCCTTTTAGGAAAAAACAGTGTGCTATTTGTTCTTGTTTCTCGATCATCTAGAACAATGCCTGAAACATAGTCTGAACTTCAGAAATGATGATTACAAATTTAGGACACTATAAAGACACAGAGGAAGTAATTGAGAAGAAACGAATCAGGCTCTAATTTTCTGCTTCCAAAATGCTAAAGCCACAGGTGCTCTTGGAGTGATTGCAGATAACTATAGGCAAGGAGGCCATTGGGGTGGGGCTGAATGTAGGCAAGAGTGTGTGGGTAGGGCACTTGTGGGTAATGCTGTATATCCTTGTGGATCTTGAAGAACTTGGAAGATGATAATATAACTAAAACACTGGGGAAAAGCTGAAGTCCAGGAGCATGGCATTACTAAAGACACGTAGAAACTGCTTACTTTGGTTAGAATAGACAGGTTCCTACCATTTTAGCTACTATGAATGAACGCAAGGACAATTTAAAAGTTGGGATCTTTGACAATAAGATAATCTTCAAGTTATGTATGCTGTGTTCTAACTTCATGCTTGTTATATATATATATATGTATATTTTTTTTAATTTATTTATTTTTTTGCGTTACGCAGACCTCTCACTGCTGTGGCCTCTCCCGTTGTGGAGCACAGGCTCCAGACGCGCAGCCTCAGTGGCCATGGCCCACGGGCCCAGCCGCTCCGCAGCATGTGGGATCCTCCTGGACCGGGGCACGAACCTGCGTCCCCTGCATTGGCAGGCGGACTCTCAACCACTGTGCCACCAGGGAAGCCCCTATATTTTTTATTAATATTGTCTCTTCTTATAAACTTAATGTTCTTAAAAAGGAACGATGGAGTGCTTATGATCATATATGCTGTAGGACATAGGAAAGTTGGGATGGGAAATATTTCATGAAGTTGATTCTTCATGCATTTAGTGAGCCAAGTTTGTGATTTCCAATGATTAAAAAAGCACTCCAGTAGAATCACTGTTTGAAAACCAAACATCATGTAATACCTCAATGGAGAAAGTTGGAACTCTTTATCAGTTATACAATAACTCCCCATAGCTTCTCCCCCAACAACTGGAAACCATCATTCTACTTTCCGTCTCTACTATAGGAACTTCATATAAGTGGAATCATATAGTATTTGTCTTTTTGTGATTTGCTTATTTGACTTGGCTTAATGTCCTCAGGATTCATCCCTGTTGTAGCATATGTCAGAATTTCCTTCCTTTATAAGGCTGAATCATAAATCATTGTATGTATATAATACATTTTGCTTATCCATTCATCCATCAATAGACACTTGGGTTACTTCTAAGATTCAGCTATTGTAACTAATGTTGCTATGAACATGGGTTCATAAACATCTCTTTGAGACTCTGCTTTTAACTCTTTTGGTTAGATATCTAGAAGTGGAATTACTGGATCATATGGTAATTCTATTTCTAACTTTTTGGGAAACTGCCATACTGTTTTCCACAACAGCTGTACCATTTTACATTCCCACCAACAGTGCAAAAGTATTCCAATTTCTCTACATCCTCACCAATACTGTTGGTTATTTATTTATTTGTTTATTTATTTATTTATTTGTCATCCTAATGGATGTGAAGTGATGTCTCATTGTGATATATATGGGGTGAAATTTCACTGTAATTTTGATTTGCATTTACCTAATGTCTAGTAATGTGGAGCGTATTTACATGTGCTTATTAGTCATTTATATATCTTTAGAGAAATATATACAGAAGTCCCTTGCCCATTTTTGAATTGTGTTTTTTTTTTTAATTGAGTTTTAGGAGTTCTCTATCTATTCTGGATTTTAATCCCTTATCAGATATATGACTTTCAAATATTTTCTCTCACTCTGTGGGTTGCCTTTTTACTCTGTTCATAGTGTCTTTTGATCCACAAAATTTAAAATTTTTCATCAAGTTCAGTTTGTCTCTTTTTTCTTTGGTTGCCTGTGCCTTTGGTGTCATATCCAAGAAATCATTGCCAAACCCAGTGCTATGAATCTTTTGCCCTATGTTTTCCTCTAAGAGTTTTATAGTTTGAGGTCTTATGTATGGGTACATTTTGAATTATTTTTTTATATGGTGTTAGATAAAGGTCTCACTTCATTCTTTTGCATATAGATATCTAGTTACCTCAGAACCATTTGTTGAAGAGACAGACTGTCCTTTCCCCATTGAATGGTCTTGGCTCTCCAGTTGAAAATCATTTGACTGTATAGGCAAGGGTTTATTTCTGGGATTTCTATCTTTTCCATTGGTTTACATGTCTGTCTTTATGCTGGTACCACACTGTTTTGATTATGGTAGCTTTTTCATAAGTTTTGAAATCAGGAGGTGTGAGTCCTCCAGCTTTATGTTTTACACATTTTTGTGACACCCTGATCCATGGGTGCACTTGATGGATCCTTCAAACACTTGTGGATTTAATGATGGAACTGCAACTATCATCTAATGTGGGACATACTGGGAAACTTGCTCTTATCTTGCCAAACCTAGAGTAATTTCCACAGAACTATTTTCAACAAGAAAATATCAAACATATTTTTGATAATATAAGTTATTCCAAATACTGCTTACTGGTGAAGAATGAATTGATTTATTCTCACAGTGTGTTGCCCTCTTTTATATTCATTAAAATTCAGATGATTGGTGTTACAGAAAGAAAATCTTTTTCAGTTTAGTCATGGATTCTGAGCATAAAGTTTTTCCAGTGCTAGAAAATTGATCTGGCACCATTTCTTATCCATAGCAAAATAGCATGATCTCTTTATTACAGTTTTGACTTAACATTATGATATGTATTAAAAGTCTAAGGGAATATGATAGAGGATGTTAATGTTGTATTTAGCAATGCCATGATATAAAGATATGAAGACAAAGTGATTAGAATCTAGGGAAGTAAATATCAGAAGTGATATACATTATAAATCACCTTAGTAAAAGAAACCTAGTGCTAGGCATTCTAGTTTTATTGAACCATAATTTCTGTTTGTTTTTAAATTTATGAGCATAATATTTATCATCTTTTCATTTTTTTTCTGATTAAAACTTAGGAGTTTCAGAACTTTGAGACATCTGAAAATTCATTGTATTAGTTAAAGTAAGACTTGTGTGCTGTAATAAATAGAACTAACAATAGTTTAGTGGCTCAGAGAAAATAAGTTTCCTTTTTACCTCATGCTGTAGTCTGAGATGAGCATTCTAGGTTAGCCTACAGCTGTGCTCTGGGCAATCTTTGAGTACCAGCTTCCTTCTACTTTGTTTTTGATGATTCCCTCAGGCATTGTCTTTACCTGCTTGAGTGAAACTGGTTTCAGGCACTTCCTTATTCTAGTTTGTGGAAGAGAACTTGGATACAGGAGCTCAGTACAAGGTTTTATAGGCCAGACTGGGAAGGGGTAAATGTCACTTCTGCTGACGTTCCATTGGTGAGAGCTCAGTCACTAAGCCACACCTGGCTACAGGAGGAACTGGGAAATAAGGTCCTGGCTAGGCACTCATGTCAGCTATAGCTCTCTTATTATGTAGAAAAGGAAAAATGAATTTTGGATAACAAGCAGTGTCCTTCTCAATCACCCAGACCGAAGCCCTCAGTTTCCTAGTGAGGATAGGGAGACTGGAGAGCAATTAATCACTTACCACCTATGTGACCTTGGACATACAGCCTTTATCACTTAATCAGCCATCTGACCTGGACTACCTAACTTTTACTACTTACCATGGATGTGACCTTGAACACATAATTTCTACCACTCCCACCCATCTGACCTTGAATAATTAACCTCTGTCATTTATTTCTTATAGACATTGGACACATAATCTCTACCATTTATGTGACTTGGTGTCATGACCTTTACCACATAACATCTTTTTGACCATCTTGTAATTTCTACCACTTAACACCTATGTGACCATGGCCTATAACCTCGATAAGCATATTTTTCTCATCTTTACCTCATAGGATTGTGTTAGACAAGGTAATTAATATAAAGACATTAGAAAAATGATGAGCACATAGTGCTCAATAAATATACTCTGCTGTTGCTGCCATTACCACCATTACCACCATTACCACTCATGTTACTACTATTTGTATTACCTTGCTAACAGAAAACTAATAAACATCATAATTAATGAATGTTTCAGGGCCTCCAGGTTATTAATATAGAGTTTAGTTATTGCTAAGCATAGAAATGCTCCTGAATTAAAAAGTTATAGTCAATATAATGTCACCTTTACAAGCATTTAATATACACACTTTAATAGTATGTAGTAGTTATAGTCTCAGATTAAGTGGGAGAGTAACACATTTGTATATTCTGGTTCTATTTGCCAGTTTTAAGATTCAGTGACTCGTTTATTGGATATTGGTCCTATAGGAGAAATTAGAACATAGAAAGATAATTTATTCTGAATATAATATTAGAGTTAAATAAACTATCAATATATTTTATTCATCCTTTTGTTATGCTGACCTCCCAGGGAAGCTAAGTGACCCTGAAGATTATTAGCTCAAAGCATAAACCATTTAGTTGGAAACAGAAGTCAAAGAACTAAAAACTCCAAGTAGCTGTTTGCCAGATTTTCCAAAATGAAATTCAGTTAATTTGTAAATAGGTCCTTAAATGCAAATGATTTATTCCTTCCTGCATGGAGCAAAATAACTTGGACAGTTGAAAAGTCCTTATGAACTAAAGAGAGTAAACAAATCACTATAAAAGTTAGAATGCATTTTCCTAAAATGATGTTTTACAGACATCACAGCAAAAATTTTAAACATTCAACTTCAATTGATGCCATAGCTTGCTCTGTCTTTTCTCTAGATCAATTTCTGTATATATTACCTAGAGTTCCCTTACAAAGTGTGTTGATACCTCAGTTACCCTAAATGAGAGTTCATACTTGTTGATTGCATGTACGGTGTGATTTTCGGAGAGACTATCTATCTGTAAAGGTGCAGTTTTTGATGTATATTTTAAAGCCTAGCAATTATTCAAAGAAATTTTCATAGAATGCAGAAGATCTTTAATTATTTGTAAATTATGTGTGTGCCCACAGGCATACATACACACACACACACACACAAATTTAATGAATTTATATTCTGTTGAAAATAAACCTGAGAATGAAATGAAGTGTTATTGCTGGTGATGGAAATAATGAGAAGATACAAAGTGACTTATTAGAAAATAGAAGTTTGGACTAAATTAAGAGCAAGCAGTCAAATCTGTGGTGGCTTGGCTGATGTCATGAACAAGTCCACCATGTGTTTTATGTAGAGATGTGAGAATAAGAACCCTGAAATTATTTCAGTGAGTGCTCCAGAAAGAATTAGGTTTTATAGGTTTATTAGTGGATACATTGAGAGCTGTTTTGCAAAATTGATGAGGGATGAAAAGACACCAAATTTTTACATTTAGTTATGATATATTATGAAGTAAATTATGTGCATTATAATATTTAAGGATTTGGGGAGTCTTTATAGCCTCAGCTTATGTTCTCTGCGGTGGCAATATTTATTTAGCAAAGAATAATCATTTCACTCACCACTGATCTCTTACTCACTAAACACATACTGTCAATCTGTAAGCCTAGACATTGGATTGTGTTCTGTCTAGATTTTGCTGAAGTAGCACTAACATGAAAATGTAGTTTAAGGCCAACTATTTAAAAAAAAACCCTCTAGTTTATGTTTATAGTTACAGCTTTTAAATCAATTTTCAAATTAATTGATTTTCAGAATATACTGAAAGTGAAAAATGTGTCACTACAATTAGAATTAAACAACAGTGTGTATTTAATTGTGCACAGTTAGACAATAACTTTCTAATTTTCATGAGAGATTTCATGGAAATGCAGGTGAGAATCATCCAGTTCCTTTCATTTTATTTTAGTAAAGGTATGTTTACTTGAAACTAATATTCTACTATCAGTCAAAACATTTTCCTGAGTAGTCTCACTTTATTTCAATTCTTCAGTTTGCAGATACTAACAAGTTTTACCCCTGGGGGTCGCTATTTACCTATATTTTGAAAAACCAGTTTCTTGATGAAGTGATGTAACTGGATAACTGTAGTGTGTGGTTTACAGTTTAAAGAAACATTGATTCTGGAAAAGTCTAAATTTAGATGAAAGTTCCTAGGGACTAAACTACTATCCTTTGTAAATTAAGTGATTCCACAGAGCCAATGATTTTTCTAGAGATTTCATTCAGAGATAACTAAATAGTAATTATGTTCAAAATAGCCATGTATGTATTTCAGGAGACTTAAAAATGCTTTACCAATCTGAGGCAGTTATGGGCTAGATGCTTTCCCAGTCCCCAGGGAATGGTGGAGGAGACATGGGGCTTGGAAAAGGACAAAGGACTCAGGCAGGAGAGCTAGGTTCTACTCTGGCTTATTTTTCACTGACCAGGGATCTGATCCAGTCTCTTATGCCCAGATTTTCCCTTTGTAAAATTAAGGTAGAAGGCTCTGCGTTATTTCAATACTCCCTTCTGGTCCTATCTTTCTAAGAGCCCTTGTCACTATCAGTCAGATTTTAAAGTTTTCAGATGAAAGGGAATGAAACTATTTTTACTATTTCATCTCTATGGTAGACAAATTTCAAGATAGCAAAACAAAAGTACGATTTTTTTTGTGTGATACAGCAGAATGAAGTGACTATCACTAGAAGATTTTCTTTTTCAGTGATATGAAGGGGAAACTGATACCCTGGAAAGTTTATAGCTTTTTAGGTCAGGTTAAGTGCTTTTTATCAGTTTTGCTTAAAGAATTATTATTTTATCAATGCCTATTTTTTTTCAATTATTCACTTGGTGCTGATTGATCCAAAAGAGTAAAAAGTCCTGGCCCAAGAGCTGTTGGATTCTTTTTCTTTCCCAACTTGCAGCCAAGAAAGCTTCACTCTCAATGAACCACATACCCTTCATTTTCAGACTTGGTGCTGTTTCAGTCTCCAGGACTAGTTCTGTGCCAGGTGTCCCCTGATCCTGTGCCTCTGATCAATGATAACAAAAATACCTAGTGTTTGTAGCACACTCTAAAAAGAATTTTACACGTTAAATGTTTTTCATAACAACCCTGCGAAATAAAGCAAGTAGTATTACCTACCTAATTTTGGACTTCTGGAAATCAAGATCCAGAAGGAGTAAGTGATTTATCCAAGTGATTTGTGCAGTTTATAAGCTAACTATGAATTGAATCCAGATTTTCAGTCTCCAAATGTTTACTTTCTGAAGATCCAGATTCTCTTTTATACTAAGTTCAGTTCACAGAATTCTGTTCTGACATTTTTCTCGTGTTTGAGGCTCTGGACTAGTAGATTGTCTTACAGTGCCATCTATTATGGGCTGAATTGTGTCCCCACAAGATTCTTATGTTGAAACCTTAACCCCCAGTAACTCAGAATGTAACTGTATTTAGATAGGGCCTTTAAAGTGATGATTAATTTAAATGAGGCCCTTAGTGTAGGCTCTAACCCAACTTGACTGGTGTCTTTCTAGGAAGAGAAGTTCGGACACATGTAGAGACACCAGGGATGTTCATGCACAGAGGACAGACCATGTGAGGACAAAGCAAGAAAGCTGACCATTTTCAAACCAAGGAGAGAGGCCTGGGAAGAAAACAAACCTACTGACACCTTGATCTTGGATGTCCAGCCTCCAGAACCGTGAGAAAATTAAGTTCTGTTCTTTAAGCCACTCAGTCTTCTGTGGTGTTTTGTTATGGGAGCCTTAGCTGACTAAGGCACCATCCATCTGAAAATAATGACGTAGTATCTAACATGCCAAGCACTGTGTTGCTCTTTGGGATTGAGAGATAAATGATGTAGGCCATGTCCTCAAGGCCCTCATAATCTAGTGTAATGTGTGCTTATAGTGGTGATCTGTGGGGAGGGGGAAACAAACAGCTAATACTGTAAGGTGTGCTGAGTTACGACAGGGAATCCATAGAGAATCATGGAAGTACAGAGAAGGAGGCTTTGTCTCAGCCTGAGTTAAAGTGAGGTAGAAGTAGAGGTGGGGAGCCCAGAGAAGGTAACTTGAAGAGCAGTGAATGTTAAACATCACCTCACCCCACAAACTATTTCATAGGATCTAGTCATGGTCCTAAACTCCATCTGGGTGAAGGCCAGTTATCTGCTTAGATATTCTTGATTTCAAATACGTACGTAGATTTTCAGGATTGTTAGCCTCTGGATTTTCTTTTCCCTTACTCTGTCAACAAACCTAACACAGCTCTGATACTTACTGTTTGCCTGAAGTACCTACACCTTCCTATCTGTCAAAATCCCTTTGGAAGCCATGTCTTAGCACATCCAACTCGTTCTTGCCATAGCTTGTGAAAACTTGCAATTCTGCGTTCTACACATGTGATAATTTCTCCTGTCCAGCAGAAGTTAACCAGGCCATTGTAGACTTTGTTCTAAGATCTAACAGTATCTGTGTAGAATAATCAAGCCAGACTATAGGCTTCCTACCAAATAGCCCTTATCTATGGGAGCATCATGAGTTTTTGCAGCTCATCTTTATCTAACTGTCCGTAGAAAATTAGAGATAAACATGATGTCATTAGTTTGGCTACACTGCTGAATACAGAGAAAATATTGTCTACTGTGAAGTAGGTTTACAATGTCCATAAGTAATGTAGGACTCGAGAGAAGATGGCATCATGGAACTTGTGGTTATCCATATGGAAAATTTTTGTATATCCATATGGAAAAAATTGAATTTAACTCCTTCTTTACACCACACGCAAAAATTAATTCTAGGCATCTTTTAGATTTAAGTTTGAATGGCAAAATAGCAAAACTTTTAGTATAAATAAAGCTCACCTGGAAGAGTTCTGAGTATCTTTGAGACTAAACTTCACAACATCATCCAATTTGTCTGCTTGTGTGACCATGCATTGAGTAATGGTAACAAGGCATCCTGCACAGATATCGGAGCACATTAAGAGGAGCAAAGGTTCTCTTCAGAAAGAGAGGGAGGAAGCTGGAACTTCAGACTTTAGCATGAGCTGCTGCTGAGTTGAAGCTCCATCTGCAAAGGCTTGTTCCATCTTGTTCTTGGTCTGCAGCCATAGGCTTGGCTTAATTAGAATGGTTAGGGGACAATATTTTGAATGTGGCCACTCAAAAAGTGGTGCGTGTAGCCTTTCTTTTGAAAAATTATTTCTTATTTTGAAGAAAAACTAGAGATTCTTTACACTATTGTAGAATACACCAAACAGTGACTTATGTTTCACAGTCTTTTATAGGAGAGTTGTGAACTTCTCCTGTTAACACTGATGACTCTCACCTAGCACATTTTCCTCGCATGGAGCTTAGCATCACTGTGGTGGAAATGGGGTAGGGGAGGGCTCTCTTATGTATCCAGAACTAAGGCTTATGCCTTAACTTGTGCCTGGTAAAATGTATCCACTATGAATATTTAAATCAGAAATCTAGGGTACCATCTATTTCTGGAGAGGCCCTCCAGTTAGGAGTTCATAGTTATACTCTAAGGGAGGCTTTGAAAAAAAATCCTTCAATACTGCCACTGTCATGATGAGGTTGGGTGAAGGTAGCAGGACTCTTGAAAATACTTCCAGCCACCTGATGTGCCTCTCCTGTTGCTTTCTGTTGTTTTACTTCCCCCATGTTGCTAATTTGTCTTCCATTTGCATGGTCTTTCCTGCTCATTCAAATAATCTTTCAAACTCAGTTTTGCTGGAAAGTATTAAATGGTATGTTATAAACCTAAATAAATGACAGCAGTCTGGATTCAAATATCTAATCCTTCAGTAAAATCTGTTAGCACCACTAATGGCCAGATTTAAGGATACCATATGTTGCTTTCTCTGGATATCAATGAAATAATTTTTATCCACCCTCCATTCCTACTTCCTTCTTTCTGTCCTTCTTCCAAAAACAAATATTTTTTGAGAGTCAGTTATTTCTAAGTAACGAGAATACATAAGTGAACAAACTTAAGTCTCTCATTCAAATGGAATGACATGAATAATAAACATTAAAACATTAAAATATAATATATCAAATAATTATATGTATTGTTAACGAGGTCATCGAGAGGATGTGACTGATGGTTAATGTGTGAGCTGGATCCAGGCAATTGGAGGCTTAACCCCTCCCCTGTCCTTGGAATGTATGCCCAGCTCACCCATACTAGGAGCCGCTTTAGGGACGCAACCCTGAGAGAGTAATGTGTTGTTGAGACCATCTGGACTGAATACATGACTGAACCCCATTAAGGCCTCTATATAAACGCTTAAGATGCTTGTGGGCATGTGCTGGGCTCTACTCATCTTGAGGTTGCCCAGGACAAGCCTTGTATGTAAATTCTCTTGCTTATCAAAACTGCCACCTGCCAATCTGGAGTGAGTCTGCCTCTTTCTTGGGTCTTTCTTTACCTTCCCTGTACAGGGGCCAGTTTCAAACTTCACCATGGGAACTCCTGAGGTTGCAAACCAACAATTGGTGAGCCAGCCAGGGAACTGAAGGAATGAGTCTTGGGAAAGAGGCATCCATAGTAGAAATCTGGGGATGGCCATTGACCTCTAAGTGGGGGAGGGCTGACCTGTACGCTAGATGCTTGTGGACTGCAGAGTGAGTACTAGGATGCCCCGAAAACCCAGGCTGGTTTGATGCACCTCTTTGAGGAAGGGAGACAAATGGCTGTGCAGTGGGCTGGCCTCTACTGTGGGCAGGTCAGCTGGACACTGATGCTCAATTAGAGGCTGAAGCATGAGTTAGAAAGTCAAAAAAAAAGAGCTGAGGTTAGAGAAGGTTGTATGGTTGTCCACTGCTCTGCTAGCTTCAGGGCTGGCAGACAAGGTGGGAAAGCAGGTTAATAAATTGGAGACCTTAGTGAGATGTTTTACAAAGCTAAGGAGGGCACAAGGTGCCACAGATTAAGGTCCAAGCACTTGTAACAAAGCCTGGTTGAGACACTAAGAGTTGGAATCCCTGGGAAAGTGATGAGAGAGAAAAGGAGGATGTTATGGAGATTGACAGTGCAATGGAAGAAGCACCCCATGTTGTCTGACCCCTAATATAGAGGAAAGCAAAAACACTGCATTAGCAACTCAGCCAGCAGGGCAGCCCCCAGTTCAGGAAATGTTCATGATGAAAGAGTATGCATCCACTGAGCTTATTGATATGGCGGCAAAGTTCCAACAAAAGGCCAGGGATAGTATCTAGGCATAGCTAGTATGGCTATGGGAATTGGGGGCCATGGCATTTCTCTAACCAGGCACGAGGCAGAGAAAATGAGCAACATCACCACAGATGATGCCCACCAGCAACACCTGCATGGTAGTCAGGAGGTTCAAGGGACTCACTTCCTTATAGATTGGATTATTTTATCCTGTAGGGAGGCGTGGCCCAATGAGGGCCTGGAAATCTATGGGGGAGCAGCAGATTTTTAGGGAGGCAGGAATGAGACAGGCCATCTACACTCCTGTCTTTGAAGACCCTGATTGGGCCACATTCACTGCAGGAATGAAAGCCAAGATACTCCAGTTCTCCTTAGCACCTGGTATGGGACCTGATATTCATGCTGGCCTAGCCATAGGACAAGACGTTTATGATGTTGGACAGTCCATTGCTGATCTGGGGGAAACTGACAAATCCTGGGAACAGGTATGGACTGTGGGAAAGACCCAAAACAGAGAGGGAGCTTGAGAAGCCAAAAGCCTATCCCAGTTGGCTGTAAAGTGTCTGGTAAAGGTAACTGGGAGCAAATGTGGTTTGACCTCATTGCTGCAGGGCCCCCACCTGAAAAGACAGACCAGCAACCCAGCACTGTGTTTTTGGCCTGTAGAATGCCTTAAAACCTGAACAACAGTTCAGACCTGCCCCAACTACCCCGAGTGCTCCACAGGCTCCAGCAGAGGCATCATGGGATGAGTGCTTCCCATGCCCTGGGTATAGGATGCAGGCCAAGGTCGCCTCCAGGTGAGGGCCATTGGGAATGATTGGGGCCCCACGTTGAGCTCACTATTCACTGTCCCCCAGCAATAAACAAAAGGCTCTGGTTGATACTGGAGCCAAATGTACTCTAATCCGTGTAACCCTCAGAATTTTCCTGGCCCCCTCAGTGCCATCGATGGTTATGGAGGACAAACGGTTATGGTCAGTAAGGTTCCTTTGATGTTGCAAATTGGGTGTTTTCCCCCATGGGAATACAAGGTTTTTATCTCTCCAATGCCAGAGAGCATAGTAGGCATTGACATCCTACAAGGTCAAACTCTGCCAACCTCTACTGGATAATTCCACCTCCAGTTTAAAGTAATCAAACCAGTGCTGAGGGGAAACGCCAACTGGGAACTGGTAAGTCTACCACCCCAAGGAAGAGTGGTAACTGTCAAACGATATAAATCGCCTGGGGTTAAGGGGAATAAGGTAATAGGAGAAATTATCCAAAAACTGCCCTGAACAGGTATTGTACACCCTGCCCATAGTGCTTCCAGCAGCTGGGTATGGCTGTTGAACAGCAGTTTTAAAGATGAATAAACAATTGTAATAGATGAATAAAGGAAGGTAAAGATAGGGTGACTGGTGGAGATGTGGGGTTAGGTGGTGCTGTTTTTATAGGTGGTTGTCAAGAAGGCGACATTTGATCAATACCAGAAGGTAACTAAGGAATGAGCCATGTAGATAGCAGGAAAAAGAGGATTCTGAGCAGAAATTAGCAAGTGCAGGTGTCCTGAGGTGAAGTTTGCTTGGTGTGTTAAAGCAACAACGGAGTCCAGTAAAACTGGAGGAGAGTGAGTGAGCCAGTAGCGGTGGACATAAGGCCCAAGAGAGGTCATGGATCATAGGTAATGGATTTGGGAATTTACTCCAAATAAAATGTGAAGCCAAAGGAAGGTTTCATTATATGCAGAAAAATTTTTAAGATAGATTTTTGCTAAGCTTTCCAAAATTCCTAAAATTGATTAACGCTTCTAGTTCCAATTCTTCTGGGTTTTATAGTCATAAGTGGAAAGAATTAAACTTTCATGTAGTAAACAAATATAGGTAAACAATATTCTGGGGAGATATGTGATTTCCCAGAAGTAAATGATAATAACATTCTAAATTGATCAATAATAGCACTATAACTCTTTGCCGGCTGTTCTGAACTATGTGTGGAAGCATTTGGGCACCGTCAATTACTGCCAGGAGTTAGGGTGAAACCTGAAAATTATTTAATATTTCCTCTCATAATAAGCATTACGTATTTAAGCATTACCAAACACTGTCAAAATAAATGTGGTATTTTCCATAGTGAACTTGTAAGACCAATCTTTGCTCTGCCACATACTTACTCTTTTACCTTGAGCAAATTCCCACAGCATCTTTGAGGCTCAGTTTCTTTATTCCTAGCATGGGCATCATAGGATCTAATTTACAGATAATGTCTGCTAAGCACTTACCCCAGTTTTTACCACATAGCAAACATTTAAAAATAGTTGTAGCTACAACAACTATATTGTTTTTGCTCTCTCCCAATATTGTTGCATATTGTAACTAAAATAGGTTACCATGTTTGCATTCTGTTCGCTAAAGCATACTTATTAACGTTTGTGATATGCTCTTAATTTTTTATAAATTCTGAGGATCCAAAAATAATATGTACAAGAATAAAACAAAGAAACTCCATAAATGCAAATAATTTAGACAGATAAGCAATACATTCTTTTATACAAATCAATTAACATGAAATTTTAATTTCAGAATAGCCAGCCTTTGCTTAGTATTATTAGGACTTATTTTTTTGTTGTTGTTCAAAGAATGTTTGACAATGCCTAGTTTTTCTTGACCCACCTGGCATTTTGCTGATAATATATGTTCAAAAACTGCTTGGCAAAGAAAGTGTGTGTGTGTGTGTGTGTGTGTGTGAGAGAGAGAGAGAGAGAGAGAGAGAAAGAGAGAGAGAGAAAGAAAGAGAGATTTAAAAAGTAAACCACAATTGGGAGTCTTGTACATTGCTGATAAGAATGTAAAGTGGTACAGCCACTATGGAAAACAAAACGGCTGTTCCTCAGAAAGGATTATTATGTGATCCAGCAACTCCACTTCTATGTACATACCCAAAAGAATTGCAAGCAGGATACATGTCCACCAGTGTTCACAGCAAACATTATTCACAGTAACCAAAACGTGAAAACAACCCAAATATCCATCATCAAATGATTAGATAAACAAAATGTGATATATACATACAATGGAATACGATTCAGCCTAGAAAGGAATGGAATTCTGCTAAAGGAATGGAATGGACAGACCTGGAAAACATCATACAATTTGAAATAAGCTAGATTTTAAAAAGTATTGTGTTATTCCACTTACATGAGTCACATAGAATAGGCAAATTCATAGAGGCAGAAAGTCTAACAGAGGTTACCAGAGGCTGGCGGAAGGGGAAAATGGGGAGTTTCTGTGAAATGGGTACAAAGTACAAAGTTCTGTAAATGAATAGTGTGATGGTTATACAGCATTGTGAATGTACTTAATCCCATGGAGTTTTATGCCTGAAATGGTTAAAATAGTAAATTTTATGTTTGTGTATTTTACCTCAATTAAAAAAGAAAAATAGTCTGTTTAGAATTTTCAAAACCAAAATATCTTCAAAAATAAATTGGCTAAATATTGCCCAGATAAATACAATTATTTATTTAGTGATACATGTTGTTTTATACATTCAATTATTGAAAATTTATTATATATTATGGTTCTTTTCCTAGCTCACTTCCTAGAACATTATGTACCAGCCATGCAGTTTGGGGAGAGGGGTATGGGGTATTCATATTTTTACACCCTCCAGAATTGTTTTAACCTATCATGGTAATTTGGTGCTTCTTGTCACAGAGATTGCTTCAGAGATGGGTAGTTGCCCAGGCATAAGACAACATATTAAGGGCTACAATATTAATGTCTATGAAAGGAGCATAGCTGTAGACTAACCACCTCAACTACTGAATGCTTCCATTCTCCAAGAAATGGAGATTTGACTGTGTCATGGATATTTTTTAAGAAATTGAAGTATAGTTGTCTTACAATATTTCAGGTATACAGCAAAGTGATTCTGTTATACATACATACATATGTGTATATGTATATGTATGTATATGTGTATTCTTTTTCAGATTCTTTTATAGATTATTGCAAGATATACATTATCCTTTTTTTTAGCGTCTTTATTGGGATATAACTGCTTTACAATGTTGTGTTAGTTTCTTCTGTATAACAAAGTGAATCAGCTATACGTATACATATATCCCCATATCCCCTCCCTCTTGCATCTCCCTCCCACCCTCCCTGTCCCACCCCTCTAGGTGATCACAAAGCACTGAGCTGATCTCCTTGTGCTATGCAGCTGCTTCCCACTAGCTATCTATTTTATGTCAATGCTAATCTCTCACCTCGTCCCAGCTTACCCTTAGGTTATTGCAAGATATCATAGCTGTTGAATATAGTTCCGTACTATACAATAGGTCCCTGTTGTTTATCTATTTTGTATATCCATTAATCCCAAATTCCTAATTTATCCCTCCCTCTCTCCCCACTTTGGTAAATATAAATTTGTTTTCTATGTCTGTGAGCCTATCTTTGTTTTGTAAATAAGTTCACTTGTATCATTCTTTCAGTTTCCACATGTAAGTAATATCATATGAAATTTGTCTTTCTCTGTGTAACTTACTTCACTTAGTATGATAATCTCTAGGCCCATCCATGTTGCTGTAAATGGCATTATTTCATTCTTTTTATGGTTGAGTAATATTCTATTTTATTTTTATATATATATATATATATATATATATATATATAATCTTTTTTTCCCAAAATATATCACAACTTTATAATAACTGCAATTCCATAACTTTCTCTGGCTATTAAATGTTACCATGTCTTAAAAATTCTTACAGGAGTACTGTTTTAAAATCAAGTTATAATTTTCCAGATATAAATAAACAAGTTACATAAAAACTGCCATTTAATTTTATTGGTACACTTACTAAGTTGTCCAAGTTTGTCCAATAAAGGTCTTTTTATTAATGATTCATAAATTCATTTGAACTTTAAATTTTCTCTTTTAATAGATAGATATGTACGCATCTGTTAGCATTTCTTTTGGTTTTAATTTTATGTACTGTATTTATAGTTACTTTTGTAGGTTTTTCTTTTTTGTGTATTTGGTTTTTTATTGAAGTGCAGTTGATTTACAATGTTGTGTTAGTTTCATGTGTACAGCAAAGTAATTCAGAGATATATATATATATTCTTTTTCAGATTCTTTACCCTTATAGGTTATTACAAAATACTGAGTATAGTTCCCTGTGCTATACAGCCTTGTTGATTATCTATTTTATATATAGTAGTGTGTATATGTTAATCCCAAATTCTGAATTTATCCCTAACCCCCCTTTCCTATTTGGTAACCATAAGTTTGCTTTCTATGTCTGTGGGTCTATTTCCATTTTGTATATAAGTTCATTTGTATCATTTTTTTTTAAGATTCCACATAGAGGCAATATATATATTTGTCTTTCTCTGGCTTACTTCACTTAGTACAATAATCTTCATAGTATGATGGACTTCATAGTCCATCCATGTTGCTGCAAATGGGATTATTTCATTATTTTTTATGGCTGAGTAATATTCCAGTGCGTATGTGTGTGTGTGTGTGTGTGTGTGTGTGTGTGTGTGTGTGTGTATACCACATCTTCTTTATCTGCTCATCTGTCAATGGACATTTAGGTTGCTTCCATGTCTTGGCTGTTTTAAATTGTGCTGCAATGAACACTGGGGTGCATGTATCTTTTCGAATTATGGTTTTCTCAGATATATGCCCAGGAGTGGGATTGCAGGATTATATAGTAGCTCTATGTTTAGTTTTTTAAGGAACCTCCATACTGTTCTCCATAGTGGCTGTACCAATTTACATTCCCACCAACAGTGCAGGAGGGTTTCTTTTTCTCACACCCTCTCCAGCATTTATTTTTATAGACTTCTTGATGATGGCCATTCTGACCAGTGTGAGGTGATACCTTATTATAGTCTTGATTTGCACTTCTGTACCACATCTTCTTTATCCATTCGTTTGATAGACATTTAGGTTGCTTCCATGTCTTGGCTATTGTAAATAGTGCTGCAGTGAACATTGGGGTGAATGTATGTTTTCAAATCAGTTTTTATACGGATACTTTCATGGCCTAGCATCACAAAACACAACCAGTCTATACTAAAAACTATGTTCCAAGGAATTCCCTGGTGGTCCAGTGGTTATGATTCTGTGCTTCCACTGCAGGGCATGCGGGTTCGATCCCTGGTTGGGGAACTAAGATCCCGCAAGCTGCATGGCCAAAAAAAACAAAACCAACCAAACAAACAAAAAACCAAATAAAACCCCAAAAACAAAACAAACAAAAATCTATGTTCCAAGTAAATTCACTGGCATGTTATGAAACATTAGGGCCTCACCTGTCCTCAGGAAAGGTGTCAGTATTTTGGTATTTTTTTAGAGTTTAAAAATAACTTGAGAGCTACTAGAAAAACCACTGGCAAACAGAGGGAGAAGCATGTGAAGCTATAATAAAATTACCTGTGTTTCCTTTCTCTTTGTTTAATATGCTAAATGCAGAACAGTGCTGGGTGTATCCCTAGGTTTATTTAACCGAAACTCTGTAATTTTGCCCAAGAACATTCAGAACAGACAGTGTCCACCTTCCCCCGCAGCCCCTCTTACTTAAAGCAAGAGAATCTTCTAAAGCAAACAGAGACAAATTGTTCTCAGTCTGAAACTAAATCACCTTTGGTGGAGGTGGAAAAGGCCTTTGACTACAAAGAATACAATAGCCAGTTATTTTGGTACTGTTTCTCTGTTAAGTAAGGGCAGGCTTGTGTCCTTTCTCCTCCCTTCCTCCCTTTTTCCATGTCAAAAGAGGAACAGCAAAAATCAAGCGAGCTAAAATAAAATAAAGTAAAATAAAATCATGGGGACATATGATTGAATCAGATATAATCTTAAGGAGACAGAGTTTAAATTCTGTTTTTGATGTTTTAGTTATACAGTTGTACACAAGGTTCATTTTGGTTTAGCTTTTGTAAAGGTATATGCTTTTGTATTCAAGGAGAAGTATTAAACTGGAGTTTAGGAGGTGAAATTACTTTCTATAAATGCATGGAAAGGAGGTTTTCATGGAAGCATTACCAAACAGGAATCTTAATTCAAGGCATTTGACCACTATCATTCTGTGTCTAACTGGGGGGAATAAATTACTGAAAATTGTTATACATTTTTCCAAATAGTGCTTTGGTAAGTCACAAAAAGGCATTCAAAGGGACACAAATTGTTGAAGGTTTTAAAAGAATAAATAGAAGTAACTGGAAACTAAACCCAGCAAAACTGTTGAGCAGATGTGGGGACCACCATTTGATAGGGGTTTTGGAGAAATGTGGTTTCTCACTACTCCTCACTTGAACTTTGAGCAATTATTTTGTGCTTTTTAGCCTACATAATGTACATGACTTGAAATTTCCTGTAGACAAGGGAACATTTCTAAACGTTTAGAAACCTAACAGCATGTCTAGAGGAATTATTTCTCTAAGATTAGACAGAAAAGGGCGAATGTGCTGGCAGCGATTAGAAGAGTTTCTGTTCCTTCAGAAGATGATCAAAGTTTGTAATGAAAACCTCCCTTGCAGCTGTCCAGCAAACGTGCTGGGTGTGTGGTAGGAGGGGCCAGTGTCAGAGACCTGAGGCTCCACTGAAGATCTCCCAATCTAAGCGACCCAAGGTGGCTCAAGGCTCTGGGTAAATGACTTACTCTGCCTTGTTTGTAACTCCTTTTCCACCTTTTTTTCATTTAACTGTATTTATTATGCAAAGAAAATGATGATAAGAGCAACAATTCTGAAAGAAATGTATTCACTCAAAAATCCATCTCTTAAACCATTTTTCTTTTTTTTTTGTTTTTTTCCTTGTTCCTTTACAGTATTTATTGTTCATGTGAACCTATGTCATTTATAAGTAGTTGTAATCAGTTCAAAGATACGGTTTTGAATTCACCCCAGTATTTCACCCCAGCATCTGTTTATGAGAATTATTCCATGTTCCCGTTAGTTTTAAAATAATCTCATTAATGGCCGTGACTGCCTGTTTCTGTAGTATTTGACAATTACGTTTTATCTGTCTTTTGTAGCCACAAATAATATTAAGAAAGGTACTATAAATCCCTTTTTAGAGAGTAAATGTTTTTGTAAAAATATATGTCAGGAGCCTGAGGTACAGGGTGAGACATTAAAGCTTCAGCTGAGACCAAGACTTCTGAGAAAGGACAGAAGTACGTGAAAGAGACATACAGGAGAAATTATTTAGCCTCCTTGTGAGGCAATGGAAAGTTAGTGGGGAAAAGAGCCAATAATACTGATATGTTCACCATTGTTTAGCTTTTTTCCCCACTTATTATTATTTTATTTTAAAATTTTAAAATTTATCTTATTTTAAAATTTTTCTATTTTTTCTCATTTTAATTTCCTTATTCTTTTGTCTTTCTTATTTTTTTCTTTATAAAGATTTAAAGAGGAAACATATATGATAACAATTGTTCTTGATAAATATTGCCAAATTATTTCTAAAATAGTTTCTCATTGACTTTGCCATTAACATAAAACAAGAGCAATCAATTCCTCCAAATATTATTAGCAGCCTCCATATATTACACAGCATTTAAATGAACTCAAGAGAGTTTATCATGGTGAGTATAGGGTGAGGAAAAGGATTGCCTGAGTTGCTTTGGAGATAAAGACAACCGAGTGGGTATTATCTGACTATAATTATATTTGCTAGTTGTATTGTATCCTTCATTACCTAGCTATTGTGTTATTGGTTAAAAATCTCTCCTCTAGGAACCTCTTCCCATCCATTCAAATGGTTGCAGTGAGAGTTGCCATATTATTGTTACACAATTTTATTTTCCATTGTCACCATTGGCTGGACCAGACATGATACTTTGACCCATTTGGGCTATTGAGTTCCTTCGCTGGGAATATAGGTGAACACTGGAATCAATTTATCCTTGTTTCCAAGATTGTAGTATGGGAGACCCATGGGTTATTGGTTGTTTGTTTTATCACATGGATTGTGAAGGAGGTGAAGCTTGTCTGCAGGAATATCATACAAGAGGAATATCTAGAGAGAGAAGCAGACACCAAATGGTGAAAGAAGCTGATGGCATTGGAGCTCATGTTCCAATTCTTTCATGATGTTTAAATCTTGAATTCTCTCTTCTTTTCTTATTTACTCTTGAGGCCTCTTGGATAGATGCACAGTACCGCTGTGCACTTTTCTGCCTGTATGGTGATCTGCTGGGGAATCTTACCTTGGAATCTCATGCTTCTCTGAGATGAACTTTGCTCTTGGTTAAGCCTCCATTAACTATCAGTTAATTCTATTAGCCTCTTGTTATTGGAAAAATAATTATCCTCTAAACTAATTCACAATAATTTGTAAATACAGGTTAATAGTTTGATGTACATTCCCAAACCTGGTAAATCAGAATTTTCCAGAAAGATACTACAATTTTCTATTTCTTTGTTATGCCAGTTATTACAGAGAACTTAAGGAGAATCACTCAGCAAAATGTGAGGTATTGAAATAGTCTGGACTGGCCTCTCTCTATTTTCTGCCTTTCGTTTCTGCCTGCCTCTCTCTCTCTCTGGACCGACTACCTCTCTTTTCTGTGCTGCATATTTCTTCTTTTCTTCAGCTGCCTGTATGTGGCCCAGGCAGGTGTGTGTGGGGGGGGACCTATATATAAAGCTGACAAGTAACTTCCATATTTGGTCAGAACTGAACAATACAACTCCACTTGGACTTCATGATCACTCGGTAAAAAGTAAAGTCCCAGGAGCCCCTGCTAACACCAGTCTTCACTCTTCATCTATTTACAGCTTGCTACATCCTGACACGGTCACATGATAAGTATGTTTCACTTTTAGATCCACTGCTAACCAACGTAAGTCTCTCAATATTCCCTGTTTCACTGGCTGAGGGAGACAAGTCTGATTAGCAAAATTTATCATTTCCCCTGACGATGATTCATGTACGAACTGATGGATTGGCTACCTTGGTGTCAGGTGCTCAGTCCTGGTCCTATTCCAATGACAGGAAGTGTGGATTTACAGAGAGTGAACTCTGGTCACCTAGGCATAACAGAAATCCTTTTAGCAGAGGGATTGGGCAAACATGATATTAAATGATTCAGTTTTTTAAGTGAAATCTCGATTGATCTTAACCACAAAATGAGGTAAGAAGAGATATAATTTTTTTAAATTTAAAACATGACTTAATAAATTTCTTTCTCCCTTCCTTCCTTCCTTCCTTCCTTCCTCCCTCCCTCCCTTCCTTCCTTCCTTCCTTCCTTCCTTCCTTACTCCCTTCCTTCCTTCCTTCCTTCCTTCTTTTGTACAAATGCTCACACACACACACATACACACACACGCGCGGTCTAGATAGTTGCAGTTAATGATCCTAATTTTTCAGAATTAACCATGTAATAACCCACAATTGTTTACTCAGCTCTTTGGAGGCATGCTTAGTCTTAATTTTCTGTCTTTTTTTTTTTTTTGTCTTCCCCTTCTCCATCAGGAAATAATATAGGATAACACAGTAGAAAGAGCACTTAGAGACCAGCAACTTAGATCCCCTGACAATCACCAACTAGCTAATTGTCTTTGAGAAGTCATCTAGGTTTATCTAACACTCTCTCTCTCTCTCTCTCTCTCTATATATATATATATACACACTATATAGTATATATATATATATAAAACAGATATATATATACACATATATAATATATATGTATGCATATATTTATAAATATGTCATAATATAATAATGTTTATAAATATTTTTATATTTACCATAGACAAAAGGAAAATGTGATGACTCTAATACTCAACACATGTATTTATAAAATTGTCAATTTCTCAAATATAAATTACTATGGGTTCAAACTTTTAAGCAGCAATACAAAAATGAATAAATTATCATTTATAAAATGTACAATGTCTACAAAATTCGGAAGACTGTATGGCCCCAAAGGAGAATAACATTTCTATTTACTGAGATGAAGGAGCTATTCCTTCCATGGGTCCTCATAGGGAGGGCACCATATAAATGTAATAAAAAATATTTCTAACTATCTCCTGAAAGTAATTACAGAAGTAAGTAATTCCTGTCATGATTAAGGGAATGGGCTCTGAAAATTGCACTCAAGTTTTCATATCACCATTTTCAAGCTGAGTGACCTTGAGCAAATTACTCAATCTCTTTGTGGCGCTGCTTCCTCATTGTTAAAATAGGGAAAACAATCGTTGTTCACTCAAATGTGTTGTGAGGATTAAATTAAATCTCGTGCTCATGATTCTTAGAATATTGACTGGCACATAATCAACACTTAATAAGCTATCATTATTTCTGAAGTACAGTTTATTATTTTTTAAAAAATTATTTTAAAATAAAATAATAGCCTAACACCAAATTACATTTCTGTCACAATAAGGTTTTGAGCAAGCCAAATGTTTCAGAGTTCTGTGACAATCAGACCCAATCCAGGGAGATACTTTAAAGTAGACAAATAAATGGACCACCTATTCTTCAGACAATCATCCGTAAATAGTTTTGTTCAACTCAGTTTGTGATAGCTATTGATCAGCAGTGATTTTGTGGTTATACTCTTTGACAAATACTGGGAGTGCAGTTTTTCTGAGTTAAGTGCTAAACTCATGTTTTGAAAGGGCTAAAACACAAAGTTGAGAAGCTCGATAAAAGCACTTGTCTTAATAGAAACCCTCTATCTCTGCATGGAGATGGCCAGAGGCTACCTGTGGGAAATAACAACATTCTAGTTAAAATATAATCTGGGGTTTGACCCAGCATCTAGATGGATGTGCGATTGAGGCTCACTCATTTTAATCAGAAAACAGAGGTACAATGATTTCACCTTGGAATGTTTTGAAAGCAGGTATAAACAAATGCTCACCTCAGCTGTAAATAAAGACTCTATGAGTGAAATCCTCACAGAATATTTAACCTTGAGCAACATCCCTTTCTTGTATGTGCACCAAATATATGCCAAAGTAACTGAATGGATTTAACATACTGTATAGGTTTATTGATTAAGGGCCATTTAAGAGTTATAGAACATGTATTCAAAATAATCATATTGTTTATAGAATGTTTCATGGTACAGTTTATGTTTAAAATTGCATAAACTGTATAGTCTACTGGCTGTAGAGTAGATTGCTGGAAGGCAATGGTGAAATCAGGAAGATAAATTAGGATGCTATAGCAGGAAAATAGGTGAGACGTTTATGGCTCACAGTGAATCAGTTCAAGGATTTGTAAAAGCCCCTGGCAGGGAACCCACAAATTTCATTCCCAATCCTGATGTTCATATCCCCAGTTTCAGCTGACTCCTTCAAGGAATATGAGAAACCGTAGTTAAAAATATCACCGAATGGGGCTTCCCTGGTGGCGCAGTGGTTGAGAGTCTGCCTGCCGATGCAGGGGACACGGGTTCGTGCCCTGGTCCGGGAAGATCCCATATTCCGCTGAGCGGCTGGGCCCGTGAGCCATGGCCGCTGAGCCTGCGCGTCTGGAGCCTGTGCTCCGCAACGGGAGAGGCCACAGCAGTGAGAGGCCCGCGTACCGCAAAAAAAAAAAAAAATAATAATAATAATAATATCACCAAATGATCTCTTAAACCTTAGCAGTGCATGTGTGCCTTGACTGGGGCAATGTACTTTTTAAAACAAACCCTACACAGCTTGCCAGGGATCTGAACTGGGACCAGAAACAAGAGCTGTCAGTTGGAGGAGTAAGGTGACAGTCCCTTTGCAGTCAACACTGATACCGATGGCCAAACGACCCTTCTTTTTGCTAATTTTTTTCTGTGAATTCTGGAGATTTAAAAGTTCACAAAACTGTCAAAGTGAACATATAATTACTCGGAACTCCAAGTCTCTTACTGGAAAGTGATAGAGAAAAATTCCATCAGGATTCTTATTTTTGGCTGTCCAACTAGCCATGTTTCAGAAAAGAAACCATAATCTTTGAAGGTTACTTTCCAGGGAAACTACTACACTAAAATTAGAAAACTTGTGAATCAATATATTTACATTGCCCATCTGGCAATATTAGGAAGTATTACCAATACAGAGCACTCTTTAAAGGTAGATGAAGTTATATTGCCAAAATATTAATTTTAAATTCAGAGCTTTATTAAGAACTTGGAAGCGTCTGAAATTTTATCCTATTTGCACACTAACATGTTAGCCTGCTACAGTTTCATGGATACTGGTAGGAGACATGAAACTCTTGGGTCAGAGACAAAGGATCTTATTACTCTAGGTGTGGCAAACAGCATGAGTCTTAATTTGCATTGACCCCTTGCCCGACCTCCCACCAAGCCCCACAGGAGCCATGCAGAGGTGGGCCCAGGTAGATGCTGTGCAGGTAGTGCATTTGCATCACAGCTGAGGGACCTCAAGCTTAGTAAACCTCAATCTTTTGTAAAATGGATGCAAGCAAACCTGTCCAATCTTTGCTCTAAAGGGAGATATTATCTTTATTATACTGGACAGTAGGCAAATCTGCCCTCTGCTTCAGAGGCAGTATATCTATCTTCCATGGCTCTTTGCTATCCAAACATCCTTCCAAAGAGAGCCCAGTAAAAGATCTATCAGTAACTCTTCTCATAAGACATACAGAAATGTGAGAGACATATGGAGAATTTTGTCCGAACAATGTTTATGAAAAAAGCCACACAAATAGCACCAAAACACAATTTTAACTATGATAAATTTATCTTCATTGTAAAAATCTTTGTTATAAAAATTTTATAGCCATCAATGTCTGGTGTTACACTTATATCTCATTTGAGCACCTGGGTTGAGAAGCTATTTGGTATATGATGTAGTCACCTTAAATTGGGCTCTTCCACCTTGATCAATCAAGAACAGACAAGTGTTCTTTTTGGGGTCTTCAAAGCAGTAGAAGAAGTTCAACCAACCTTCTTTGTGACAATTCCATTCTGTCCCTTCCATCTGCTTCTGTCCTCCTCTTCTTGGCTTTTCACTACATTGATATACAGCTAGATTAAAGGTCCGGTAGCCTGTGGGGAACAGTAAGGGGGCTACAAATAGATGGCACATGGTGTTTTTTTAATTCCCACTATGTATGCTATTGAGAAAATGTATGACCATATTGGAAATTATATGCAGAAAACCAAAACAGCATGTTCTAAAAAGTAGCAATTTTCCTGAATTATATCCCATATTCTTTTCTCTGAACTTGGAAGAGATACTTCAACTGTTTATAAGTTAATGATAAATACTGTTAGCAAAAGATATCTGTATCTGTAGGTTTCTTACTGTGAATCTCGGTATTGTAGCTAATAATCCGAATATTTCAGAGTTAATCATGTGTTAAGCTTCAGCTCCACAGTGGCTTTTGGTGTTTACTTGGCTATTTGGAGATATTTTTAGTCTTGCTTTTCTTTCTCCCAACTATTTAGCACTGTATTAAATGAATTGTAATTATTCCTTCCTCTTATTTCACCTTCCTATCCATCGACCTGACCACTAAGCTCACGCCACACATTTTAGATTTTTTGGTATACAGTGACTCAGATTAAAATTAAATTTCTGTGAAGTAAATGGAACATAAATAGATAAAAAGTGAGTTACTGTATTTTTTTTAAGAGGTAAATCTAATTTTTTTTTTACATTTTTTTGATGTGGACCATTTTTAAAGTCTTTATTGAATTTGTTACAATATTGCTTCTGTTTTATGTTTTTTTGGCCACGAGGCATGTGGGATCTTAGTTCCCCAACCAGTGATCGAACCTGCACCCCCTGCATTGGAAGGCGAAGCCTTAACCACTGGACACCAAGGAAGTCTCATTACCGTATTTTTTTTTTGTTTTTTTTGCAGTACGCGGGCCTCTCACTGTTGTGGCCTCTCCCGTTGCGGAGCACAGGCTCCGGACGCGCAGGCTCAGCGGCCATGGCTCACGGGCCCAGTCGCTCCGCGGCATGTGGGATCCTCCCGGACAGGGGCACAAACCTGTGTCCCCTGCATCAGCAGGCGGACTCTCAACCACTGCGCCACCAGAGAAGCCCATCATTACTGTACTTTTTAAGGCTTAAAATATATGATATATGATAATGGAAGTCACTAAAAAGAAATTGCCGTCAAATTAGGATTGGGTGAGTCAAATGTAAATTATTAGAAAACAAAGGGATGAGAAGCACTTAAAAAGATGTTGTACTTATACAACTTACAACCGACTCTAAGTTGTATTCTAGTTTTAAAGAAACCTATAACTGGAAACCACGGAGCTTTTATTTAGTATGTTGTTCATTCATAAAGAAGGCACCGAATTACCATTAGCAGGCCTCTATATAAGGACTAGGTTTTGGTAATATATCAAAAGGTTGGTGAAAGAGTATCTGTCTGTCTGTCTGTCAGTCTGTCCATCTATCCATCTATTTTTGAATCCTCCATTTTAACCAACATATTCAACTAAATGACACATCTTTCTGATAGAAGGTAGGGGGGCTTCCTTCTTCCCGGGTAGCAGTTGGTGGCGTGGGCGCTCTTCTGCCCGTTCAGAGGCTTTTGCATATGTATATTCTGATCCAGTTTGTGCTAATTTAAAAATATAATCTTTAAACAAATTTTTTTTTTGGCCGTGCCACGTGGCATGCGGGATCCTAGTTCCCCAACCGTGGATCGAACCCACGCCCCTGCATTGGAAGCACAGAGTCTTAATTACTGGACCACCAGGGAAGTCCTAAAATATAATCTTTTAAGGACAATTTATTTCTACCCAAATTACTTGGGAAAGGGAGAGAATTCTTATACAAAGCTGGTCAAACTATGTATGTAGCTTTGTTTTTGTTTTGTTCTTTGCTTTTTTCACTTAAAATTGAAGTGTGAGCATTTACTCATATCATTTAGTCTTGGAAAATGTGATTTTTGGATAGCATGGTATTTCATCAAATACAGTCCCCTTTAAATTTACTTTAGTACCCAAATTTTGGACATTTAAGTTACCACAAATTTTAAATTTTAACAATTTAAATTATCAGATATCTGCTATGATTATCCCTTGTGCTTATGGTCCAATTATTCCTTTGGATAAATTACTAGAGGTTGAATTGCTGTATCAAAGGGTATGAAAAATTTTAAGTCTCTTGATAATATATGTAGCCAAAGTACTCTATAAAGCTTATTCCAATTTAAATTCCTTCCAGCCAGTTTATTGCATCCTATTGAACAATAAATATTAACAACTTTATAATCTTTGTCAAATTGTTAGGCCAAAATGGTGTTATTCTACTTTACTGTACATTTGGTTCTAAGGGGAACATTTCCTCACATGTTTACATTTGTCATTCTTCTCTTGTATGAACGCTACATTCTTCAGGAAGATATGATTGTTGTTTATCATGTTTACTGCAAATATCTTCCCAACTTATGCTTTGTAATTTTATGGTGTTTGAAAACGCAAAACACTCCAACAAAGCTAGAAGTACAGACATTTCAATGTTACTATTTAAATGCCAGATTTTTTTTTAAATCAGGAAACATTTAAATTATTAAAGGGCTTGCTTGTAATTAACAGTAAGTAGATCAAGTAATCCCCAAATTACTTGATTAGAGTTTATGAGTTTTAAAGACCATCATAAAAAGGTGAAGAAAATGATGACTGATTATGGCTTTGCTGTAGCAAGATACTGCTTTTGTAGTGTGAAATATGATTACCCTCTTGAAAATCAGAGTAGTAAATTTATTTTTCTTTGTCATTTAGCCATCCAAGAAAACCTCAAACACCCACAATGCAGTTATATTATTGACATTGGGTTGTTATGTCTTTTAGTTGTCTGTGTGATTTTCTGAAAGATAAGGTCTCTCTAGGGCAGGGCATACTACAAACATTTTTCGAAAAAAAAAGCCTGCTGCATTTCATAAAACAAGCGTGATATATATTTGCCAATTAGATTTAAAAGTAAATCTCAGCAGAAATGTAATCACTTTCATTATATGAAAAAGAAGTGAGACATAAATAGATATATAGCATGTGTTACACAGAGTAATTCATACATATTACATTAGGCAATCAAGTCCGTAGAGTAAAATGACTGTCAGATAAGCTTATATAACCCTGCATTTGACTGGTGTTTCCCTTAGTGGTATCATTATGGTAGCTAATATGTATTGAGTGTATTCTATGTCAAGCGCTTTACAGGCATTATTTTATTAATGACACATTCACAAACTCTCTGAGGTAGATTCAATTAGTGTTTCCATTTTATCTATGAGGGAATAGAGACTTAAATTTACTTAGGTATTCTTTTATTTCTTTCAACAATGTTTTGTATGTATCAATGTACAAGTTTTGCCCTTCTTTAGTGAAATTTACTTCTAAGTGCTTAATTCTTTTTGGTGCTATTGTAAATACCATTATTTTCTTAATTTCATTTCAGATTGTTTATTGCTAGTATATATGAATATTGTACAGTTGATTTTAGTGTATTGGTCTTATGTCCTGCAACCTTGCTGAACTTTATTAGTTTTTTGGTTGATTCCTTAAGATTTTCTATGTATAAGAGAGTGTTATCTATGAAACAAGATGATTTTTTCCTTCTTTTCAAATCTGGATGAATTTTATTTCTTTTTCTTGCCTAATTTACCTGGAATGAACCTTGGGTACACAATGTTCAATAGAGTGTTGAGAGTGGACATATTTGTCTTGTTCCCGATCTTATGTGGACTGTTGTCAGACTTTTGCCACTAAATGTGATGTTAGTGGTGCATTTCTCATAGATACCCTTTATCAGGTTGAAGAAAGTCCCTTCTCTTCCTAGTTTTTTTAAAACTTATTTTTATTGAAGTATAGTTGATTTACAATGTTGTGTTAGTTTCAGATGTACAGCAGCACAGGGATTCAGTATATATATATATATTCTTTTCCCTTATAGATTATTACAAAATATTAACTATAGTTCCCTGTGCTCCTTAATTCATTATTGTGCTCTTAACATTAGGGACTCATTTACTCGCACATCTGAATTTTAATCTATTATTGTAGACAAGGAGGTCTATGCCACCCTAATCCCAGTTCAAGGCAGGACTTGTTGCCCAGTTGTGGGCAGTGCAGTCAGCCAAGCACTTTCATATAGGGTTGGGTTCAGTTGCAGGAAGGAAACTTACTAAGGTAATGCACTACCTAGGTATCTGCATTTGATGGCTGAGAAAGGCAGGTATACACAGGTCCTTTCTGGCCCAATGTGAGAAACCACAGCAGACAAACTTTGCCCCAGAGCTCTTCATTGTGTTCACTCTTCATTGTGTTCATTGTGTTCACCATGATATATCTTTATCAGATATATCATATTTTACTCTGTTTTCTGTCTGGTCCCTTTTTTTCCCCACTCTCTTCACAAGTGTTGATCCCTAATTACTATCTTGAACCTCCAAACTACATTCCAAAGTCTACTTGGAAGGAATTAATCTACTAACAGTTGGGATCAGGAGTGTCTAAGAAAGCAGGTGATAAGATGGGGTTTTGGGGCTTGATCACTCACAGCCTGATTGGCAATGAGGTCCTCATCACTGGTTATACATGAAAGTATAATTGTTTAACTCGTAATGAATCGAGAAGGTGTGCCAATGGAAGGTAATGTATGAGAAGTCTGAAATGTATAGAGAAAATAGTAGATATAAAGATAATGGGATTGGATGGGTATTGCTGAATTCCACTGGTGTTCCTCAGAAAGACAATAAAGATCTGAGAGAAAATAAAAGGCAATAGAAAGCTAGATGTGAATCCAAAGGGCCTCTTCTTTTGCATACAAAGAAGTCCTCAACTCTTCTTGTCAGAGAGTGAAGAAAGTAGAGGACCAAGGACTAACCTTCAAAGATGATTAAAACCCAAGTAACTCAAGTCTGTTATGGCAAGATTAGGACCCTGATTAGGAAAACCTGGGGCCCTGACAAAAAAGGATGGAAAGATCTGGGTGAATTCTCTGCAAGGTTTTGTTTCTCCAGACTCATCCAAGATGGTGTAAACATCTTCCTTTAGGACTCTGCCTGCTATAAGACAAAGCACAAGGCAACATCTACCTCCTCCCCCCACCCTCCCCACCATGATCTTTTATTATCTCTCCTCCTGGCCATTCTTTTCAGGACTGTAACTAGGGTTAAGTGATAGCATACCTCTAGCACATATACTCTGGGTCTGATAAGGGAAGAAGGGACTACACCAAAAAGGAGCAGTTAAATTTAGGGGCATATATTGGCAGGAGTGGGGAGAGTCTGCATGGGAGAAGATTCTGAGGTTGTTTGATCAATATGGTCCTTAACATAAAATTGGATAAAGAAGAATTTATAGATCTGAGTGGGGATGGTGAGAACTTGCTATTAGCATGGCTCCTAGAAGTATGAAAAAATTGACGGCCTGTGCTGAGTAAAGTTGAAATGCCAAAAATGCCATGCAGATGTTGGGGAAGAGATTAAGGCTCTGAAGAGTAGGAATAGTGGAATGGATATATCAATGCTACATGTGGCCAAAAACTCCTTCAGGTGATTATATTCCACAGGAAGGCTCAAAAGACACACCATTTACTAAGGCCATAAGGAATGTGCTGGTGAGTGCATTAGCTTCCCTTAAAAAGTTCACTGGTGACTCTCCCCTGTAGCCAGGACTTAACGTAGGGTAAGACATTAACAACTAGGCTCTTTCATGACCATGGTGATGAGAGGATTCTGAAACAATGGAAGGTAGATGGTGGTGCTTAACCATTAGAAGTCAGAGTCTCAATTATTGTAGACACTGGAGTGGCAGCTTGGAGAGCTTGACACAAAGAGTTGGGATGACAGTTACTTGAACACAGCATCACAAAGGGAAAAACATGGGCATCAAGTAAGAGTACTATTAAAATATATAACAAAAAGAAAATGAGAATGGACAAGCAGGAGGCTGAGACAGTCACCGAACAAAAATTCTCATTTTCAGACCAGGAATCCACTGACTGAAGAAGTTATCAGACCTCCAGGGGGAAGTATGCTGCAACACAATTCAAATACCTGCTATACTTATTCCTCCAGTTCTTCAGTATTACCTATGGCCATGGACTCACACAGTGACATACAAGGTAAAGGGGCATACCCAGGCATTTTAGAACTCCTTGATATAGGGTCTGAGTTGACCTTGATACTCTGTCACCATGGCCCCCTGTTAGAGTGGGGAAATATGGGACCAGGTAAAAAATGGAATGCTAATCAAAGTCTGGCTTATGAGGGGTCCAAACTCACCTCATGGTCACTCATCCATTCCCTGACTATATAATTGGAATTGACATACTTGGCAGTTGACACTATCATATATTGGGTCTATGGTATATGGGTTAATGGCCAAATGAAATGCCCCCTCCCCAGCCAAGATAGTAAATCAAAAACAATAGTACATCACAGGAGATGGAGCATGGATGGAGGAGGTTAGAGATTTAGGATCTAAAAGATGAAGGGGTGGTGGTACTCCTATTAATTCATCAGTTTAGCCACTGCAGAAACTACATGGATACTGTAGGGTGACTGTGCATTAGTGCAAGCTCAAGTAAATAGCTCTTATCACAGCCACCCTGCCAGCAGTAGTGATTTTCTAGAGCAGATTACTCTAACCTTTATCTGCATAGTTATGCTCCACGTATATGTTAACTCTCTTGTTCTCTGTCATAATGTAGTTGTTCCCCTCTAGGTCACACACTTTGCAGGGAAGCTCACAACTAGTGACTGAATAAGTGAGCTATCTAAGGCCTGGGCATTTTGGCCTGACATAGAACCCTGTGGGAGCCAATACTCCCTCTCGAGCTCCCCACCAAGTTGGACAAGACTTTCTCAGGCCTGCTTTGTAATTAAAATTCTTCTTGTATCCTGTCCTGCTTCCTGTCTTTCAGAGATCCATGGATTTTTGTAATGTATTTTTAATCAAATTGTTTATATTGAAAGGGGGTGCTGCAAAAACCTGGCTTTTTTTGGTTTGTTTGTTTGCTTGGGGCCCTGCACACTGTAGAGTCAGCCATTGGGTAACACCAGGTGACCCAAGATGACCCAATCCAGTCAATTTCTTGGCTAGTCTTCTTAGTCTACATTTACAATTCTGCCAGAGAATTCTGGCATCTTTTTTCTTCTCCCATATTTATGACCCACTACTGCCCACTTGGTGTTGCAGTAACATTCATTCTTAATTTCTAGAAATGAGAAGTCTTATTTAATAAAAAAAAAGTTTAACAAATAAAGGGGTGGTCCTGATTATAACTAGTTTTGACGGTTGATATATTCCTTTTGTGTGTTCAGAAAGGTGCCATTCACCTCTTTTCTGCTTCCTAAAGCACCTTAATGCTACTTTCTTGGCAGGCAGTTAGAACACATGCACATAAACCATAGGTGAAAAACGGAATAGAGCCCTCTGTATTAATTTCTAGGCAGCAATTTGTTGAGGTTGTATTTGTTCTCATAAAACTATTGAACTACTGTTCAGGGTTGGCTCCGTTTTGATGGAAGTGATTGATTCCTTGGCAAGGTTTTCCCTTCTTCTACCCCATGCTGATAGCAACTGGGTCAGAAACACACTCAGCATTGCTTTCGTGCTTGACAGTTATAGTTTTGACCATGTTAATTACCATCCTGTCGAATTGCACAATGGGGACACTCTATAGCACTGAGAGTGATTATAGCCTTGTCTTCTTCAGGAAGACCTTATTGGAAACTGTGTGCAATTTGTAATGAAAGCTCTAGTCATCCTTGGTAAATGTATCTTTTTTTCTAGTATAAAATTCTATTTTACTTTCATCTTAACTAAATATTTTACAAGTTAGGTATATCTAGGGGTGGGATCCTAAGGGTCTCATGTTCTGTGGTCTGTGACAGTTAGGAATGAAAAAATAACAACATTGTAAGGATGACTTATTCTTTTTTGGTTTTTTTTTTGGCTTCTCTTGTTGTGGAGCACAAGCTCTAGGCACTCAGCTTCAGTAGTTGTAGCACACAGGCTCAGTAGTTGTGGCTCACGGGCTCCAGAGCACAAGCTCAGTAGTTGTGGTGCACGGGCTTATTTGCTCCACGGCATGTGGGATCTTCCTGGACCAGGGCTCGACCCCATGTCCCCTGCATTGGCAGGCAGATTCTTAACCCCTGTACTACCAGGGAAGTCCCAAGGATGACTTATTCTTATAAAACTTTTAAATACATGAAATAAAATATATTTAAATGAAAAAATAATTTGCATCTTTATATTTAAAATATATTTTGTTCAAGACCACAAAAATATACAGCTCAGTGAATTATTCTAAAATGCAAAATGAACAATCAGGAAATCATGTCCACCACCAATTACCAAACTCTGGATCACCAGAGTTTATATATGATGTTAGGTAGAGGTACATTTTGTTTTTTTCCCATGTTTTATCCAATTGTTTCAGGGTCATTTATTGCAAAGTCTACATTTCTCACATTGTTCTACAATGCTACCATTATTTTGAATTAAATGTCCATATGTTCATGGACCCCTTACTGGGCTATTTTTAAATCACTCCAGTTGTCTGTTGGTATATCCTGGCATTAATATCACACTGTTTTAATTAAATGTTGCTTTAAAAATAAATCTTAACATCGTGTGTTAAAGCAAATCTTTCCCCTTCTATCTTGAATAGTATCTTGACTATTCTAAGACCATTGCATTAAATTTAAATTTTAGAGTAATTTATAAAGTTACACTCACAAATGCCCACTCCATTGTAATTGTGTTGATTCTTTGGCAATTTGAGGAGAATTGAAATCCTCATCATAATATCAAGTCTTCCCATGAGTAAACATGTTAATCTCTACATTTATCTAGGTCTTCTTTAATTTCTCTCAATAATGTTTTATTGTTTTGTATGTTTAGGTCTTACACATCTGCTATTAGATTTGCTATCAATATATTTCATAATTTTGATGTTCTGTAAGTAGTATGTTCATTAGCATTTTTATTTTCTAATAATTTATTGTGGGAATTTATGGAAATACAATAGATTATTCCATGTTGAATTTATAATAATTAACTTTTCTAAAATAATATATCAATTCTAAAAACGTATGTATAGATTGTTTTATATTTTCTTTATATACTGTCATATTATAGAATAGTATGGAATAGCGGTTAAGATGATAAGTTCTAGAAGTTGGCTGTCTGATTTCCAATTCCAGCTCTGCCACTTTTTGGGCAGGTCTTTCGTAAGCTATTTAAACTTTTCCGGTTTTGTTATTTTATCTGTAAAAATGCTATAATAATAAAATCTATCTCGTAAGCATTTTGTGAGGTTTAATTAGGTGCTGAGCCAGAGCTTTCTGAGGAAGCTAGCTAGCAATAACTAGGAAACCAGGAATGGAAACCAAGAATATATCTATATATAGTTAAATAAAAAAATTTTAGAGTAGTTTTAGATTTACAAAAAAATTGCAAAGATAATACATAAATTTCCCATATACCTCGCATCTGGTTTCCTTTGTTATTTATGTCTTACATTAATATTTATTTCTGTGCCAGGATTCTGTCCAATACCACATGATAGCATTTAGTTGTCATGTCTCTTTAGGCTTCACTAGACTGTGACAGTTTCTTAGACTCATCTTGCTTTCAATGACCTTGACAGTTTTGAAAGTACTGGTCAGGTATTTTGTAGGATATCCCTCAATTTGAGTTAGGCTTATCTTTTTCTCATGCTTAGACTGAGATTATGCATTTTGGGGAGGAAGACCACAGAGGTAAAATGCCATTCTCATCACATCATATCTAAGGTACATGCTATCAGAATGTTTGCTGTGGTTAATGTTAACTTTGGCTAGATACTGTTTGTCAGGTTTCTCTGCTGCTAAGTTACTTTTTTCCCTCTTTCCATACTGTCTTCGTTGAAAGGAAGTCACTATTGCAGCCTACACTTCGGTAATGGGGAGTTATACTCCACCTCCTTGAGGACACAGTATCTACCTAAGTTATTTGAAATTCTTCTGCATGGGAGATTTGTCTCTTCTTCCCCATTTATATCAGTATGAACTCAGAAGTGTTTATTTTATATGTTGGGTTATAATCCAATATTACTTTATTTCATTCAAATTGTTCCAGCTTTGGCCTTTGGGGGCTCCTTTAATCAACTCTTGTGTCTCTTTGATAGATATATCACTATCAGTGTAGGTTTCCTTTTTCTTTTTAAATAAATTTATTTATTTATTTAAATATTTTTGGCTGTGTTGGGTCTTTGTTGCTGCATGTGGGCTTTCTCTAGTTGCGGCGGGCAGGGACTACTCTTCATTGCGGTTTGCGGTCTTCTCATTGCGGTGGCTTCTCTTGTTGCCGAGCACGGGCTCTAGGTCTGAGGGCTTCAGTAGTTGTGGTGCATGGGCTTAACTGCTCCTCAGCATGTGGGATCTTCCTAGACCAGGGCTCGAACCGTGTCCCCTGCATTGGCAGGCAGATTCTTAACCACTGTGCCACCAGGGAAGTCCCCTCTTTTTTCCTTTTGAGCCCTCATATGAAATGTGAAAACTTTAAAGTGCTTCTAGTGGAGAATACAAAAAACAATAAGCCCTGAAGAAATTCTAAAGGGGTGAGGCTTTATTTTCTTCAGAAAGATAAAGTGAGGGAACAGCTAATTGCCTTAAAGTATATGATGTGCTATATCTTACTTGTTAGAATTAGTACCACTAATCACAGTTCAAAGGGAAATGGACAAGAACTTAGGAATTTTTTTTTTTAATATGTAGTTGTGAGACTTTAGAATTGCCAAGGCAATCTTTCTCTGATTGTTACACTAGAAAAGAAAAAAGGGAATTCCCTGGCAGTCCATTGTTTAGGGCTCCACTCTTTCACTGCTGAGTGCCTGGGTTCAATCTTTGGTCCCTGGTTGGTGAACTAAGATCCCATAAGCCACACAGCAGCAAAAAGAAAAGAAAAGAAAAGAAAAGAAATTATAAAGAAGAAGAGGTTTTAGGGTAAATGTAGGAGGAACTAATTTTTAGCATGTACTTATACTATATTCCCAGCACTTTTCATCTATTATATCATTTGCATTATAGCCATCTTCCTCAGATTTTCTCTGCTTAAATTCTGGGGAATAAATTCAAAAGCCTGTTGTTCTCATGCTACACTGAGATTCTGTGAATCATCAAAAGCCAACTGAAGAATTTCAGGAAGCAAGAAACATTAGTTATTTTTATAAAAAGAAGTCAAGTTATATCCAAATTCCATAGGAATGACTTTCTTGCTACTTTGCTACTCCTCTTTGTAAATTTCTAATAATAAGCAGTGAGGTACAAAGAATAAGATATAGGACACAGCTTGTTCCAAGTATATCAATTGTGAAGTGTCCTTTTCTCTTTAGTTAACAAAAGCACACTTCTAACTTCTGTAGTCTAACCTGCCGTTGCTGATAAACACGATTCACTGGTGAAAAGGGTGGTTCTGTGGACCTTTGACTCATGTGATGCATGATGCTTGGAGACTCCAGCTGGGGCCAATCTATTCTCTCTGCTGTGTTTCTGACCTTAGATTATCACCTGTATTTGGTTCAAGTAATGAGATTCTCAGATGGAATCATACAGTTATTTTCCCCCAGAATTTAAGAAATCTCAGGGACTACTTATGTTATTACCAGTCAAGGCAGGGATCCTTGGTTTCCAGGTCTCCTTGCTCTCCTGACAACTTAATAATTCCAATCTCTTGCTTCTGACTTGGAGCCCATAATAAACTGAGGTTCTGCAGCTCCTGAAATATTTTCAAAGCCCCCAGACACACAAGTTTTCCCTAGGAAGGGTTTTTTAACCCACATTGAGAGATGTAAGTACCTGCCTACATTTTAGTGAGCCTTTTTAACACAATTTCTATGATGTTGGTATATTCGTTTCCTAGGACAGCATTAATAAATTAGCACTTAATTTGGTGACTTAAAATAACAGAAATTTATCCTCTCAGTCTGGAGACTAGAAGTCTGAAATCATGGTGTTGGTGGTGCCATGCTCCCCGTGAAGGTTCCAGTGAAAAATCCTTTCCTGTTTCTTCCTAGTGTCTGGTGGCTCCCAGCAATCTCTGGCATTCCTTGGTTTATAGCTGCACTGCTCCAATCTTTGCATCTGTCTTTACGTGTTCTTCCGTGTGCCTCTATATGTATCTCTGGTTTTCTCCTCTTCTTATAAGGTCACCAGTCATTGGATTTAGGGACTGCCCTAATCCAGTGTGACCTCATTTTACCTTAACTGCAAAGATCTTATTACCAAATAAGGTTACATTCTGAGGTTCCGGGAAGACAGGAATTTCTGAGTACACTCTTCAACCTGTTATGGCTGGTTATTTCTTTTCTCAATGGAAAGCAAATTATGAGAACAATCAGGGGCAGGTTAAGGAGACTTCTGAGACTGTACAGGGAAAACAATGAGAAATGCTGCTAACAACCTGACAGCGAGGGAAAGGTTGAAACTCCAAAACACACTTAGGATGCTTTGTGCACACTACGTCAGAGTCCCCAAATGTATGTACATTATTATCCCATCAAGAACATGTTTATGTGGAGCATTGTCCCATTACTAGTTTTTGGAGATCACTTTATAAATATTAACTTAATTCTTTTTTTATTTGAATTTTTTAAATAAAAAGTTTAATTAATCTTCTTTTTTAAAAATATATCTTTATTGGAGTATAATTGCTTCACAATACTGTGCTAGCCTCTGTCGCACAGCAAAGTGAATCAGCCATATACATACATACATCCCCATATCCCCTCCCTCTTGAGCCTCCCTCCCACCCTCCCTATCCCACCCCTCTAGGTCGTCACAAAGCACCAAGCTGATCTCCCTGTATTATGCTGCTGCTTCCCACTAGCTAACTATTTTACATTTGGTAGTGTATATATGTCGATGCTACTCTCATTCTCCTTAATGAAACATTACTTTTCCATTAAGCAAAATACTCCTAACAAATTTTTGATTTTCTGTTAATCTCATTTTCTCATCTAAAATGTAAACTTCTTAAAAAAAAAGATGATGGATGTATTATTTCCAATATCAACTAGCATGATTTATCAATATTATCAAGCATTTATTGAGCATATCCTAATTAATTAGAGGATTCGATATCATAATAGTTAAGAGGGCAAACTCTGCTAATAAACTGTCTGGATTTGAAGCATGGCTTTACACTTTACTAGCTGTGCTTTAGTTTCCTCATCTGTAAAATGGCAAATATAATAGTACCTATTTCATAAGGTTGTTATCAGGATTAAATGAGTATATAGATGTATGTCAAGGCCTGTATAGATATATGTGTATATATATGTGTGTGTGTGTGTATTTTTATGATATATACATATTATATATTACATATTACACAAGTATTATATGCTTACTACCCAAAGTTCTAAGTGTTTTATTGAATCATGTCATATAATCTTCACATGTAACCTTTGAGTTAAGTATCATTTTTCTCAGCCCTATTCTGTAAATGAGAGAAAATGCTATTATCTCCCAGAGGTAAGTAATTTGCTGAAACTCCCACAGTAGAGTAATTAGAATACTAATCTAGGCAGTCTCGTTTCAAAGCCCATACCATTAATTATTACAAAATATTGCCTCACCTTTTATAGGTAATTATTTTTTATTTTATAGGTAATTAATAATGACTTGTGATTAAGTAAGTCTGTGCTCTGTTTCCTGCTGGTTTAACTTATTCATAAACCTCTCAAACTTATGTTGTTCCTTAGTGGCTATAGGTCACTCTGTTAGTTGTCTATTGCTGCCTAACAAATTATCCCAGTCCTAGTGGCTTAAAAGAACAATAATTGTTTATTATCTCTCACCATTTCTGTGGGTCAGGAATTTGGAACTGTTTGGCTGGGCAGGCTCTGGTTCAGACTCTTTTATAAGGTTGTAGTCAGATGTTGGCTAGGGTAGAGGTCATCTGAAGCCTGGACAGGACCTGGAAGATCCATTTCCACAGTGGTTCCTTCCCATGGCTCCCGAGACTGTTAAAGGGAGGAGGGTTCAGTCCCTCTTCACGTGGGGCTCTCCACAGGGCCACTTGAGTGTCCTCATGGCATGGAGCTGGATTTGTCTAGAGTAAAAAATCTAGGAGACTAGTGAAGAAGTTCCAATGACTTCTATGGCCTTGGCTTGAAAGTCAAAAATCTTCTTTACTTTCATTGCAAAGACTTCTGGTCTCAGAGATCAGCCCTGATCAAAATGCAATAAACTGTATAAGGTATGAGGTTTATTAGGGGACATTTTGGAGGCTGGATACCACAGTCATGTGGGCACAGCTTGTTTCCTTCTCCAGCCTGTTTTGGTAAGTCTCCTCCCTTTTTCTGGGGAGATGGCTCTTCTGGATTCCACAGTAACCTACCCCTTGAACTCACCTCTGATTAGGTTTACAAAAGTGGGAAGGTGACATACCCAAGGACAACCAGGTATCAGTTCCAACAATTTTATTCCTGCATGGAAATACACAGATTCAAAAGATTGTCTGTCTAAATCATCCAGTGAATACATGGGAAGATTGTCTAGAAATTTCTGTTGCTTCCCTGGTTCCTGCTCTTTTCACATCCTGGGTGTTCAGTTCTTTCAGAACTTTCTTCTTAGGTAAATCAGAGTTGGTGTTTTTCTTCACCATCAGAAAGTTCTAACTGGCATAGCTACTTTCAATAAGTACTCCACCCCCAAGGATAAAGTACATAGAGTGTGTTATGCGGGTAAAACAATCAGGAAGCCTTTTTGTTGTTGTAGTTTCTTGGTTTCCCAGGCAAGGGGATCTTGTTGCTCTGGGAGATGTGTGGTCCCTGAGATGAACTTTGGCGACCTGCACTAGAAGCACCTTGTACCTCTTGTTTTGTCAGGTCCTGCCATCACAGACTCAGTACTGAAAGACTTCATTCCGTCCAAACCTGGGCTTACTGTTTATAGGAGTCCTGTTCATAGAGAATTTGTTAATTTAGTTAACATTTTAAACTCGTGATTTAGTCTTGTGTGTATACAAATCAAAATGTCTCAATTTTATATACTATTAATATTTCATTAAATATCCTGAAAAAGTCAAAGTCTTTGGTAAATGTATGACTGCTTCATTTGCTGAAAGATTCCTACATACTAATGTGTACAAGAATTTTCCTTTGTTAAAAAGAATTTCTTTAAGGAAATCCATTTCAAGTGATCCAGTCTTCTTGATTTCATTATTATGAACGATGAACACTAACTTCTAAAATATACTTTCTCAGCTGGAAGTATATCTTATTAGCTTAGTCTTCAAAGGTAATAGAAATAGACATTATGTTCCAACCTTTTTACACCCTGAAAAACAAGCTTAGGGGAAGAAGGAATACAATTATGTGTGGGAAGGTAAAAACAAGGATAATAGTTTCTGGCACATTGTTAACTGAAAGTGTGTGTGTGGGTGTTCAAGACACGATCAGCTGAGAAGCAAGTGTAAGAATATTCACGTAAGGTGCTTCCTAAATATTTTCCCACCAAATTAATGTGTTGAGGTCTTTTCCTGAAATGATTAAACGGTATCTAAGTGTGATATTCCATGTGAATGAATCACATGTAACATGATGAATCAGGGACTAACAAGACAAAAGCTATTTCATTTGTATTTTATTTGAAGATGGGATTTCAGTACATTCTAAGTAGAAAAAACACCCCGGCTGCCTCCTGTCATTTGCACATGTTCTGAGTTTTGCTGTGGGTATTGATAGTCACCTGAAACACCCTTGCACACAGATACACGCAGGAACGTTTGTAGGAAATACCAGCTTACTTTTGCACCCAGCTAGGTGCCTGGCTGTTTCATGTGTGTAACGGCTGTATTCTGACTGCTGGTAGGGCTACTGTATGTGCAGGTTTGTGCAAATATCTGTGGCCATGCATACAGGTGCATACTTGTTGGCACGTTTTATTGTCTGTGTGAGCCTTGTATGTGCCTTTGTGTATCTGCTTACATGTCTTTGTTTAACTTAGTTATCTATTTCATTCCATGCTCACTAGTTATTACATCTTCACACTCCTAGTATTTTGTTTCTTTCTTTCACATCATCACCCCATTGCAGAGATCATGGAACACTTTTCAATCACGTAAACCCTTAGATTAAATGAGTATTTGAGAATTGAGTCCCTTTCTTCTCCCTTCCTTCTTTCTGAATCGTTCCTCTGTACTTTACAGAAATCTCTTCACTACTGTTGGCAATATCCAAGACACATCTTCCCTATTTGGGAGAGGAGAGGAGCAAAGAGAAATAACTGATAGTCTACAGAAGGGAAATATAAGTCAAAGAGATACATGGGTGGCATCTTTTCACATAGTGATTTTAAAAGTTACATAGGAGCAATATGTTCCTTTATTCACCCAACATTTATTCATTTCTTCTATTTTCAAGGTAGCATTCTGGGTAGTATTTAACAATGATAATGGTATTCAACTCTTCAAAATTTTCTGAAAGTTGTGCTAAAAGAAAAATATTTCAGTAAGTGATTTACTTGTTCAGTAGAAAGATACCTCTTCAAAGTTAGCTCTACTGGAAAGAGCACTGGGTTTGGAGACAATATCTGCACAGAAACCCCAGTCCTCCAAATTCTGGCTTCTCCACACTGTAGCCAGAATCTTTATTTTAGGATGCAAATCTGATCTTATTATACCTCCTTGTCCTTTAATCACTTCTTATTGTCCTTAGGATAAAAATGGCGGTCTTTAACGTGGCCTACAGATCCTGCAGTCTGGCTCAGCCTACTTCTCTAATCATTTCTGCCAGTACTGCCCCCCTGGTGCTGTTTGCTCCAGCCACTGCAGTTGTAGTTTATTTACTAGACAATGCTTGTCTCTCAGGACCATTGCCCAAGCTATTTTTCTCTCTAAAACACCTCTCCTTTCTTTGCCTTTTAAACTTCCTCTTATCCCATTTAAAGCAGATTAAGTGGATTCGTGAAACCGATTCATGAAACCATGTTGCTTTCCTCTGGATCACTTATCTCCATTCTTAATTGTATATTTATTTGTGTGATTAATGTTGGCCACTCCCACTTAACTGTGTCTGTCCATGACCATTGGCTCCCCTGTTCCTATCACTGTTTCTGACACACACATTTTTTGAAAAGTTGAATGATTGGAGGAAATTATTTAACTGATCTGAAACAAAGTTTCACCAAATATAGAATGAGGATAATAGCTGAGAATAGAATGGTAGATTAATGGAAAGAATGTGCATAAAAGGTTTTCAGAATGCTATTAAATAAAGGATAGGATAATAATTATAATAATAACTAAGAGGAGTTGCTATTCTAATTAATTTGATCAATAGAGAAGAAGTGGTGTTGTGGGTGTGAAGATAACTTTAAGAGAAATCATTGTCTTCTTGCAAAAAGAAAACAGTAAGAGGAACTTCTATGTCTGTATTTCTCCATCTCTCTATCTCTATCTCTAAAGATAATTGAGAAGGAAATTTTAAAAATGAAACTTCCTTCCTCCGTCCTCACTTCTAGCTACAATCTGCAGTTGTAACCACTTTAAAGAATTTTTTAAAAATTTATTTATTTTTGGCTATATTGGGTCTTCATTGCTGTGCACAGGCTTCTCACTGTGGTGGCTTCTCCTGTTGCGGATCACGGGCTCTAGGGCATGGGGGCTTCAGTAGTTGTGGCACGTGGGCTCAATAGTTGTGGCTTGCAGGCTGTAGAGCACAGGTTCAGTAGTTGTGGTGCACGGGCTCAGTTGCTCCACGGCATGTGGGATCTTTCCGGACCAGGGCTCAAACCCGTGTCCTCTGCATTGGCAGGCGGATTCTTAACCACTTTGCCACCAGGGAAGTCCCTAAAGAATTTTTGTTTTCAGCTCATCTGTGGTTATCACTGGCTCCATAATTATATGTTATTTCTATTTCTTCATTTATCAACTTTAGACAGTATATATTGAGTTTAGATCATCACACTAGCTCCCACTTTTCACCTTTCTAGTGCCCAATTGTTATTATTTATATTATTTATGATTATTCTAGTATTAGATTTATGACTTGAAATAACATTCTTCCACAAATGTTTCTTCATTCATGTAATTTCTGAGTACTTATTGACCTCACTTTACACAAGATAAAGAAAGTGGCGTACTTAACGTTTTTCTTTAATTCTCCTTGCCCTTTCCATTTCCTAAATTCTGTCAGACATACCATTGTTTGATTTTTGCCAACTTATATTCTGTTTCATTTTTTCAAGTTTTATGTTATTGTCTGTGTTTTCACTAATGGTTCGTTTAAAAACTGAACACAAATCAACCTCATAAAACAGTAACATTATGTAAATGAGATGAGTATTATGCATAAACAATATTAAAAACAAATAAATATTATTTCAATCAAAGTACTGTAAGGGGACCCATTGTAAAGCAGATGTAATCCTATGTAATTGAAACTGCCAAACAAAAGAGAACATTCCAAGTTCTTAATGCTCAAAATCATGTTATATTTTAGTATTCAATATGTAGTCTATGAGTTTCAGCTTTTTGTTCTCCAAAGAGTTCCTAATTGTATTTCTTATTACTTGCAACAAAACATTCCCATAAGTTTAGTCATATTGGTAAAAACATTCAAGATCTTAATAATACAGATGTTGAATGGAATCCATCTTCTTAAGGAAATTTTTAATAGACTTCTCTGACTTCCTGTTCTCATTTGAACAGATTACACAGAGATTACATTGCATAATTTCAGTGAATCCAAATGTGCTACACTTTCTTGATTTTTTTTTTTTTTACTTTTCCGTAATACAAACTCAAATTTTTTATAAGATGCCTGCAAGCAGGTAATCATTCTTAATCCTGAAGGTCTGAAAATGCTTTTAATTTCTCTTTAAGTTTGATTGTTATTTTGACTGGATATGGAATTCCAACTTCAAACTAATTTCCCTCAGAAATTCTAAAGGCATTGTTCTGTTGTCTCCTTGCCTTCTATATGGTTAATGAGAAGCTTGATACCATATTCTTTTTCCTTTGTAGGTAGCCTAAACTTATTTTCTAAATATTTTAAGTATATTCTTTTCATTTTTATGTTGAAATTGTACTAGGGTTTGCAACCATATGGATTAACTTTTCATTCATGTTTTTGCATAAAGTAGACGCTTTCATTCTGGAGATTATACTTTTCTTCAGCTCAGGAAATACATAGTTTTAAAAATTTTTCTCTTCCTCCCATTTTATGTCCTCTTTTCTAGAGTTCTTCTCAGATATTTTCCTTCCTGTATTGATTCTCCCTGTCTCCTTACCTTACTAATTTACATCATTTTTGCCTTTTTGCTTTATAATTATTCATTAATTGATTAATATATCAATAAATACTTATTGAAGACATCCTAAGTGAATATTGAGCTCTAGCCTCTGTGAATACAATAGGAAACAGGCAAAATTCAATGCCTTTACATTATAGGGTCTTACACACCCTAGTTTAGGTATTCTGAGAGATCTCCTCTGCTCTGTCTTAGAGAACAGTAATTTTGTCTTCACCTATGTTTATCTTATTTTTTCCTTCTGCTGAAATTTTAAATATCAGTTATCATATTTTCAATATATAAATTTTTTTCTTCTATTTTTTTCTTTATTATGGTCACCTCTAGTTTTATGGTTTCAGTGTCTACTTGAATAGACCCCAAATTGCTTATTATCTATCTGTCTGTCTATCTATCTACCTACCCATTTCTAATAGAAGGGCACAATCTGAGTGCAGGGTGGTATGCATAGTGAGGATGGAGTTACAGGAACTCAGAATTTGGTTACAGCTATAGGGTCTAGGAAAATGGAGAATGTGAACTTGTACTTCTTGCCTCATTTAACAGACTTTCCGTAAGTAGGAGGTAAACCCAGAATCTGTTTCTCCAACAAAGATGTGGAAAACGAAGATTTTTTTTCAAGGTTTTTTTTTTTTTTTAAAAGAACTCTGAAGTTACTGGCCAACTTGTGAATTCTGTCCAAAATTAAGTCAATGATTTCCCTGTCAATGGTACAGTGCCCTTGGGCATAGTTATTGTCAGAATTTTCTTTGCCAGTGATGTGCCACACAGGGTGGAAGAACCATTGGTACAAACTTCATTAAAAATGTGGGTTTCAGGTCACAAACACTATAGTAGGCCCTCCTCAACTGTGGTTTTGCTTTTTGTGGTTTCAGTTACCCGTGGTCAACTGTGTTCCGAAAATATTAAATGGAAAATTCCAGAAATAACAACTCAGAAGTTTAAAATTGTATGCCATTCTGGGTAGTGTAATGAAATCTCATGCCATCCTGCACTGCGCAACCTGGGATGTGAGTTATCCCTTTTTCCCATGTATCCTGCCTGTTAGTGACAGTCACTTAGTAGCCATCTTGGTTATAGATCGACTGTCATGGTATTGCAGTGCTTGTGTACAAGTAACCCTTACTTTGCTTAATAATGGCCCCAAAGCAGGAGAGTACTGATGCAGGCAATTCAGATATGCCAAAGAGAAGCTGTTGTACTCATACTGGCAATTTGGATGTGCCAAAGAGAAGCTGTAAGGTGCTTCCTTGAAGTGAAAAGGTAAAACCTCTTGACTTAATAATAAAGAAAGAAAAAACTGCTATGCTGAGGTTGCTAAGATCTACAGTAAGAACAAATCTTCTACCTGTGAAATTGTGAAGAAAGAAAAAGAAATTTGTAATAGTTTTCCTTTTTGCACCTCAAACCCTCAATCTACAGAAGTTATAGCCACAGGGCGTATTTGAGAGAGAGAGGGAGATTCACGTAAGTTTTATTAAAGTGAAGTTGGTCCTTGAACAACACCAGGGTTAGGGATGCCAACCTCATCGCAGTCAAAATTCTGCATATAGGGCTTTCCTGGTGGCGCAGTGGTTGAGAGTCCGCCTGCCGACGCAGGGGACGCGGGTTCGTGCCCCGGTCCGGGAGGATCCCACATGCCGCGGAGCGGCTGGGCCCGTGAGCCATGACCGCTGAGCCTGCGCGTCCGGAGCCTGTGCTCCACAATGGGAGAGGCCACAACAGTGAGAGGCCCGCGTACCGAAAAAAAAATTCTGCATATAATTTTACAGCCAGCCCTCCATATCTGTGGTTCTGCATCCAAGGATTCCGCCAACCTCGGATTATATAGTACTGTAGTGCATATTTAGTGGAAAATTGCCATGTATAAGTGGACCCGTACAGTTCGAACTGTTGTTCAAGGTTCAACTGCATATTGTTATAATCATTCTATTTTATTATTCGTTATTGTTAATCTCTTACTGGGCCTAATTTATAAATTAAACTTTATCATAGGTAATATATGTACAGGGAAAAACATAGTATATATAGGGTTTGGTATTCTTTGCCATTTCAGGCATCCACTGGGGGTCTTGGAACATATCACCTGCAGATAAGAAAGGCTACTGTACTTTGGAGATGTGCTCTCTATCACCCATCTCACTGAAGGTGGTAAAGGAGTCACCTCCCCTAAACCACAAGAGTCTTGTTGCTTGGCTCGATGACGTGTTCCAGGCGGTAGAGTGCCCAGCAGTCAATTGCCTGTCTGGGCACATGCTAGCTAATGTTGTGGAGATGAATGTATGCATGTAGCTATGGGTTAGGAGATGAAGCTAGCTGGAACAGACACAGTGTCCTGGTTACCATGCCAACCAGCTAAGGTTTAAGGTAAGTAATTTACTCAGAATGTTTTTGGAAGTTTGATTTTATCCTCCACATGATTTATTTTAATTTAGAGTGTGTTACTGTGTTTGCTCACGTTGGGATTTCTTTTTCCACGTAAGGAGGTCCCCAGATCATCTCTGGTGATACTTAGTTCTTTGCTCATGTTTATTGAATGGTGATTAGATTGGTCAGCATAGGTAGCTATAATGCAGGATTCTTTTAATTTAATTTAAATAGGTTGAGAAATAGAATGGGGGAGACAATAGACCAAATGATGTAGAATATTTTAAATATATAGCCTTAATTAGGAAAATAGCTAAACATAAATAAAGGTGCTGTACTGTTTCTGAATAATGACACTGTGGTCACCATCATTATGACTGACCAATATTTCCTTCTCTGTAAACATCTGAGTTCACTATATGTTGATAAACTCTAATAGAGAGAAGGATATATTGGTTTAAATATTGGTTTAGATTAGATAGAATCTCTGCCATAAGAGGATTTACAGCTTAGTGGATCTAATTATCTTTCAGTAACTTTGGAAAATGCATCAACTTGTCAAACCTGGCATCAGTTTAGCACCAAGAGCAAATATTAAATAATGAAGATGGTTTATTACAAAGTTCCTATGAGTAACTATTTTAATTTCATTTACAAAAATTTTCAAACATACTTAAGACAGAAAAGGAGCAAAATAAATGCAAACAGTTTTATGGCAATTCTTCCCCTTTTGCCACAAGAGATGTGCTCCATTTATAGCCCTTTAAGTGCTGGCTTTAAAATAATGTGTTGCCATATTTTATTTGCTCCTTCGTATGCTCAGTTATAAAATACCAACATTAAAGCAATAAATACTACACAGAAGATATTGATGGAAACAGTAGCATAATACAAAAATATAACTCACTTTTCCTCTTTGTATGGGAATATTGGAAAACAAATCAAACAAAAGGGGGAGTTCTGAGAGAAGGGATATATTTTTAAAATGTGCCAATTAAATTTTCTCTTTTAGCTCTTCTTTTTTTTTTTTTTTTTTGTATTTCTTCACTTATCTCTGTGGCATGACACTTGCAGAAAGTAATATTAAAACTCTGACTCACAAGATGAGTCCTGTGGATGCTGGAACTAGTCCTTAGAGGTCACAAAGGTGATTCTCCCATCACTGTTCCTCATTTCATTTAATATGCAAATAGCTCCCATGGTTTTGCTCTCTCATAACTTGTCTTCAGTGCTTTCCAGAATTATTTTGAGGCACACATCATTATCAAAGAACAGTAAAAAAAGGTTTCAGTTGTTCATGACAGAAGATTAAACTACATATCTATCTTATACTGTAGCCTCTTATATCTTTTTTCTCAATTGTTATTATACATTGATATTTTTCTCTTCCAACCTGATTTAAAGTAAAAGAATATACTTTGTGTAGTTTATCTTAAACATTTTCTTTCTATTCAGTAGTGATAGGTGTATATAATTGAGTTTGATAGGTTATCTATTTTGTTATTTCAGAATTCTGGGCTTTCCTTAAATTGTCAGAAGTTCAAATCATCTTTGCCTAGATGCACAGTCATTGCTTAGATTGCCCCAAGTAATTGGATATGGAGAAATTTCTATGAATCTTGGTACGACTCCTGGTATATATGATAAAAATGTTTATTTTTCTTTATGTTTGTTCATGGTTCTAAACTATGGACTGACTCAGTAATAAGCCACCAACACTGGCATGTCTTCTTACATGTACACTTCATGATAACAAATGACTGTCAGGATTCTTATGCCAAGGACCCCACAGTCCTGTTCCAGAGAACAACTTACTCACTTGTGATGAGGGCTCTGGTACTGAAGAGACAGGGCCTCATTCTAGGAAGCTAGAACTATTCTTTTTCCAGAGTCCAGTCCAATGAAGTCTCTGAGATACTCATGGAAGAAATCCAGAATGGACAGTGTGGATTTCTCTGTAGACATGTGTGCCAGATACTCCAGGGTGGAATGAGAGTATTTCTATGCCCTAGGAAGTGAATGTTTTACTGAAACTAGTTATAGTTAATTGAAAACAACATGGTTCCACTATGGGTGCATTAAATACCCAGTATAAAGAGTCTGTCCATTTGTCTGTCTCTCTCTTTTTCTATTTGTTCTTGAGACGGTGAATTGATATCTTTATGAAAGCAGTAACTTTTTTGACACTCTCCTTAGTACTAAAACAGTACTCCTTTCCTGAAACCTTGCAACATTTGAATGTTCAGCTCCATAGCTTGTCTAACTTTGTTGCTGTCACCAGAATCAATGTAGTTGCTTCATGTTTGACTAATAACTCCAAAGTCTGCTTAGTGTTGTCCTATTATGTGAATCTGTGTAACTGTGTTCTAATAACCATTATTGTTTTAGGTCAGCCAACTGGATTCTACTGAAATTTTTATTGCTCTCATGACTGGCTATGGTATATTGGTATATCTGCTCACTGCGGGCCACACTTAGTTCTTTCCTTGTCAGAGTTTGCTGTATGTAGCAATAAATCAGAGATTGTGTATATAAAACTCCTTGTAAGAAATTCATTAATTAAAGCCTATTGAGGAAAAAATGATGCTCAGGGGCAACAAGTGTTTCATAATACTACATTCCATCAGTTTTTCATGTATTAATATCTCTGAAATTGGTTTTCATGTTACAGTCAATGGCATCTTAGATTTGATTAAAAATGGTTTCATCTACCAGTCTTATGTCCTCAAGCATTCTATATCAAAGATGCAAAGACTAAATTGGGCCAGAAAGTTTAGAAAATGAATTATATGAAGAGTCTTCATTTCTGAAATGAAACATCACATCATTTGGGGGATACTGTAGATGTTGGGATAATCCCAAGAATCATCATACTCTAATCAGTAGGATATAAATCAGACCCTGGGTTATAACAATGTCTGTTTTTTAAGATCCAGCCAAGCAGGGAAGATTGGAATGGAACTGCCAAAATTAAAACACACACACACACACAAAATCACAACTGGCATGGTATTGCAGTGCACCGACAGATGTTTAGAAAAGTTGGAAATAACTCTCATTCAAATAGGAAAATTTCAAAGTAGAGTGTTCTGAACAAAAAATAAATAAGTAATAAATAAATAAAGGGAGGAAATGACCAACACAATCTAATTTTTTGACCAATATAAAAACTTAATAAGGGATGAAATCTAGCCATCTTGTTAAATTCACACACAAACCCATCTTATGTTGAAACTGCTCAATCAAAATAAATTCGAATAAAAAAGGCCATTAAAAAGATGCTATTCAAGCCCTCTAGCTCTTTTCAGTGGGTGACCTTCCAGTCCACTGTTGGTTGCACAATTACTGAGAGCCAGTGAGCACAGATTCTTTGTGTTCTGCCAGCTTTTGAAGTGGATAAGCTAAATCCGCCGAACCCTCAGTACTCAGCATTCTGCAGAGTTAGCATCCACAATGGCCGCAGCTGATGACATTACCCCATAAATTGTGCTCTACACATCATTCAAGATAGAACCATTTTTAAAAAGAGAGGCATATCTTTGACTTGACAGGCCTGATAAATCAAATCTAAGTTTCAAAGCCAGGTTTCAGATTCAGTGAAACCATATGAAGCCAAGAGCTGGTTCAGAGAAGCTATCTAGTAAAATTAAACTTATTTTTAAATATCATAGATATGCTTAAAAGTCCCATTTGGTGGGACTGTAATAATGTTTTAATTAATTTGTGTACCTAAATTATAACAGGAATAACACAGAAAATTTAAACAGTTCATAATCTCTGAGAGTAGATGTCCTTATTTATTACTTGGGATCAAACTAGATAAATGATTCTGAACTTGAAGGTAAAAAATAGCTAGAAGTGTCTCTCTAATTTCTGTTGAACAACATCTGTGATTAATACATGCAGGGGACTGTGGTGAGATGGAAATGCACTGGCTGGATCCCCACACAGGGGGACTTTTTCCAGCTATCAGCAGACAGCGTCCAGCTGTTCGCCCCTTCAGTGTCTGCCTCAGCTAGGGACTGCTGCCTCCCTCAAGGCACAGGCTTCCTGAAGCAGTCCACATCAGTGACTACTCACGGTGGGGTCTAAAGGCCTGGCCATCTTGGTTCACCAAGGAGTGGGCCATCTGTGCTCCAGAGCCCTGCACGGGGTTAGTCGAGGCTTTGTGGGGACTGCGTTGCTATTCAACTGCTCTCTCTGCTCCATCCTGCATCCTTCCCCTCCACATACATTCACAGTCATCCTGCATGCCAAATTCTTCCTCTGCGCCTGCTTCTAGAAAACCAGCCTGCAACAGAGGAGCATACAGAAATGATCTGCAAGCAAAGTGTCAAGCCCTAGCTCTTCTCTGAGTATGTCACAACAAATAGTTCAACCTGCAGAGGGCTTTGGTGGGGTAAAAAATGGCAGCCCATGGTGTCTACCCCTGTTTGCTCCAGGGACCAACTTTCTCACTACCCTGCCAGAAAGAATTGTGTGGTATTTCCTTCTTTACCAGACACTTACCTATGAAATGATAATTGTTGGGAAATTTCCTTATTTTGTGTACTAATTTAAAAATCTGGATGAAAAATAATTTACCTTTAGGGGAGACAACTCCAGAGGAGAGAAATGTACATGTAAGCTGTTGCAGAATGACTCCTGGGCTGGTTTACTGTTAACAGCTAGTTCAGTACTCTCTACTCCACCTGCTTATTTCCACTGAATTAAGCAATCTTAAAATTATGCACGAGAAAAGTAAAGAGGCCCATTTATTTAAACAAAAATGGAAAAGTAAGGATACTATTAATCCAACCCTGAACTTCCTGCTCTTGGCTTTAAGGGAGGTGATTCTCCCTATGGGAAGCTTCTGTGTCAGGGCACAAGCGGGTGGCAGTGAATGGCATGTGACTTGGTTGCACAGGGCCCCAGTTTGCTGTGCTAAATTGTTCTCATTCTTACGAGGAAAGTTAAGAGGCTGAAGGTGGGTCTCAAGGCATTACCCAAATGTACACCGTAGCAACCTATTCTCTGATGGGGATTCTTTCAGCTAAAAACATTTTCACTTTCCCTCATGTTTCTAGTCCCCAACACCTGTCTATGAGATACAAAACTTCTTGTAAATAGCTCCTTTCCTCCAAGGCTAATTATCAGAAATGGGAATCGAGATTCATCTCTGATAGCTTCAATTACTTTTAAGTCCTGATCAGAGGACTGAAAATCTAAGTTATTCAATGCCTTCATTTTTTTAGTTATATAAAATAGTAAATAACTAGGAATATGATACATTCCTCTTGCCAGATATATTTGAAGAGGAAAATATATTTATTACTGAACCCTGAATATGTCAATATAATTTCTCTATTTTCCTTGAAGAAAAAATCAAACAAACCACGAAGAAATTGCTATACTTGCTCTGCCATTTTCTCCTAAACCCAAAGAATATCTATATAGTCACAAAAGGGAATTTAACTAAGTAGCCAGTGAGGTACCTCTTCCTACCCCACATCATACATGGCTCTCAACTACTCACCTATACTTTCCAAAGAATGTGAGAAAGAGACCACTGAGATGAACAACCATGAAATTCTAAGGAGAAAGGTGACATTGATTTTGATGGAAGCAAATGACCCATACTTGAGACTTAGAGCAAGACTCCTAGAGAACAAAATGCTCTTGGCCAGTTATTGTTTTCCTTAGTCTTTTTGATCTCTCTCTCTGTGTTCCAGTTTTGCCTGGGAATTAATGATTTTTGCATTCTCCTGCTCATTCTTAATCCTTGATGGTCAATCCACTTTTAGGGAGAGGGTGGCAGTTAACTGCTATGCCTTCTTTGCTTCACTTTTCCACTGAAACAGTCCCTTTTCACTCCTACCTTGCTATGAGACAGAGGTATACTGTTTTAGTATTTTGTGTAGTATTAGTAATTCTGTTTTATAGAATAAGTAAGTGTTTGGTTAGCTGTGTGATCATAGGAAAGACACCTCAACCTTTCAAGATTTTGGTCAGGAAAACTAAGTATTTGCAGAAGGAAGGTTTTAATGCTGGGAAGAAACTGCTTTAAACATTATTGGAAAAGCTGGAGGAGTAAAGGTCAGGGAAAGCCATCACTCTAATGTTCTCTGATAGTTTTCTGTGAATCAGCGTGTTACTCTTGTTATCTGGCTCAGGAAATTCAGAAAACACATCCGCGATGGGCACAGCTATATTTAACACCAAGGCGGGTGACTCATGGAAGGACACCTGGGGGCTTTAGCAAAACTTCCCATCTGCAAAGCCCACACATCTGACCATATAGAAGGAGAATAATGGCCTGTGTCTTTCTAATAAGTGTCTCTCATTGGTGAAATCTATATAGGAACCGCGATAAAAAGGTTTCTAGTACACGTAGCTCGCAGGATTCTTGGTTCCTTAAGCTTTTGTTTTCCTTTTAATAAATGCAGTGACTTGTGTATTCCTGCCCAGTGTTAGCTAAGAAAAATAAAGTAAACTTACCTCATGTTACTAATATGATGGCCAGATGACAGCCAGTGGGAGTAGCCTCAACTAACTTCATTTTGAATAAAAACGACAGTTGCTCATAATGAAATCTTCAGATACTATGCATACAAGTGCCTTTGTTCAAAGACATGCTTGGATCAACAGCGGGGATGATTTCCATGAAACTGCTCATGGTTTGACTATTGTAATTTGAGAGGGAGTAGTTTTTCTCTAGTTCCTCAAAATAATAGTTTTTGCAAGGTTTTTATGCTCTTTTTAGAATAAGTTAAATTTAGTGTCATTCAGTGTCTTTAACTCTCTTTTTTCTTAAATCTTCTATGATTTATAAGCTATTTCAAGAATACAAATATGATCTGGAGTTAGACATTTCCAGATTCTGAATAATTGCTCCAGGCTCTATCTGCCTCTTCTTTCCTCTTCCTACTACTTTTCTCTTCTTCACTATTAAGTCCTATCTCAATGATCAACAAGACCTCCTGCTCTAGGATGCTCCTGACCACAAGTGGGTGATATTTAAGCAGCCAAACCTCGATATTTAGTGGCTTAATATTAAGTTGTCTTTTCTGCTTGACCATCCATGATACTGCTCACAGTTTTAGTAAATGGCCTTCAGGACGGTTCCCTGTGCATGACTTTGTTTGTTGGTTTGAGTTTTATTCTAGGGAGAGGGAGGCAGGCCAAAGGCTATCTGCCTCTTCCTTTAATCTACTCAGGCCTCCAGCCCAGTGACTCCTGACATACTTGCCTCTTTACTTCAAGAGTTACTAATCTGCTTGAACGTGTGATTTTTACCAGATATGTTCAACCCCCAGGGTAACAATAAAAAGGGAAGAATATTATTGGTATGATGAGGTTTAGAGAAATTTCTAGATGGGCACGATCAGAAGGACTAGAAGGTTAGATAGTTAAGGATGCTGGTGAGACAGAGATTGAAATATGAATTCTCAAATTGGATTTGGAAGGAAGCACAGCCAACAGGATTTATACATTTGGAGAAAATGGATGTATCAATCAGATTCTAGTAGAAAATAGAATATAATATTCTTAAAAGACGTAAGAGTTTATATACTAATATTTGGGCAATTAATAAAACATGGTAAAGCTCTCAAGGTCTATCAACAGAGGGGAGTTGTTACGTTCCCTAGGCCTAAAAGTTTACAGAAGAAGGGAGTGGGGAGAGAGAGAGAGAGAGAGAGAGAGAGAGAGAGAAAGGATGAAACACACAAAGACAAAGAGCAGGAGGGAGAGGCAGAGAGAAAGAGAGGATGAGAGAGTTTAACTATTGGAGAAGGTGGCTGAAAATAGCATATGGCCTTTGGTAGTGGAAAGAGACAGAATAAATTCCTCATCTCATTCTCCTGCCACCCTCTGATTTCATGCCTAAGGCTCATTGACTGAATCCATCCAAAATCAGAGTTGCAAGGGATACTGACTGGTTGTGACAGTATATCAGTGAGGCTCCTGGTACAGAGTCCAGGTGGAAGAAAAGCAGAATATAAATTTGTGTGGAGTACAAAAAATACCTGGTACAAGGAAGGAGTCAGTTGATATGAGATTTTTTTTTTTTAGGGTAAAGAAGTGTGAAAGGTATGGTATTTTTTAAAATGGTGGCAGAGACAGTAGGTTTTAAACATTCAGTGGTGAAGCAGTTTTGGAGAGTGACAAGTTCTACTGTCCATTCAAGTGAGTGGGCTGATAAAGCAGAGAAAGAATGAAGGTCATTAGGCTTGGTCCTGAAGGTAGAGCGAACTATCCTAGTTTGCTTGGGATGAAAAGTGTTCCAGGGATGTTGGACTTTCAGTGCTAAAACCAGGAGAATCCTGGACAAACTGGGACAGTTGCAGGCAAGTTGTGACAGTTGGTCAAACTTCTTGAAGGTTAAGTGGATATTGAGAAGAATTCCATGCAGAGGGAAAATGTTAGCCAAGGTACAGAAACAGTAGTAGGAAATATTTGCAGGAACAATGATATGCATTTTGTCTGGAATCTAGGGTAGACTTAATAGGAAGGGTAAACAAAGTGAAAAGTAGAATCACTAGTTTATGCAAGAACAAGGAACTTGAACTTTATGCTATATAATCAGAATTTGAGTTTTCTAGTATTGATGTTGAATCTAGCTGACCAATTTACAGGTGACATAGATCATACACAGGGATAGATCCTGTGTATACCTTCATATAGCAGTATACATTTTTTTCTCTCCTTTTGATTGTCTGTGACTTTTGTCATTCTTATCAATCATTCAAACTATCTGAAGTCTTTAGATAAAATCTGTTAGTGCATGTTTTTATGTTTGTATGGTTATAATTATCTGAGAACCTCAAACTTTCAAATCTAGCCTTTTTTCAATGATCAGAGGATCCAGTAATCAGTAGGATTGAAAGAATTAAAATTCAATTTCTCCCCTAATAGTCAAGCTTTAAAATCCCAGGTAGGAAATTAGTGCCAGATAATGCCAGATGTTGTCTTAAATTGGGGAAAACAGAAAAACTGAAAAAAAATCTGTCATTTGAAGCAATCAAATCAAATTAAAAATGGATGTTATAGTTAAAATAACAGTTTATTTTCCCATTTTAAATATGATTTTAAGTTATGGGGCTTCCCTGGTGGCGCAGTGGTTGAGAGTCCGCCTGCTGATGCAGGGGGCGTGAGTTCGTGCCCCAGTCCGGGAGGATCCCACATGCCGCTGAGCTGCTGGCCCCGTGAGCCATGGCCGCTGAGCCTGCGCGTCCGGAGCCTGTGCTCCGCAACGGGAGAGGCCACAACAGTGAGAGGCCCACATACCGCAAAAAAATAAATAAATAAAAAAAATTATGAACTGCTATTTCACATGATCTAAAATGCTTCATTATGAATCACTTTTTAAAAAGTCTATATCATATTAATATTGATATTGAATAATAGTTTTGTTCGTGGAATCAGTTGGCTAAAGTGTTCTTTAAATACTTCCCAGTCACACCAGAAATCACTAATTTTGTAAAAGCAGTGTAGCAAGAAGAGATAATTTGGGGAAGTAGATGAAGGTGTTCTGGGATTATGATGGGATTTCCATATGACTTTAAAGTCCTCACAGATAGGCAAGCATAGCTCTGTTAAAGTGGCTGCTTATGCCTAGGAATCTAACCAAAGTTACAATGCTGGAAGCAAGTCTGAGGCTACTTCTCAGGCTTATTTGCCTTTGAAACTCAAAGAGAGTGTGTCATGTCAGATTAAGTAAAATATCATCATCATGTCCACAAAGTAGAATAGGAACATTACTGTATGAAATTGATATAATTTGGTTTGTTGGAAAGGTGTATATTAAATAAATTCTCTCTATCTAGAATTGTTTCTAAAATGTAGTCTGGAGAAAAGTGCTTGTTAATCATATAATACCTGGTACATCTTGAGCTCTTGATCAATGTATTTTAAAAATGCTAATTTTGAATGTCTATTTGCTGTCTTTATGCTTCACACTTTAACCAATTCCTCACTGTGGCAGAATTGCCTGAGAAACATAATGCAATATTAATCAGTCCTAGATTTAAATAACACAGGGTCATTCCTGTTTTTAGAGGTGAATTTTTTAAAACTTTCTTGAATAAAATAAAATAACAGGTCATTAAGAAACCATCTATGTTTTAAAATACTGAAAAGTCTAAGAGTTCAAAAAAAATGGTGCAAAAGTGCCGATTACCCAATTTATCAATTATGTTAATATTTTCTTCAGGTGTTAACAGGCACATTAAACTTTACAGAACAGAAGAACTGGAGAACAATTCTATACTTATTGTTGTATTTTCCTAGGTTACTGCGTCCACTCTACAATAAAGAACTCTGAGCACCAAGTAAGATCCAATGAGTAGGAGTTACAGGGAGTTCTCATCATCCTGGTGGAACACCCATAAAACCATTATGCCATGTATATTCTTGTTGAAGAATTTAAACCACTTCTGAGTTTTTATTTATCGGTTTATTTATTTATGATTTTTTTTTGGTTGAATGAAAGGTTCTTTAAATTCTACAGTGCTTTATAATTTTCAAAAGTTTCACGCACATGATTTCATATGGTCCCATAATAACTTTTTTTCCCCCTTCCCCTGTATTGCTCAAGAATGCATTGACAAGAGCACAGCCAGGCCAACCTGGACTAAGAGAGATTGTGACTGAGATTCTAGGCTGCAGGAGACAGCTGGCAAAGCTGCTCAGCAAGCAAGGAGAGTATATTCTCCAATGCCCTCCTCAAATGTGGCTAAGATGATGGTATATAAAAAAAAAAGAATAACCCAGAGGGTATCTGAGACCTTTTGGCAAATAGATTTCATCCCCCTGTTCCACCCCATCTCTGCACTTGAAGGTATTATTCAAAGTCAGCATTTGCTAAGCCGTAGGAGAAAAGTTGGCTTTTGGCTGCCTACTTTGATTATATTGACATTTTCATAACTAAAAGAGATTTAGTTGGGGCATTGGCTGCCTACTTTGATTATATTGACATTTTCATAACTAAAAGAGATTAAAATTTTTTTTTCTCCCATAGTAACAAAAATCTGCCCAGAAAAGATTTGCCTTTTTACCGATGATGATAGAGGTACTTCAATTGGCAACTCTCGTATAAGTTGTAAAGTTCCCTGTGACAAGGTCAAGGTGGAAATCAACTTGCTTCTTTTTTGGTGTGTATTGGAAAGTAAAAGTCTTTTCCCTTCTTTTTCGGTTATAATTTCTTCAACACTAGCAGTTTCATATTGCATCTAATATTACACAAGACATATCCGTGATTAAAAGGTGTGAACTAATGTTTACACAGAATTTTCCAACTCCTTGATCCTTTTTCTCTCTCACAAGATGCAGCAAATTCTTAAAGTTACAGCATTGAACAAGTTGGAGAGTTGAATCTCAATCCCTAAAATCAAGTCTTTCTACATTGTTTTAAACATTATACTACAGTTTTCAGAAATATTCTTTGTTGATTTCTTTCACTAGGAAATTTAAAGGATTTGTCAAGACTGGCTTCAGAGAAAGGAGTTTTTGTTGTTTTGCTCTAAAATAAATATTCTGAAGCTTATATATCCAGATGTATAGGGGAGTTAACTGCAAAAAGCTTAGTGGTGGAAGGAAAATAAACTTTAGCTTGGTAAAAGGAAAATTATTGAATATGATTTCCTTGAGTCATTTGAAATGGTGATATGTGGAGGAGGAAATAGGTTTATTCTTTTAGCTTCAAATGTTGTCAGAACTAAGGAAAGTTAGTGGATGTCTTAGAGAAGGAAATCCAATAGAATCAACCATGGGCTTAAGTAGACCCTAAATGATCATAAATTGCAGATATTATAGATTTTTATATTGAATGAAATGTTGGACAATATGCATATTAAAGTATTCTCCAACTTTAAAACTCTAAGATTTCATAAATTTCATAATTTGGGGAAGATATAAACTTAATCTAGAAAGGTGAACATTACTCAGATCTTTTTTGAAACTCTTTTTATTGGAGCAGACTTCAGAGCCCATGTCTTTCCACCGTGAGAAAAATATCATTTATAGTTACAAAAATTTCTTTCTTGATTTTCATTGTTTTCTTCCTCTATGCACATCTTCAGACTTCTTTTCATCTTACTTCTTCCCCTTCCACCCACATGGGTTCGTAGTACTCAGCAGGTCTTTGAGCCAACAATCTGGATGATCAGACAGTCTCTGTGCTGGTATTGACTTTTTAAAAAAAATCTTTGGGGAACAGAGGCTGTGATATAGACCCAGACTCAAGATGTACATTCAAATAAATATGGGTCTTGCTAATGTATGTTTTGTAACAATAAGACTTAGCCTCATAAAGCCAGTCATGGGAGTTTCATACTTTTTAAATCTTAGGATTCTTATGATCTCTATTATCATGGATAAATAAACAAAAAATGATATTCCTAATAATTCTAAAGTTCATCTAGCCGTAGGAAGCACTGTTATAACCAAAAAAACGTACCACAATTTAAAAAGTCCCTATCATTGAATTGCTTCTTTATGTTCTTTTTGTTCACAGAAAGCTCTTAAAATGCCAGTGTGAACTCCAGAATGAATAATACATAAGGCCACATACCCTTATAACTCATGAATACTTTCTTATATCAACTTTCTTTTACATAGCAGAGAGCAGTGCCCTCATGAGTTAGGGCATAAGAAAGCCATGCTATATGGAGCAAGAGTAGAGGAGAGCCTGGAGGGCAGGACTGCATACACACAGAGGGCCAAGGAGGTCTTTGGCAGCTTAGGGAATAGCATAAAGTCTCTGCATTGCCGGTGGGAAGAAGAGTCCAGTGGGGATGTTTATGAGTTTGTCCCTTACAGAAGACAAACTCAGTTGGTCAAAAGTACTTAAAATTAATAACTAAAAGGTATTTTAGATCTTGTTATCTCTAGCAAGTTACTTAGTCTATATAAGCCTATATAAGCTTCTTTATCCTCATCTGTAAATTAGAAATAATTCTACTTAACAGTGGTTAGTATTTAGATGAAATGACGTTAATGAAAGCGTGTTAAATTCTTCTGAGTTATGCATGAATTAATAAATAATGTTCATAGAGGAAAATATAGGAAGAACACTCTTTGACATAAATCACAGCAAGATCTTTTTTGATCCACCTCCTAGAGTAATGGAAATAAAAACCAAAATAAACAAATGGGACCTAATGGAACTTAAAAGCTTTTGCAAAGCAAAGGAAACTACAAACAAGACGAAAAGACAACCCTCAGAATGGGAGAAAATATTTGCAAATGAATCAACAGACAAAGGATTAATCTCCAAAATATATAAACAGCTCATGCAGCTCAATATTAAAAAAACAAACAACCCAATCCAAAAATGGGCAGAAGCCCTAAATAGACATTTCTCCAAAGAAGACATACAGATGGCTAAGAGGCACATGAAAAGCTGCTCAACATCACTAATTATTAGAGAAATGCAAATCAAAGCTAGAGTGAGGTATCACCTCACACCAGTTATAATGGGCATCATCAGAAAATCTACAAACAACAAATGCTGGAGAGGGTGTGGAGAAAAGGGAACCCTCTTGCAATGTTGGTGGGAATGTAAATTGATATAGCCACTATGGAGAACAGTATGGAGGTTCCTTAAAAAACTGAAAATAGAATTACCATATGACCCAGCAATCCCACTACTGGGCATATACCCAGTGAAAACCACAACTCAAAAAGATACATGCACCCCAATGTTCACTGCAGCACTATTTACAATAGCCAAATCATGGAAGCAACCTAAATGCCCATTGACAGGTAAATGGATAAAGAAGTTGTGGTACATATATACAATGGAATATTACTCAGCCATAAAAAGGAATGAAATTGGGTCATTTATAGAGATGTGGATGGATCTAGAGACTGTCATACAGAGTGAAGTAAGTCAGAAAGAGAGAAATAAATATCGTATAATAATGCATATATGTGGAACCTAGAGAAATGGTACAGATGAACTGGTTTGCAGGGCAGAAATAGAGACACAGATGCAGAGAACAAACGTATGGACACAAGGCGGGAAAGTGGCAGGGGAGTAGTGGCGGTGTGATGAATTGGGCGATTGGGATTGACATATATACACTAGTATGTATAAAATGGATAACTAATAAGAACCTGCTGTATAAAAAAGTAAATAAAATTCAAAAAACCCAAAAAATAAAATAGAAAAGAATGTTAATAATGATTATTATTATCTTAAAATTGTATCTGAGGTCTGAATGATATGTGAAACAATTAACTAAGAATTATAGTTAAGAATTAAACCTAATTACACTCCTGAATATTTGAGGGAAATAGCAGTTTCTCCTAAGAAAAAGCTGTAATCCTATCTACTACCTTTGGAAATCTTAGTTCTACGTGAGCAATTTTATTTTTTGTGACCTGGAATTTGGACAGAAGTTCTGGCTGGGAGGTTGAGACAGGGAAAACAAAGGGTAAGCAATTTGGTTTTTTTGGCACAGCTGACTATCAGACTGTCTCCACATCACAGTGTTTTCCTGATTCTCCAGGCTTGCCATCCCTATTTCTATTTTATTTTATTATGTATTTTTAAATTTTATTTTATTTTAATTTAATTTAGTTTTATTTCTATTGTAGTAAGAACACTTAACATGAGATCTACCTTCTTAACAGATCTTTAAGTATACAATACAGTATTGATAACTATAGGCACAATTTTGTGTAGCAGACCTCTAGAACTTACTCATCTTGCATAACTGAAACTTTATGCTTATTGATTAGCAACTCTCTATTTCCCTCTCCCTCCTAGCCCCGGTAACCACTATTCTATTCTCTGCTTCTGCAATTTGACTATTTTAGATACTGCATGTAAGTGGAAGCATGCAGTATTTGTCCTTTTGTGACTGGCTTTTCCACCTAGCATAATGTCCTCAATGTTCATCCATGTTGTTGCCTATTGCAGGAATTCCTTCTTTTTTAAGTCTGAATAATATTCCACTGTTATATATACCACATTTTAAAATATATTCATCTACTGATGGACCTTTAGGTTGTTTCCACATCTTGGCTATTGTGAATAGTGCTGCAATGATGTGGAAGTGCTAGCATCTCTTCAAGATCCTGATTTCGGTTCTTTTGGATAAATACCCAGAAGTAGAATTGCTAGATCATATGGTAGCTCTAGTTTTAATTTTTTGAAGAACCTCCATACTGTTTTCTATAGTGGTTGCACCACTTTGTATTCTCACCAATGGTGTCCAAGTGTTCTAATTTCTACATATCCTTGCTAACATTTGTAATATCTTTATTTATTTTATTTATATAGCCATCCCAGCTCATGTGAGGTAATCTCATTGTGGTTTTGATTTGCATTTCCCTGATAATTAGTAACATTGAACATCTTTTTTATATGCCTGTTGGCCATTTGTATACTTTGGTTAAATAAATGTTGGCTGACACTGGGGAACTGGTGACCTCAAAGATGATGTGGTAACTGGCAATTGACTAGTATCTGGGGCCTTGTGCGTTGCTCCCAAGATACAATAGTTTTTCACCAGTGCTATCAGCTCTTAATATCACTTTCTAACCTGCCCCTACCCAGTCTCAGAAGTTTAAGAAACAAGATCCTTACTTAGGCATATGTGTTAGTCTTATTTAACATTGGTTCAACTTGAGCATATATTCAATTGATATGTATATGGGTGCAGTACCTATACATTAGGTATCCTATTTTAAATGCCTTAATTTCTAGAAAAACCATAACATATGTCCAAAGTAATAGTCTCTAATCCTACACTTGACTCTTCTATAACTTCTAAATGCACTTCTGAGTGTTGTAGAACTACAAATACTAGTAGCACAAAAAGTGGCAATAGTATTCTTTTACTTATATATTTTATCTGTGTATCCATTTCTACTGACTAAAAAGCTAAAAAACAAAAAGTCAGGAACTCCATGTTTCAGAAGGCTCTTTTGTTGTCTTATGTGTTGATGCTAATAATATTAAATTACAAGGTGCATTTTTTCATCTTCAGTTAGAGAGTTTTCCTCTGGTATTTCTGTAAAAATTATAAGAAATTCTTAAAAAACAGATTTATGTGTGGGTTGCAAATATTTTAGTTGCTTAGAAGTGCGTGCTATTTTCAATACATGAATAGTAGTTTTCATAAAAATCGTTAAGAATTAATCTCCTCTCCTGTGTCCTCACTATGTGATGCTTTGAAATATCTACCTAATTAGAGAAATTCTTATCCCCAAGTGGCAAACTGGCCTGCCCATTATCTACAGGATAATTTTCCCTTTCACTGATGTTCTCCTTTACAGTAGCGTGGTTAAGAGCTGGGGCTCTGAATCTATACTTCATGGGTTTGAATACAACTCTGCCATTTATTAAGTCAGGACTCAGATTTGATTAATACACGTCAGGATGGTTCTCTCTCTGTTCTGATTGTTAATGCCCATGTTGCCATTATATATATATATGTATATGATTAATTTTTATTGAAATATAGTTGCTTTACAATGTTGTGTTAGTTTGTACTGTACAGCAAAGTGAATCAGCTATACGTATACAAATATCCCTTCTTTTTTGGATTTCCTTCCCATTTAGGTGACCACAGAGCATTGAGTAGAGTTCCCTGTGCTGTACAGTAGGTTCTCATTAGTCATCTATTTTATACATAGTATCAATAGTGTATATATGTCAATCTCAATCTCCCAATTCGTCGCACCCCCCCTTTCTCTCTTTGTATCCATACGTTTGTTCTCTACATCTGTATCTTTATTTCTGCTTTGCAGATAAGATCATCTATACCCTTTTTCTAGATTCCACATATATGCATTAATATACGATATTTGTTTTTCTCTTTCTGGCTTACTTCACTCTGTATGACAGTCTCTAGGTCCATCCACATCTCTACAAATGACCCAATTTCGTTCCTTTCTATGGCGGAGTAATATTCCACTGTATATATGTACCACATATTCTTTATTATTCCTCTGTTGATGGACAGTTAGGTTGTTTCCATGTCCTGGCTACTGTAAATAGTGCTGCAATGAACATTGGGGTGCATGTGTTGTTTTGAATTATGGTTTTCTCTGGAAATATACCCAGTAGTGGGATTGCTGGGTCATATATTAGTTCTATTTTTAGTTTTCTAAGGAACCCCCATAGTGTTCTCCATAGTGGCTGTATCAGTTTACATTCCCACCAACAATGCATGAGGGTTCCCTTTTCTCCACGCCCTCTACAGCATTTATTGTTTGTAGATTTTTTGATGATAGCCATTCTGATGCTGTGAGGTGATACATCATTGTGGTTTTGATTTGCATTTCTCTAATAATTAGTGATGTTGAGCATCTATTTTAGTGTACATCTTGGCCATCTGCATGTCTTCTTCGGAGAAATGTCTATTTAGGTCTTCTGCCCATTTTTTGATTGGGTTCTTTGTTGTTTTGATATTCAGCTGCATGAGCTGTTTGTATATTTTGAAGGTTAATCCTTTGTCAGCTGCTTCGTTTGCATATTTTCTCCCATTCTGGGGATTGTCTTTGTCTTGTTCATGGTTTCCTTTGCTGCACAAAAGCCTATGTTTAATTAGGTTCTATTTGTTTTTAATTTCATTACTCTAGGAGGCTAGGAGGTGGGTCCAAAAAGATCTTGCTGCAATTTATGTCAAAGAGTGCTCTGCCTATGTTTTCCTCTAAGAATTTTATAGTGTCTGGCCTTACATTTAGGTCTTTAATCCATTTTGAGTTTATTTTTGTATATGGTGTTAAGGAGTGTTCTAATTTAATTCTTTCACATATAGCTGTCCAGTTTTCCTGCACCACATATTGAAGTGACTGTCTTTTCTCCATTGAATATTTTTGCCTCCTTTGTCATAGATCAATTGACTCTAGGTGTGTGTGTTTATCTCTGGGATTTCTATCCTGTTCCATTTATCTATATTTTTGTTTTTCTACCAGTACCATACTGTTTTGAGGTATGTAGCTTTGTAGTAGAGTCTGAAGTCAGGGAGCCTGATTCCTCCAGCTCTGCTTTTCTTTCTCAAGATTACTTTGGGTCTTTTATGTCTCCATAAAGATTTTAAGATTTTTTTGTTCTAGTTCTGTGAAAAATGCCATTGGTAATTTGATAGGGATTGCATTGAATCTGTAGATTGTTTTGGGTAGTTTAGTCATTTTCACAATGTTGATTCTTCCAATCCAAGAACATTGTATGTCTATCCATCTGTTTGTGTCATCTTTGATTTCTTTCATCAATATCTTATAGTTTTCTGAGTACAGGTCTTTTGCTTCCTTAGGTAGGTTTATTCCTAGGTAGTTTATTGTTTTTATTGCAATGGTACATGGAATTATTTCCTTATTTTCTCTTTCTGGTCTTTCTTTTTTAGTGTATAGGAATGCAAGACACTTCTGTACATTAATTTTGTATCCAGCAACATTACCAAATTCATTGATTAGCTCTAGTAGTTTTCTGGTGATATATTTAGGATTCTCTATGTACAGTATCATGTCATCTGCAAACAGTGACAGTTTTACTTCTTCTTTTCCTATTTGGAGTCCTTTTATTTCTTTTTTATTTCTCTCATTGCCATGGCTAGGACTTCCAAAACTATGTTGAATACTAGTGGCGAGGTTAGACACCCTTGTCTTGTGCCTGATCTTAGAGGAAATGCATTCAGTTATTCACCATTGAGAATAAAGTTTGTTGTGTGTTTGTCATGTACGGCCTTAATTATGTTGAGGTAGGTTCCTTCAGTGCCCACTTTCTGGAGAGTTTTTATCATAAATGGGTGTTGAATTTTGTCAAAAGCTTTTTTGGAATCTGTTGAAATGATCATATGGTTTTTATTCTTCAATTTATTAATATGATGTAGCACATTGATTAATTTGCATATATTGAAGAATCCTTGCACCCCTGGGATAAATCCCACGAGATCACAGTGTATGACCCTTTTAATGTGTTGTTGGATTCGGTTTGCAAGTATTTTGTTGAGGATTTTTGCATCTATGTTCATCAGTGATATTGGCCTGTAACTTTCTTTTTTTGTGATATCTTTGTCTGGTTTTGGTATCAGGGTGACAGTGATCTTGTAGAACGAGTTTGGGAGTGTTCCTCCCTCTGCAATTCTTCAGAAGAGTTTGAGAAGGATAAGTGTTACCTCTTCTCTAAATGTTTGATAGAATTCTCCTGTGAATCCATCTGGTCCTAGACTTTTGTTTGTTGGAAGATTTTTAATCACAGTTTCACTTTCATTACTTATGATTGATCTGTTCATATTTTCTGTTTCTTCCTGGTTCAGTCTTGGAGGTTGTAATTTTCTAAGAATTTGTCCATTTTTTCCAGGTTGTCCATTTTATTGGCATATAGTTGCTTGTAGTAATCTCTTATGATCCTTTGTATTTCTGCACTGTCACTTGTTACTTCTCCTTTTTCATTTCTAATTTTATTGATTTGAGTCTTCTCCCTTTTTTTCTTGATTAGTCTGGCAAAGGTTTATCAATTTTGTTTATCTTCTTAAAGAAACAACTTTTAGTTTTATTGATTTTTGCTATTGTTTTCTTTGTTTCTATTTCATTTACTTCTGATCTGATCTTTTTGATTTCTTTCCTTCTGCTAAGTTTGGGTTTTGTTGTTGTTTCTGTTCTTTTTTCTTCTTTATCTCGTTACTTTAGGTGTAAAGTTAGGTTGTTTATTTGAGATTTTTCTTGTTTCTTGAGGTAGGATTGTATTGCTATAAACATCCCTCTTAGAACTGCTTTTGCAGCATCCCATAGGTTTTGGGTCATTGTGTTTTCGTTGTCATTTGTTTCTAGGTGTTTTTTTGATTTTGTCTTTGATTTCTTCAGTGATCTCTTGGTTATTTAGCAGCATATTGTTTAGCCTCCATGTGTTTCTGTTTTTTACAGTTTTTTTTTCCTGTAATTGATTTCTAATCTCATAGCATTTTGGTTGGATATGTTTGATATGATTTGTTTTCTTAAATTTACCAAGGCTTGATTTGCAACCCAAGATGTGATCTATCCTAGAGAATGTTCCATGTGCACCTGAGAAAAAAGTGTATTCTTCTGCTTTCTGATGGAATGTCCTATAAATATCAATTAAGTCTATCTGGTCTAATGTGTCATTTAAGGCTTGTGTTTCCTTATTAATTTTCTGTCTGGATGATCTATCCATTGGTGTATGTGAAATGTTAAAGTCCCCCACGATTACTGCGTTACTGTCGATTTCCCCTTTTATGGCTGTTAGCATTTGCCTTATGTATTGAGGTTCACCTATGTTGGGTGCATAAATATTTACAATTGTTATAGCTTCTTCTTGGATTGATCCCTTGATCATTATGTAGTGTCCTTCTTTGTCTCTTGTAATAATCTTTATTTTAGAGGCTATTTTGTCTGCTATGAGTATTGCTATTCCAGGTTTCTTTTGGTTACCATTTGCATGGAATATCTTTTTCCATACCCTCACTTTCAGTCTGTATGTGTCCCTATGTCTGAAGTGAGTCTCTTGTAGATAGCATATATATGGGTCTTATTTTTGTATCCATTCAGCTAGTCTGTGTCTTTTTGTTGGAGCATTTAATCCTTTTACATTCAAGGTAATTATCAATATGTATGTTCCTATTACCATTTTCTTAACTGTTTTGGGTTTGTTATTGTAGGTCTTTTTCTTCTCTTGTGTTTCCCACCTAGAGAACTTCCTTTAGCATTTGTTGTAAAGCTGGTTTGGTGGTGCTGAATTCTCTTAACTTTTGCTTGTCTGTAAAACTTCTGATTTCTCCGTTGAATCTGAATGAGATCCTTGCTGGGTAGAGTAATCTTGGTTGTAGGTTTTTCCCTTTCATCACTTTAAATATGTCCTCCCACTCCCTGCAGGCCTACAGAACTTCTGCTGAAAGATTAGCTGTTAACCTTATAGGGATTCCCTTGTAGTTGATTTGTTGCTTTTCCCTTACTGCTTTTAATATTTTTTTTGTATTTAATTTTTGTTAGTTTGATTAATATGTGTCTCATTGTGTTCCTCCTTGGGTTTATCCTGTATGGGACTCTCTGTGCTTCCTGGACCTGAGTGACTATTTCATTTCCCATGTTAGGGAAGTTTTTGAATATAATCTCTTCATATATGTTTTCAGGTCCTTTCCCTTTTTCATCTTCTTTTGGGCCCCCTATAATTCGAATGTTGGTGCATTTAATGTTGGCCCAGAGGTCTCTGAGACTGTCTCATTTCTTTTCATTCTTTTATCTTTATTCTGCTCTGTGGCAGTTGTTTCCACCATTCTATCTTCCAGCTCACTTATCCATTCTTCTGCCTCAGTTATTCTGCTATTGATTCCTTCTAGTGTATTTTTCATTTCAGTTATTGTGTTTTTCATCACTGATTGTTTGTTCTTTAGTTCTTCTAGGTTCTTGTTAAACATTTCTTGTATCTTCTCGAGCCATGCCTCCATTCTATTTCTGAGATCTTGGATCATCTTTACTATCATTACTCTGAATTCTTTTTCAGGTAGATTGCTTATTTCTTCTTCATCTATTTGATCTGGTGAGTTTTTACCTTGCTCCTTCATCTGTAACATATTTTTCTGCTGTCTCATTTTGTGTAACTTACTGCGTTTATGGTCTCCTTTCCACAGGCTGCAGGGTCATAGTTCCTCTTGCTTCTGTTATCTGCCCCCTGGTGGATGAGGTTGGTCCAGGGGCTTGTGTAGGCTTCCTGGTGGGAGGGACTTGTACCTGTGCTCTGGTGGGTGGAGCTGAGTCTTTTCCCTCTGATGGGCAGGGCTGCATCAGGTGGTGTGTTTTTGGGTGGCTGTGAGCTTAGTACTCCTTTATGCATCCTGTCTGCTGATAGGTGGTGCTGTGTTCCTGTCTTGCTGGTTGTTTGATGTGAGGTGTTCAGCACTGGAGCCTGCAAGCAGTTGGTTGGAGCTGGGTCTTGGTGTTGAGATGGATACCTCCAGGACAGTGCATGCTGATTAATATTCTCTGGGCCCGGGGATTCTCTGGCAGTTCAGTGTCCTGGACTTAGCACTCCCACTGCAGAGGCCCAGGCCTGATGTCTGGCTGGGGAACCAAGAGCCCGCAAGCCACGCTGTGCAGCCAGAGAAGAAAGAAAACAAACAAACAAACAAAACCCAAGAGAAACAGAAAAAACAAACACACAGCAACAACAACACAGCACACACACACACACACACACACACACACACACACACGAAGAAAGAAAACAGACACACCAAATCCATGATAAATGATAACAACAAATCCAAAGTAACAGAAACAAAGAAGCTGACAGAAAAGAAAAAACAAAAACAAAAAACAAACAATAAAAAAATAGGAGAGCAAACAAACAAAAGAATTCAAAAGTGAGAACAATCAATAAGGACTAAACTAACAACAAAAAAAGAAAACTAAAAGAAAAACAGAAAGCAAACAAAAAGCAAAGAAAACATAAACACATAAAAGCAATCAAAAAAAAGAAAAAAATTAAAATAAAATAAAAAACGAAGAACAAAAATTAGGAAAAATACCAAAACAACAAAAAAGTAAAGTAAAATAGAAACATTTAAAATATATATTAAAAAAATAATAATAATAACAACCATAACTGAAGAAAACAAAACAAACAAAAAAAGAATAATAGTAATAAGAATATTTTCCTGGGGCCTCCTCTGTCAGTGTCCTTGCTCCCACAGTGAGCTAGAGTCAATCCCTGCCTCCCCAGGAGATCTTCCGATACCTCTAGGCAGGTCTCTGGACCTTCTGTGGACATGGTGGGACCAGCTCAGACTCTGACCTGGCCCAACTGCCATGTGTACTTGCCCCCAAATTCCACGGGTGCTAAGGCTAGACTGGTGTCAGTTGTGGTAACACTCATTGTCTATTTAGGTATTCCACAGATGCAGGATTTACCAAACCAATCGTGGGGATTTAATCCACGGCTTGTGCAGCTACAGAGAAAGATTTCCCTTCCTCTTCCTTAGTCACACCGCCCCTGGAGCTCAACTTTGGTTTTGGCCCCGCCTCTGTGTGGTCACTACTCTCAGGCATCTGTTCCCTGCCCAGGTGAGAGGGAGCGAATGCAGTGGCTGATTGGGGCATACTTACTCCCTCAGACCCGGGAGGGGTATGGCAGCCACAGCTGGGGTGTGTGCAAATTGCCTGCAACTGCAGGGACCAGCAGGCAGTTGCAACAGACTGGGGTGTGCTCACTCTGGTGGGAGTGCCATTATATATTATGAAGATTACCTTTGACCAGCTGTATGACCTTGGATAATTCACTTAATTCATCTGTGCCTCAGTTTCCTCAACTGAGGGATAAAATGTATATCTATCTCATTGAACTGTCACGAGAATTAAATATATAAATATCTGTACAGTGTTTAAAGAGTTCCTGTCACAGAGTAAGTGCTTAATATATGCTTTTATCATCTTTTATTTCCCTCTGGCTCCTTCTGATCTATGTCTCTATCTCTCACTTTCTCTGTCTTCTTCCTAAACTTATGCTCTTACAGAATGTAAATGTGAAGAAAAAAAGGGAGGGAGGAGAAAAAGTTAAGGTAGGGATACTAGCTCTGGGGTTATTTCAATTGTCTGTTCATGAGGAAACAGACATGAGGCAGAAGAGCCTTATCAAAGGGAGTAGCTGTGGGAACAGAAAGCAAGAACTGATGATAATAGCTGACATTTATTGAGCATTTACAGTGTGCTGGGCACTATGATTTCTTAAATTTATTCTGCCACAGATTTGTTCTAGGTATACCAATCAACAATTTAAGGACGCTAGAGTTTACTGAGGTTAAATAATTTGACATCCAATCAGTGACAGACTTGAAATTTTAATCCAACTGTTTGAGAGTCCCAAGCATATGCCCTTAACCACTATATATTACTTCACTCCAGGCATTGGACCTGAAGGACTCAAGGGAGTCTAATTGATATGGTTTGAGTCATTTGAAAAAGCCGTCAGAGGATAGTATTTTAAGTTTTTGGCTTATTGTTTCAATAGCCAAAATCAAGGCTTTCATCTGAAGCAGCTTCCTTTTTGATCTCAAAAAGCTGTAGGAGTCTTATCAACAACAAAACACCTGTCAGTAAAGGAGGACTCATTAGCCTTATCTCTGTAGACCCACTCAACCACTAGCTACCTGGAGTTGTCCCATACTATTTTATCTCGGCACAAGATGGTAAATGGCAAAACTGCCCTTTAAAAATAACTCTTTTCCCATAACTCTTTCTCATCCTTGCTATTTCCTGGTCACTAGTATCTGAGGAAGTTAAATAAAGCTTGCCTGCTTTTCCTCTGAAGGAGAAGCGATGACAGATCCCTTTTATAAATAATCCCCTTCTTTGCACAAAAGAAATGTCACTTCTTAATATAATTTGTAGCAACTCTTACTATTTATTTCCCTGAATTCACACATTAGTTAAATCAATCATGGGATCCACACATGAGGGGCAGATGATAAACTTGAATTTCAGTTGATCTAATTTTTCTTGATTACAAATATTGGAAAGGGAATGAGTTTGGGAAATAAGTACCTCTAAATAGATTTCTTTTTTATATGCACCATATAACATACTATACTCAAAGGTTTAAGATGAAAACCAAAAACATAGGTATACCTGCATCACAGACCTTATATTGATACATATGTAAGAAAACAGATGTTCATGTATACAGTTTTGTTAAATTGTATTTATGAGTTTTGGATAAATTCAAGAAATTATATAAAATGTCAAGGTCTTATAAGAGAATTTTCTTTTTGATTATCAACTCCTGTCAATGCAATGAATGTTTCTCTTTTCCTTAATTTGGTAAATTTCCCCCCTACACTAAATATAAAAGACTCACTTTTAAGAGTATCCATAGTTCAGTCATATCTGTTAAATAAATAATATTTTTATAACTTTTATTTCATAAATATGTATCAAGGGCCAACTATGTGCACTCTCCTAGTCATGGTAAAGAAAGCAATGAGAAAACAGTCTCTTTGTCTATGGATGTTACATTTGAGTGAAGAAAGACAATAAAGAAGCAAACAAGTCATATGTCACAGTGATAAGGGCTATGACAAACAGTGGGGTTGGGCAAGGGTGATAGCTATCAGGGTGCTATTATATATCAAGGGTCTGTGGTCAAGAAAGTCTTCCCTGAGGAAGTTCTTCACCTGTGTATGAACAAACCTTTTTGTCTAAGACATCACTCTTCTCAAAAGAAGACATTTCAGAAAGGAGGCAACAGAAAGGAAACCAACACCTAAGCATTAATGGAACTTGAACACAAACCCCATGTTTACCTAGATCATGTAGATGTATATATATATTCCTCATGTAGAAGTGTATACATATATGGATATACACACACACATATGTGTGTATATATATATATATATATATATATATATATATCCTATTAGTTCTGTTTCCCTGGAGAACTAATATATTCATAATGGACTTGCTATAGCTGAGGTGGGAATGTGGCTTGTAAAACAATGCAACAAAGTAAGTAAACATAATCATGACAAAATGTTTTCAGGAACATTCAAATATAAGTTTTTATTTTCTTATTAAAATACAGAAGTATTTATATTTTTCCTGCCAATGCACTATAGTATAAGAGATAAGAGGATCTCATATGACTACATCAGGCAATTTTGAAAAGTTCACAGTGCAGTAGAATAAATGTCCTTAACTCACATGGATCTGGGTATTAGCAAACAGAAACAAATAGCCAAAGTAATAGGTGAGAAAGTATGTGTATTAGATATGAACTAAAATTGTCCTGTAATCATTTTGCCAGCACTAACACAATAAATAACTAGTCTAGCAGGGTGATCAGCATGGTCCATAGAGCACTTTGGGGCACAGAAAGATATAAATGAATCATTAGGACAATGAGGCCAGAAGATCAATTAAGACAAAGTAATTATATTGATATATTTATGCTTCAGTTTATTCTAAATTAATACCCCTGGTTGCTTTTACAAGTCCAGATGAGTTTAATGTTGATAAATGTTGTAAATATCTTTTTTTCAGTAATAGCTTTATTGACTTATAATTCACATACCATAAAATTCACTTTTTAATACTGTGCAATTTATTGTTTTTTAGTATATTCACAGAGTTGTGAAACATTGCCATTCTCTACTTATAGGATGTTTAAATCACCAACTAAAATCACACACCCAAATGAAAACTCATGCCCATTAGCAGTCACTCCCTATCCTAACTCACCCTACCCCTACTCTCCCAGCCTTAGACTACCATTAATTAATCTATTCTCTCTCTACAGATTTGCCTGTGCTGGACATTTTATACAATATGTTTTTTTGATTGCTTCTTTCACTTAGCATAATGTTTTCAAGGTTAATCCAGGTTGAACATATATCAATTTACCATTATATACACACACACATATATATATATATATATATATAGAGAGAGAGAGAGAGAGAGAGAGAGGGAGAGAGAGAGATTGAGAGAGAGACGTTTGTTAGAGGGATTTGGCTCACTTGGTCATGGAAGCTAAGGAGTCCCATAGTCTGCCTTCTGCAAGCTGGAGAACCAGGAAACCCAGTGGTATAATTCAGTCTGAATCTGAAGGGCCACTAGTGTAAGTCCTAGAGTCCAAAGGCCAGAGAACCAGGAGCTCTGATATCTGAGGGCAGGAGAAGATGAATGTCCCAGCTCAAAAAGATAAGAAAAGAGAGAATTTGCCCTTCATCTGTCTTTTTGTTCAATTCAGGCCCTCGACAGATTGGATAATTACCCACTTTGGTGAGGCTGGATCTTTTTTACTCAGTCTACTGATTCAAATACTAATCTCTTCCAGAAACACTTTCCTGGATGTACCCAGAAATAATGTTTTACCATTATCCTGACACCCTTTAGCCTAGTCAAGTTGACATGTAACAGTAACCATCACAATAGGTGATTGTTCCACAAAATGGACAAAATATCCCTTATGTAGGACTGAAACAGAGATACTCCTCCTAGGAGTGCCCTAGAGCCATATTATATGTACAGGTGGCTAGGTAGGTAAGCACGTGTATGTTCTCTACTTTATATCTCATAGTATGTTATTTTTTATGTAGAATCTTTTAACCTTCTTTGTGTTAACTAGGGGGCACGGGCAAAGACTACGACTGACACAAGGTTAGGCTCAATGAAACTTACAGGTGCAGGGCTGGTAATGCATGTTTCTCTCTTGGGCAAAGTGGGGCTATATGCTCCATAGGTTTTGCTCTAGAAGAAAACCTGTTTTCCCTGCTGCTTCTCATACTGGAAATTTAAATGAGGGCAGGATCATCCTAACTGGGACACTTTGAGTTAATAATCTGGGTTTCAGTTTTGCTGGCATGAAAATTTAGTGTTCTCTGGTGCCTCTCTGCATATCAGCATTAGGTTTAACTGGAGGCCTTATTGCTTACAACCTCCCAGGTCAGAGACGTGACTCCTAGGCTACCTGAGGTATTGCTGTAGGGGTTATCCAGGGAACCAACTGGTTTTATGGGGGTTTTTTTTCACCATTTTCCATACTACCTTGAAAGTTATCTAAAGTCCTCTCCCCAAATTTGTCAATACTTTGTATAAACTTAATCTCCAAATTGTTTCCCAAATGTTTTATCCCAATGTGAAGTTACTAATGAAATGAGTATTGGGAAACATGAGTTATATAAATCTGGCTCTGCCTGAATTTCAGAGCTCGAGAGTCAAGTAAGTTCTATTAGATTCATTTCATCACTAGTAAGATGAGGGAGCAAGACAAGATGATCCCTCATCTCTTACAAATCTGTGATTCTCTAATGACGTGCAGTATGGATAAATTTACTAAAGGAAACAACTCAATTTCTATGTGTCTAAACAGATCACTTTACAACCTTTTCATTGAGAATGTCTCTTTTTATTCCAGATTTCTCTTTACCTTATTATTCCCGTCTCTTAGGAACTGTAAGTTAACAAAGCAAGAGATTGGTATAGCTTGCTTTGGAAGATAATGAGTTAAATTTATCTTGCTGTATCTTAAATTCACTAAATCCAGATGACTTTACCATAATTGCATCTCAAAAGTTCACAACACTGCTGTCATATAGACTTTCTGTCTTAATGGGTATAAAATTGGCTACAAGAAAATGAACATTATAACACCTTATATATACAAAGGCCAAATCAGATGTCATTTGTGTAGCTATCTCTAGTGAAATAATCATGTAGTGTAATTAGCACTGTATTGTGTTAATTCTGCCTGCTCTTAGGGAACACAGACTTCTTAACATTGCGAATAAACATCTAGAAATGAACTCATTTTTGATAACAACGGTAAAACGGCCATGTCTACTTTTTTTCCATTAGTGTCTGTTTATGGTCTTGAGTGAATCATTGAGTAGCATAATAAGATATTTATTATTTATCAATAAACTTATAAGGTGAATTAGGCAATAGGAGTGTTTCTTAAATACAAATTAGTTTACACTACAGAAACAACTCTTTTCAGAATGAGTATGAAGTGCTGATAGTATTTCAATAAGAAAATTCTCAAGATATGTTTTCAGTCATAATGCACTTTTGCAAGTACCCAAAATGAACTGTACTTATTTCAAAGGCTTTACCATTATTTTAACTTAAGGAAAATGCAAATCAATGTAAAACAGATTTCTGAATCTGAGTTTAACTGTGTGTGAAATTCTACTTAGAAATAGGTGGTGTTTGGCAGCTCCTTTGTAAAGTGGCCTCACAATGGGACCTTTAGAACTGAAGTTTTCCTTTTTCCTGACAAGTGACAGTGGAAATGTCCTTATATTGGGTCTCTCCTGGGAAATATCTGCAAAATGTCACAAAGGCACTACATGAAAAAAATTGAATGAGTAAACTGTAATTCTAAATGGATAACTATAGATTTTTCTGGGCCAGTTTTCTCAATTTTGACACTATTGACATTTGCACCCTATAATTCTTTGTTGTAGGGGGCTGTCATGTGCATTGTAGAATGTTCAGCAGCATCTTTGCCCTCTACCCATTAGATGGCAGCCCTCTTCTAGTTGTGACGATCAAAAATGTCTCCAGACAAGATCAAATGTGTCCTGAGGAGGCAAAACCACCCCTCCCTCCCCGACGCCATTGAATACCACTGTTTTATGCAAAGCAATGATATAACATGTCTTCTCTGATTTGGAAGCTGCTGTACTGTTCTGTTAGGGGATCCATTGTGGTAGGAAATACTTGAGATGAGTTCTTTATGTATTTCGATAGTAAGTGCTTTTCAGATCTATGACCTGCAGATCTATGATCAGATCTATGATCCTAGATCTATGATCTAGGAAATCTGGGATTTCCTCCCAGGGATGACCAACAGTCTTATGTGTAGAGAAGAATGATTAGGTTCGTTTGTATTTCTGTACAGGTACCAGGGAGCTGGGACTGGTCCTTGATTACTGCTTGGCATTCTGCAGGCTCTTTATCCAGGTTGTCTGAAGAGTATAGTATCATCTGTAGAAAATTGGATTATAGTCCTGCCATTGGCAGTTTCTGAAAAGACTACTAGGGAAAAGACTATTAGGTTTATACTACCTATCTCTTCAAAGCTCTGTAGACATCACTAACCCTCTCCCCAATGTCCTTTCAGTTTCTTCGCATTTCCTGGGCACTCTTCTCTTTCCAAAGCTGCTTCTTTATTTTTTTCATGTTTATCATGGGGGGACCTCCGCTACAAGAAACCAAAATCTGTTTGGTTATTCATTGCTATATAAGAAGTTACTCCAAAACTTAGTGGCTTAAAACAATAATGAATTTTTAATATCACACACAGTAGTAGTGGTCAGGAATTCAGGAACTGCTTAGTTGAAGGGTTCTAACTTGATACCTGTTGCGAGTTTGCAGTCAAGATATCAGCCAGGTCTGAAGTCACCTGAAGCTTTGACTGGAACTGGAGGATCCATTTCTAAGATGGCTCTCTCACATAGTGCTTAGTAGGACCCTTTAGCCTCTTTCTAGCTGTGGGCAAGAGGCTTTACACGGCCTCCCATGGGGCTGCTTGGGAATCCTCATGACATAGCCGCTGGCTTCCCATAGAGCAAATGATCCAAGAGGCAGTAAGGCAGAAGGTAGAAAAGTCTTTTATGACTTAATCTTGGAAGTCACACATTATTTCCGCCATATCCTTTTGATCACGAAGTCAGCCCTATTCAGTGTGTGAGGGAACTACACAAGGGTGAAATACCAGGAGGCAGGCATCACAGGGTACCATCTTGGTGGCTGGCTGCTACAATCTCTTGGGTTTGTTTCTGTTGTTGGTTTTCTCTTGACTCTCAGTCACATTTGCTGCCTCTCTGCATGCCAAGATTCACTTGCATGGTGGGCTTTGTGTTGAAGCTCCAAATGACACTATCTTTTTTTTACCTGAAGTTTTGCCTTTCCTCTATTGAGCAGGTAGAGTAAGGGGCTCATTACCTCAATCTGGTTTGAGACTGGGTTAGATCAGGGCTGGACTGCAGGTTTGCTGAGATTCTGTCTATCTTTGATTTTCTTTCCTCTGTTGTGTCCTGTCTAGGCTTCTTACCAAGAGCCTGGTGAGTCACTGTCTCCTTTCTGAAAGATAATACATGTATCATGGGGAAAATCTAATTGCATGTTTAGGATTCATGGCATTTCCAATTTATTACGCCAGTGCTTCATGACTTTCAAAAGCTTTTCTGATTTCTCTTTACCCCGGTAGCATACCTCTTTGCGCTCCAAGCCATCCTCTGCTCATCCTAATTCTCGGCCAGAATAGGCGAATATCCCTACGGGAATAGGGTTACTGGTAACCCTATTAGAAAAGAAAATGTCCAGTAACAGATTGCTGCCTCACAGCGGCTCTCCCCTTTTAGATATTCTGAAGTTTCAGTTCATCGTTCCTCTTTCCTACAGCTCTCTGTAACGCTTCGGCATATATATTGAACAGCTTTTCCAGTGTGGGGCTCCTGTAAGCTATGCAACATCACAAACAAGACACTTTATTATTGTATTGTCTGCATATGCTTTTAGGACATATTTATAAAAATTTGATTGTCTTCTTACTAAATTTAGTCTTGAAAACTAAAGTTACTTGCTATGGCTCAAATGATGAAATCAGACTTGGAAATTAATGGCATATACTTGTCATAATTTCCAACAATTCCTAGCAGTTATGCTAATTAGAAGTTTCCTGAGGCACTTGGTTTGACGACTGAGGTTAAGTAACTGTGTTTAATTACAGAAACCAGAAACTTACAAATCCGAATGGGTCACTCAGGCCACACCTTAAGAGTAGAGTATTTCTCATTAATTACACACATTGAAACATAAGATGTCCATTCTAAGATGTGCGATTGCTATTCTTCTTTTGAGGGAATCACAGAATCAAAGACCTGGAACAGATTTCAGGGATTACCTACGAGCATTCTGTTCACTTGCAGACACCCACTTGTCTGCCATCGCAAGCCCAGTTAGAACCTAATTGTTTTTGTCCCCCTTTTCATTCCTGCCCTCACACCTTCCTCCCCACCACTTGTCATTATCTTTTACTGTACCCCATTCTGTTAAACTAAAGTTAGTCCCCTTTCCCCTTCCCTTCCTTTTCTTTCCTTCTACCACGTTTTGTGGGAACTCATATTTAACATCACCAAATTGCTTTTCCTGACACACTTCTTTCACCTCTTGAGGTTAACTGAACCCCAGCATTTTTCTCACGACAGTTTATACTCACAGCATGCTTTCAGACTTTGTGTTATCTTTTTGTTTACATTAATGCTAGACCCCTCAGGTGCCCCACATTTGTTATTCTCTCTATGGAGGACCCTTGTCTAGATGCTAAAATCTAGGAGGACAGGGATCAGATGGCTGTCTACCTCTAAGGAGCGCACTCAGGTAGGCATCTGCCACAGTACTGGGAATATTGTGTATAGTAGGCCCTCACATTTGTTGAATTAACTAGTGAGTGAGTCAATAAATTAATTAATTAAAAATGGGGCCCATATTTACTGTTCATTTTTCTCACCTTCTTTCTCTCTACAACTTTTTTTATAATTTGTCTGCCCTTTCCACGGGAATGAATTTCTCAAAAGGTTAAAAATGACCTTTAGACTATCAGATTGCTAAATCCAAGGATCCCTTTTCATAGCGCGTCCTGCAAATTTCTTTGGCCTTTCTCTTCACCTTCTTCTTTGGCAATCATCACACGCTTCAAAGGAAAAGAATGCTTCCATTAATTCCTACTTTTTTTTTTCTTTGCTGTTAGAAAGAAGTGATTCCTAAAACTCTTATGATAGATTTTTATGCTTTACTTTGGTAACTTAACATTGTGTAGCTTGCGGTAATCATAGTTTTATATTATTTCTTATTTTCCCTCTTAGATTGTGGAGTCTTTGTGGTTAATAATAATGACTAATATTTAGAGACCAGTAACAGGCATTATTCTAAGTACTATATACATAATAACTTAGTCTTCATAACTCTATAATTAAGGTATATTGTTGTCATTATTTCCACTTTATGGAGGAGGAAACTGAGGCCAAGAGAGATTAAATAAGTGTTCAAGGTCATGTCGCTAGTAAATGACAGAGCCAGGAGTAGAACACACACAGTTTGGCTCAATAGTCCATGTGCTTACTTCTCACTATGCATCAGCCTCTCGCAGCATGACCTGCATTTTATTACTCTTTGTATCCTCAGCTGCTAACTCGGTGCATGAGATGTAATGATTACATAATACATTTTTTGAGGGGGGGCATTAGATTGAATTATTCATGTCAATCCCTTTACTTCACTTCTTTGAGAATCACATAGGCCTACACGGAAGAGTCAGGACTAAAAGTAAGATCTCTAGACAGCTTCTTCAGAACTCTTTCTACTGCTTGTAGAGCATCAGAGAAGTAAAAGATATTCGTTTTATTATCAATAAACTTTACTTGATGTGAGTCTACTGACAAATCCTTGATATGTTAGAGTTCAATACACATTTTTTTGAGTTTCAACTTTAATTCTAATCACATATGTCTCTCAGTTAAATTGGGAGTTAAGGTTTGATTTCTGGTTGCAGATCTGTCACTAATCAGTTGAGTGACCCTGAATAAGTCTCTTTACCTTTCTAAGTCTAATAAGTTAAGTGTACAAATTAGGTTAAAATGATCTTCAAATTTCCTCCTGCTGAAATTCTTTTTATTTTTTTATTCTGTATTCATAGCAACCAAGTACTGATTCCTTGATGGAATCATTCATTTAGCAAACATATAATGCCTACTATGTGCAAGAGATTGTAGACCATCTCCAACAATAGGAAGACAGAGCAGAAAATTAACATATTCTTTTGTATTATCAGGCTGCATGTTTTTCTTGGAATATTCCTTGATATTCATTTGAAAAAAAAATAAAGCCCAATTTACTTTTCTGCAGCCTCCTGGGCTTTAGATATTTATGACTTTAATTATTTTTCCAAATAGATTCATCCCTTTGTACAATTCAACTTGTTTTCGCTGATAAGAATCATTTCAGTAAGTGTTCTGTACCCAATTGTCTTAATAGTGTATCTCATTTGGTGGGTAATCTAAGTAATTGTATAACGTTATACTTGAAAATGAGCTTCAGGTATTATAGCAAAAAAAGCCCAGTTGTAAGGAATGGGCCCAAAGGCCATGACTGCAGAGCTGGGGCATCCAGAGCGCCATGAGCTCTAGTAATTGCCCTTACAGTGATGGCTCTGCTATCTGTTCTGTTTCCATGGATGGGGATGCTAGGTGACTCTGCCACATTTCAGAGCAACAACTTTATAATGTGCATGCTTTTGAAATCTTCTGATTTCAACACGTCGCATTCTTAATTTAGGCGTTAATATTACTACTAGGTAGTAATATTAACTGCTACTTATTAAATATATAACTATAAGCCAGATGGTATTCTGAGTACTTTATAAATATTACCGCATTTAATTCTGACAGATCTGTAAGGTGGATTTTATTATCATTCTGATTTTACTTATGAAGAGTGTTAAGCAGCTTGCCTAAGGTCATATAGTTTGTAGCGAGAAATAGAGCAGGAATTTATATCCCAGTCTGACTAACTTCAATCTATTAGGCTTTATTCTAAGTACCGAGTACCATTTTAACTCTTAATTACGTATTATTCCCTAATTCTCTCCATATAAATCTTGTTTTCTATCACTGACTAAAGAAGAGCCTCTATTTAAACCAGCTTTGTGAATCTACGTTCCACTTATTTTTTAAGATATGTATAATTTTATACATGAAATCTTAAAGTTTTAAAAGAAAGATATTAAAATATAGATGTCAAAAATCGATGTTATTTCATTCCAAATTTAACTTGGATGTCTAAGTACTTATATATGGGAAATGCTGCCATTTCACAAAATGGTTTTGGAACTAATTTTCCTGTGGGAACACTTTCTTAGTATTCATTTTCCTGTTTAGGCATAGAAAGAGAAAATGCTCTCATTTATGCACAGATAATTACAGTATTCACATAACCTTTAGAAGTCTTTATTATTATTTTCTTTCCCTTCAAAGTTTCTGTATTCACTGAATTTATATCAGCCTAAGCACAGGGAATTCTTCCAGCTTGCACTTAAACTAATTTCTGAGAGAAAGCAGCATAATTTATACCTTATATTGCATAGTATTTATGAAACTGCATTTATTAAAGCTTTATAGACAAATGTGTTTGGGCTTGTTGTCATTTTTTCCTGGTTTGGATTGATTATTCAGTGCTGATTTATGGCAGTCGTCCCTCTGCACGAGTAACACTAGTAACAGGGAAAATCCTGTAAATACAACATTTGCTATAGAAATATGATTTCTCAGCATCTCTTTGATATAACAAGTTTAGGGGTCTCTTACTTTCTTTTAACATAGTATCTATTAGAATAATTTGTAGCTTCTTATTTATCTTCTGTCTGTGTAGTGTCAATAAACATGCAAAACAGAACAATTTTTCCTCATTACCTAGTCCAGGGCGTTCAAAGGGAAACAGTATGGAGCAGGGCAAAGATATGGGCTATGGAGTCAAAATACCTGGGTTCAAATCCTACTTCTACTATTTTCACACTGCATGACCTTGGAGCATGTTAATTAACTTCCTAAACCTCAGTTTTCTCATCTTTAAAATGGGATTAATACAAATCAGCTAACATTAATTGAACACTTAGCATATGTGAAGCATTACTTTTAAAGCTTTTTATTTAGGAACACATTAACTCCTCACAGTAACCCTGTGTAGAGGTGCAATTATCACCTCCATTTTACAGGTAAATAAACTAAGGCACAGAACAGTTAAGTAGCTTGCTCAAGCTCTTATGGGATTGTTGAGAGGATTAGAAGTGTGTCAGGTAACCAACAGAGTGCTCAGCAAGTAGAAAACACTGAAGAAAGGTGTTTTCCAAGCAGCCAGGAAGAGCTCTTGGTCACATACTTGTGTACCTTTAATAACAGATAAAAGGAGTAGATGCTGTTCTTTACTCTCTACAGAAGTACTTGATTGACTAGGTTAATGTTTCTGGAAACTTGACAGAGACCAGTCACTTTGTTTTATATATAAAAAAGTGTATACCTTGCCAAGTTACATGACTTGGCTAAGATTTGGGTAGTTCAAAGACTAGAACCCAGATTTTCTATCTTAACCCTGGGTTTTTTCTCTCCCATAAGCCCAATGTCATAGCTCCTCTCATTGCTATCAACTTGGTTTGGGCAATTCATTTTTTAGTTAGAAATATCCAAGGTCAAGGAGATATGGCTTGTCTTGTCTTTCTACTTAGTGAAGACAAATTACATTGGTACCAGAGTTACGAACTTTTGGCAAGATAAAAATAAAGTAATGTATATTTTTACCTTGTCACACATAATCACAGTTTATATTTGGTTATGATAATGTAGGTAGCTCCTTTATCGTTGCCTTTCTCTATTGGGAGAGTGTGGAAAATCTATTTCATTAATCATTTACATTATCTAATCAAATTATATAAATTAACTTTCTTATTTAGTACTTTCTCTCTTTAGGACACCATGTAGGAAACCTAAATGTCAGATAATGACTCTCAAGTAAAGGGTCAGACAAAGCAGAAAGCAATTAACATATCCAGGGTAAGCAATTTTTTCTAAAGATATGAGAAACATCTGAGATTCATTTTCAATGGTTGTGATTTGCTTTGTGGTTTTGAAATGAAGATAGCAATAGTACTTCAGAACTAAACCAAACACAGACAAAAAAAGCGTAGAAATCTAGGCTTGTGAGGAGCATTCCTATACACCCAAGTTCAAAGTTACCAGTTAACCTTTAAATGTCACCAAACTGTTTCAGAAATGGTGAATGTCATGGCTAATGTGACAACTGGTCTTTATGTGTGTCATGTACATACAAGAATTCTCCAGGTCCCAAGGGCAATTGAATTGGTAGATTTATCTTAACCCTTCACATAAACTCGAGTTTACATTGAATTGGAACATTTTTTTCCCTTGATGTTCCTTTCTATTCTTTGGTTGAGAGTGATCTTTTCTGTCTACTGTTACTTTCTTGGGATGCGTGGATGTAGACAGTCACAGTATAAATCAGATTGTTGGAGGTGCTATAATGATAGTGATACTAAGTGAGATTAAGTGAATTCAATCAAAATTGATCCCTATTCCACCACAAAATATAAAAATCAAGTTTCTTGGAGTTTGAGGGTTTTTATATTAGTTTTATCTGACTCTTTCCCCTGGTTTGTTTAATGTCTAACAATTTTATCTAATATAAAAACATGAACTTAGTTTTTTCTGGTTATCATAACTGAATAGATACCAGATATGTGGCAAATGGCATGATCTTGGGGGTTAAATGTTTGGAATCTTGCTCTGGAGCTGCCTGGGTTTGCATGCCAGCTTTGTCCCTTACCACAAGACGTTGGGCAAATTACTTGTCTTTTCTGCACCACAGTTCCCTTATCCATAAAAGGATAGTGTATGTACACTGCAAAAAGTCACTATGAGGATTAGATGAGTCCATCTATGTTAAGTGCTTAGTATTAGTACCTGGCACAGACTAGGGTGAGGTTTGCTATTATTATTGCTTTAACTGGCATGAATTACCATGGAGGTTGAAAATATTTTTGTTTCTTAACCATTTATATTTCTTCTATAATTTCTTGTTCATACCCCTTGCCCATTTTTATCGCCATGTTCTTTTTCTGTCTTATTGATTTTCAAAATGTGTACCATTTACTGACATACTACTTTGAATATCATTAAATATCATAGGTATACAAAATAATAAAGAAAAATTAACCAAGCGCGTACAATGTCTGAGACACTGTGCTAGGTGCTGTGCAGAATAGAAAAATGGATTACATGATCCCTTTCCTCTAAGTGATTTTTAATGTAGTAGGGGGAAAAGGAAACCTCCAAAATAATGCAATGTGTTATAATAGAGCTTTCCATATCTGTGCTTTTGGTACATTGATAAGGATGACATTAATTCAGATCAGAATCATCCCAGAAGGTTTTTGGAAGAGGTGGCATTTAAGATTGGATTGAATAGTGGGCAAAATTTTGAGACACATAGGTGGCTGGACAAGGGCATTCTAGTAGGTTAAAATAATGAGAGAGAAGACAGAGTTGGGGAATAAAATACTCATTTAAAGAACTTACTTTTAGATTTTTTAATCTCTACATGACACTTGTTTTCAACAAAGCAAAGTAAACATTGTGATCACTGACCCCTTAGAGCTTTGAATCATAAGGAAAGATAGGAATTGTACTTAACCTAAGACTAATTCAGGAACTCAAACTAGTGGTGTATATGATCCATTCAAAGCTGCAGTTTACATTAAAAGGCTAAACTAGATGCATAGGACTGACAACATACACAAAATGACCATTTCTTTTTGTCAGCATTGAATAGAAAATGTAGATTATGGCAGTTCCAAGGCTGTAAAAATCTAGAGGGATAACAGCCAAGGCTTTGTTGTCAATTCACAAGGGCAGATTTGGAAGAAAACAGTCAGCAATCCTTGATGTATTTTAATAAGCAGGGTGGGGCTGTCCTGTGCATTCTAGGATGTTTAGCAGCATCCTTGGTCTCTATCCCCTAAATGCCAGTGGCACCTCTCCCAACCCCAGGGTTATGACAAATAAAAACGTCTCTAGAAATTGTTGAATGTCCCTTTGGGGGCAAAATCTCCCCTGGTTGAGAACCACTGGAATACAATATACAATTATTCCTTTATTTCAAATTTCTTTTAACTGTTTACCATATTCTTGGGCAATATGTTCAATTTTTTATAGTTATAATACCAAAGACCTACCATTTATTGAACATATGCATAAAAGAGTTTTTAAAAATATATGTATGTTCCATACAAAATGCATTCCAAATGTTAAAGCTTGGACACGTACTTTGGAGTGTCAATACCTTGGTACAAACCAAGCTGAGCTCATTTTCTGAATTTATCCAAATAGCAAATGCCTTACCTGCAGCAACTTAATATTCCTGTTGTGAAAAATCAAGCAGATTACTCTAACTTGGGAAACTTATGGAATCACCTTTTCACAAGCCTTATATTTTGAAATAATTTCAGAATTAAAGAAAAGTTGAAAAGATATGTACAAAGTATTTCATATACCTTCATCCAGATTTCTCAAATGTTAACATTTCACTACTTTGAGCTCTCTCTCTCTCTCTCTGTAAGTAGATAGATAGATAGATAGATGTTTATAAAGATACAGATATAATTTTTTAAGACCCATTTGAGGATAAGTTATACATATGATGCCCCTTTACAACTAATACTTCCATGTTTATTTCCAAAAACATTCTCTTTTGTAACCACAATATATTTGTCAAAACCAGTACTAATATCTAATCTTTAGGCCTTATTTAAATAATGCCAATACCTCCAATAATATCCCATCTAAGATCACACATTACATTTAGTTGTCATGTCTCTTTAGACTCTTTTAATATGGAACGGTTCTTCGGGGTTTTTTTGTTTTGGACTGAATGTTTGTTTCCCCCCAAAATTCATATGTTGAAGCCCTAACTCCCAGTGTAGCTGTATTTGGAATCTGGTCCTCTAAGGCAGTACTGTAATTAAAGTTAAATGAAGTCATAGGGTGGGACCCTGTTACAACAGAATTAGAGTCCTTACAAGAAGAGACATCAGAGAGCTTGACTCTCTCTCTGTCTCTCTCGTTCTGCGCACATACGAGGAAAGACCTTGTAAAGACATAGGGAGATGGTGGCCATCTATAAGACAGAAAACCAGACTCACTAGAAACCAACCCTGCCAGACCTTCATCATAGACTTCAGCCTCCAGAACTGTGAGAAAGTAAATTTCCATTATTTAAGCTACCCATTCTATGGTAATTTGTTTTGGCAACCTGAAGCTGACATACAATGACTGACATTTTTGAAGTATACAGACCATTTACAGTGCTTAACACTTAGATTTAATATCCATAAAATCTATATCAGCTAAAGGGCTATTACAATGGTACAGGCAATACATGATTGTGGATTGGTCTAAGATGACAGAAATGGCATGGTGAGATGGTTCATATTCAGAGTTTATTTGATATTAAAGCAAACAGGCTTCCTATTGCATTGGCTATGAGGCAAGAGGGAAAAAGAAGAGACCCAGTTTCAGCAAACATAGCAGAAATCATACTTCCAAATGGGTGCAAAATCAATGACAGCTTAAATACATTACCAATTTCTATTTTGAAATAATTTTCAGTTCTAGTGATATGTTTTTATATATTTCCAATATAAGTTTATTGAATGAAAGATGGTTGGTAGAGTGAATAAATAGCTTCATTCATAGCAAATTTTTATTTCAGGGTAAATTTAGCTTTAGGAGTAATCCAAAAGCCATAGGGTAAATAAGTTAGATAACCACTTTAAGCAATAACATTTTCAGTCAAAAATTTAAGTAATGACTCTGGTTTCTTTGCATTATTCTTAACCTGATTCTGAAAGCAATTCCAAGGGCAAGTTTTCAAAAAAGCTTTTAAGCAATAATAGCATTATTAGCAAAAGTGGCTATATCTTAAAGATTATTTTTCTTTGAAAGAAACAAAACTCAATAATATCTATAGATAATGTAATAGCTATTTATATCTGCTGATATAAATATCTATGTTACACCATTTTTCATTATTTTCATGTCTCCTCTCCCCTTGTAGAAGGCTAAACTCTTTTCCTTCAGTTTTTCATTTTCTAGATGTGGCTATCTCTAGGGTTCCCTGGTGTGGTACTTAGAGAAATGTCTATACCTATACCTGTATCTATATCATCAATCTCTCTCTCTGTATCTATTTGTATCTATATTTATATATAATCTATATTATATACATATACCTAGATATATATGACAATTATAAAGAGGGCTTTCTTTTTCATCTGATAATTGCTATTGCATTGCTTACTAATTTCTGTTTGATTCATGAATCTGGAAAGAACTTAGAAGTCATCTACTCAAACTCTCCAATTTAGTACATGAGGAAACTGATTTTCTTCCCCCAAAGACCTTTAACCAGCACTACATTTAGGATAAGAACCCAGGTTTTCTGTCTCCTGGTGGAGTGCTCTTTCTAATCTATTAGAATGAAGGTTACAATAGTATTCAGAGGAGGAAAATTATTATTAACATTGTAACTTAGTTTGGGAGTTTGAGTTATGCTAATTTCTGCTATAGATATTTTGGAAAAAAAACAAAATACAGGTCAGTATCTTAACTTCAGAGGATCCACAAAAGGGTCAGAGTTACAAGCCAATCCATTGCTTTAAAGCCTGCAAACTCAGAATCAACAAGTCACAGTAGATAGTGTTAAGACAGGTGAATTGCAATAAATTACGAGCTAACAATAGGGCTTTTCTCACTGAAAATGATTACCTCTGTAATTAGGGGACCCTAGTGTTCTGTAAAGTACCCATTGGATATTCTTAATCTGTAGATGGGTAGAGAGAATGTGGAGAAAAAAGCATTTCTTGAACATCTGTTGTTTGGCAGTCACTTTTCATGCATTAGTATTGAACAAAATTTTTAATTTATTGAAATTCTGGTTCCAAGAGAAATTTTAAATAAAAGTTCTGAGTGGAATATTTATTATTTTAAAGTCATTAATTCATACTTCTACATCAAATAATGGAGTAATGCTAAATGACTGGTAAATTCCTGAAAATATAAGCTAAACATTGTTATATTGAAATTTTCTTATTAGAAATAAATTATGGTGAGTTAAAGTATTATGTCTTTTGTTTTTTTCATGAAAAAATTAATCAACACAGTTGATTATTATTCAACAAATATTTATTAAGTATTTGCTCTGAGTCCATCGGTGGCACATGAACTGTTTAGAGCAGGATCCATTTGTCTTAGTCAGCTTGGGCTGCTATTGATTGAGTATTTTAAACAACACATTTTTTTTCTTATTTTTTTAGTTCTGGAGGCTAGGAAGTCCAAAGCCAAGTTGCTGGCCTATTTGGTTCCTGGTGAGAGCTCACATTCTGGCTTGCAGATGGCCATCTTCTTGCCATGTCCTCACATGGCTGAGAGGAGCAAGCTCTGTTGATTCCTTCTCTTTTTATAGAGACTAATCCCATAGAGGACCTCACCATCATGAACTCATCTAAACCTAATTACCTTCTGTAAGCCCCACCTCCAGTTACTATCACATTGGGGATTAGGGCTTCAACAGATGAATTTGGGAGGGATATAAACATTCAGTCCATAACACATATCAATGTGTTTTCTTCCTTGATGGAGCTTAGAGTCTTACAGAGAAAAGCATAAATAAAAACTTCTTGTGACCACTGTTATAAAAGTGGTAGAATAAGGTCCATAAGAGAGAAGAATAGGGAATCAACTTTAGGTACAATTTTCAGGAAAGCCCACCCTAAGGAAATGTTTGAGATCTGATGGGTCCTGGAGAGCCAGCTTTGCAGAGGGAGCTGGGCAGGGTTGTTCAGAAAGAGGGAATGGAACTTCACTTGCTAGGGCACTGAAGAGAGAGAGAGATTGCAGTGTGTTTGGGGAATGAAAAGAAAGATTTCTGTCTAGGGCACAGAGAGATGGGCTTGCAAGAAACTGGAGCCCCAGCCCAGATTGTGTAGGATGTCTCAGACTGTGCCAAATGCAAATAGATACTACCAAGTTCGAATTTTCAAACTTCACTCTGTTTGCTTTGATAGACACTAGAAAACTTAACAAACAAGATCAGAATGTTGGATGAGGAAAAAAAATACAGTTTGCTAATTTATCTCTTGTTTTATATAAAAATAGTCTGTTCTTGTTTTATTGGAGAAACATAGAAAATATTTTAATGATAGGCAAATATTTTTGGAACAAGTGTTTGTCAAGAAGCCACCTAAAAGATCACATAACTCATTAATAGTAGACCCTACTACTTAAGCTTAAGCCCCCAACTTCTAATCTGCTTTCCTTTTTACTATATTTTTATCTTCAGAGTCAAGAGGGGAAAACAAAAAAAAACCTCTACTGAAAACTGGGCCCCTAAAAACATGGACCCTCTGAGCACAGTTTCCTCTTCTTCTCTGTGAAAAAATTTCCATTCTAAAATGGAAACTGGAGGATGTAAAATGAAAAATCTCACATCTGTGCCCTCAGGAAAACAAAACTTAAAGACTGAGAGACTGATTTCCCATAAAAGCCTGATTTACAGAAAACTGGTAACATTTGAATTTTCTTAAATAACAGGGAGTTGGTCAGGGGTTGCCTCATATCAGCCTTGGGAAATTTTCCTAATGGTCTCCAAAAGCATGAGCGAGAAATGATCCAAGTTGGGTTGATCTTGCAAAATAAGCAGAATTGAACTTTTGTTTGTATGACTGGACTGGTTTTGTCTGCTTGGGGGACTCTTCAGGGCTGGTCTCCAGTTGTTTTTGATTTTTAACAGATTCTCACTGAATCCCTCTTTACATTCTCTGCCCAAAAATACGACCCCCCTGAAAGTTTAATGGATTCGCCTGCAACTTGCTACAGTTTGTATGTCCCGAATTGCAGTTCTTCTGCTATTCCCAGATAAAGTCATCTTTCTGAAAATTTCAAGCTTGTCTCATTTTACCTTTTTATTTAGGTCAACACTCTCTTATAGACCCTGTTCATGGTGTTCTCTCTGAACCCTGGCAAGCTACTCCAGACCAACAGGAAGAAGCACTGGTTTTCTCACATAGCTAAGTGCTGGTTGAAATCTCTGGTAAATGGCAAGCTGGGCTCTGCTCTAAGGCACCGTCTATTCTTCTGATTTTGGAAATGATCTAAGGGATTTGAAATATTCCATTACATCATATGTAAAAAACCAAGTTTGTTACCGAACACAGGTTCTTGTGCCCAACACACAGTGAGGCCAAACAAATCAAAACATTAGAGTTTGGAGCAGAGAAAGGTTTATTGCAGGACCATGAAAGAAGAATGGGTGGCTTATGCCCCCAGAAACCCCCAAACTCCCCAAAGGGATTCAGCAAAGCATTTTTAAAGGCAAGATGAGAGAGGGGGTCACAGGGTTTGTGATCAGCTGGTGTAGGATTCTCTGGCTGATGTTGAGGTAATACGTTGGTTAACATGGGGCTATGTGCTCATGATCATCAAGTAGTTAATTTCTTCCATATGGTGGTGACTTTTAGCATCTGAAACACTCGGGAAATGTGCATGAGATACCATTCTCTGGGTACTTCAGAAAGGAGCTACAGCAGAGGATACAGGGGTGGGGTCTGTCCTGGGAAGGCCCCATGGGGTCCTGCTCGGTTACAAGTTGATAATTCTTTTTTAACTAGTGACCAATATATTCTTTTTTTTTTTTTTTTTTGGTACGGGGGCCCCGCCGTGCCCTTCTCTTTCCTCTCCCGTTGCGGAGCACAGGCTCCAGACGCGCAGGCTCAGCGGCCATGGCTCATGGGCCTAGCCGCTCCGCGGCATGTGGGATCTTCCCGGACCGGGGCACGAACTTGTGTCCCCTGCATCGGCAGGCGGACTCTCAACCACTGCGCCACCAGGGAAGCCCTGACCAATATATTCTTTGAAGACGCACAGTTTCAGCTTAAAGTCAAAACAGAGAAACAGCTCAATAAGGTTAATTCTGGCAGGAAAGAAAATTTTATTTCATAATGAAAACACACTTGCAAAAATGTTGTATTTTTCTATCTCCTTTGTTAAATACATTTGCCTAATTGAATGAAGGAAGAGACTTTTTTTCTTTTTCCTGAAAGTTTAAATGTCCATCATATCTAAATAGAAGATAGGACTGCTTCAAATGCAGTATTCTGTTTGTGCACAAATCATTTCTTCTGAAAGGTTAATAAAGGCATGTTTTGGATCCATAAGCATGGTGGATGTATATGCTTTCTAAAATGAAAACATTCTATGAAGAATTATATATATATTAAGTCAGTTCTAGTATAAATTGGAGTATGGGAAATTTGCAATGAATTTGAAAAATGCGAGCCTAACTGTTTTATCTTTTCCCTAACTTATCTGGCAAATTGAAGCAATATAAAAGAAATATACTTACATTTAAAAATAACTATCTAAATTGAATTGATATAATTTGAGATTTAAAGTGTTTAAAGGGCTTGGCTCCAATAAGTTAATTCTTAATAATTTTTAATCACTTTCTTTTTTCTGCAAAATGGGAAAATAATTTGCATTTTAATGCACATCATATTCCTTAAGCACAAAATTCTTTAAACCAATAATGCTCAGAGGGACAGATGTTGTTTATTTCCTCTAAGGGCCCAGAAATGAGACAGCTTGAAGGCAGTGTTTAGATAGTCACCAGCTAGTCAGTTTTAGATGTGCTTCCTTTCCACGGTGTTCCTTCTGCTGTAAATGAAATGGTAAACGTATTCAGTCTATGAGTATTTATTAAGCAACTACTACATATCGCACATGGTGCTCGATACTACATATATGACTATGACATAGCACTTGCTTCATGGAGTTTTTAGTAAATTCCATTTGGAGTAAAAATTCTTAAAATTTCAAGTGAGTACAGTAATTATCCCTAATTTTTTAAAAATCAGGTTTCTTATGAATTATCCTGTTGTATACTATATTTCTTCCTTTTTATAGCTTTATTGACATAAAATTGAAACATAATAAGCTATATATAAAGTATAAAAATTCTATACATATAAAGTATACATATAAGTTTTGATAAATGTATATACTTTGAAACTACCACCATAATCAAGGTAATGAGCATATCTTCTGTCCCCAGAAGTCTCCTCTTGTCCCTTTGTGATCACTTCCTCTTGCTAATTCCTTCCCCCCCCCCCCTACCCCCACCCATCCCCAGGCAACTACTGATATTTCTATTACTATATTCTAGTTTATACTCCCAGAATATTATACAGTTCTAGTATGAGTTTTTCTTTGCTGTGGTTTCTTTCATTGAACATAATTATTTTGAGACTCATTCATTTTGTTTCATATATCAATAGTTCATTTGATTTTATTGCTGTGTAGTATTCCAGTGTATGGATATACTACAATTTGTTCATCCATTCACCTGTGGATGAACATTTGTGCCGTTTCCAGCTTTTGATGATGATTAGCAAGAAAGCTGCTATGAACACCAGTGTACAATATTTATGTTTATGTGCACAGATCTTTTTGTGAACATATGATCTGATTTTCTTGGAAGTAGCTGTTTGATATGGCAGCCATACATACAAGTTTTTTTAAAATTGCCATACTTTTCTAGATTTGTTGACTATTTCCTTTTTCCACGAGCAGTATAGGAGAGCTCTAGTTACTCTACATTCTCACCAATACTTGGCATAGCCAGTCTTTTTAAATAGTGAACATCTGGGGTTTAAGTGGTATCTCATTGAGGTTTTTAATTTGCATATCCTTAATGACTAATGATGGGCATTTTCCATGTGTTTATTTCCATGTTGCCATCCATATATCTTCTTAAGTATCTAATTCAAACCTTTTACTTAATTTAAAAAATTTTGTTGTTTTCTTATTATTGGGTTTTGAAAATTCTTTACGTATTATGGATATAAATCCTTTATCAAATATGTGACTTGCAAATAATTTCTTTTAATCTTTGGCCTTTGTATTTATTCTTTTGCTGTCTTTCAAAAACCAGAAATTATTAATTCTGATTATGACCAATTTATCAATTTTTCACTGTATGGAAAATCTTTGCCTAATCCAATGTCAAAAATATTTTCTCCTATGTTTTCTTTTGGAAGATTTATAGTTCTAGTTTTTATTGTTAGGCCTGTGACCTATCTGAGTTAATGTTTCTATATGGTGTAAGCTATAGATTGAAATAATTCTAATTCTTCTTCTTTTTTTAATATAGATATGTGCGATTTGTTGAGAGGACTGTCTTTTCTCCACAAAATTGCCTTTGCATCTCTTTCAAAAATAAATCCATTCTGGACCCTATATTCTTTGTCTATATTGACACCAATGCTATACTGATTTGATTACTGTAGATTTCTTTTAATACTTGATATCACCTACTATAATCCTTCGAATTTTTTAAGTATGTCTTCACTAAAATGTTATTTTCTTAGACCAGTTTTAGGTTCACAAAACAACTGCAGGGAAGGTACAGAATTTCCATATACCCTCCCGCCCCCAAACATGCACAGCTTCCTCCATTATCAACGGCCCCACCAGAGTGGTGCATTTTTTACAACTGATGAAGCTACATTGACACATCATAATTACCCAAAGTTATAGTTTTACATTAGGGTTCATTTCTGGTGTTGTACATTCTATGGGTTTGACTTAATGTATAATGACATGTATCCACCATTATGATATCATACAGAGTATTTTCACTGCCCTAAAAATCCTCTTTGCTCAACCTATTCATCTCTCCTCCAACCTAGGCCCTGGCAGCCATTGATCATTTTACTGTCTCCATAGTTTTGCCTTTTCCAGAATGTCATATTGTTGGAATCATACACTATGTATCCTCTTCAGATTGGCTTCTTTCACTTAGCAATATGCACTTAAGTTTCCTCCACGTCTTTTTATGGTTTAATAGCTCATTTCCTTGTAGTGCTGAATGATATTCCATATTTCTTTATCCATTAAGCTACTGAAGGACATCCTGGTTGTCTTCAAGTTTGCCAATTGCAAATAAAGCTGCTATAAACATCTGTGTGGACGTTAAGTTTTCAACTCCTTTCAGTAAATACCAAGGAGTGCTATGGCTAGATTATGTGTTTAGTTTTGTAACTGTCTTCCAAAGTGGCTCTAGCATTTTGCATTCCCATCAGTAATGAATGAGTGTTCCTGTTGTGCCACATCCCTGTCAGCATTTGGTATTGCCAGTGTTCCAGATTTTGGCCATTCTAATAAGAGTGTAGTGGCATCTCATTTTTGTTTTAATTTGCATTTTCTAGATGACATGTGATGTGGAGCATCTTTTTTATGATTACTTGTCATCTGTCTATCTTTTTTGGTGAATTGTCTGTTAAGGTCTTTGGCCCGTGTTTAAATTGAGTTGCTTGTTTTCTTGATGTTGAGTTTTAAGAATTCTTTGTTTAGTTTGAATAACAGTCCTTTATCAGATGTGTCTTTTGCAAATATTTTCTCCAAGTGTGTGACTTGTCTTCCCATTTTCTTGACGTGATTTTTGCAGAGCAGAAGTTTTTAATTTTAATCAAATTTATCTTATTAATGATTTATTTTATGAATTGTACCTTTGGTGTTGTATCTAAAAAGTCATCACTATACTCAAGGTCATCTAAGTTTTCTCTTATGTTATCTTCTAGGAGTTTTATAGCTTCATATTTTACATGTAGGTCTGTGATCCATTTTGAGTTAAATTTTGTGGAGGATTTAAGGTCTGTATTTAGATGATGATGACTCTTCATTTTTTTTCTTTCTTTCTTTCTTTCTTTCTTTCTTTCTTTCTTTCTTTTCTTTTTTTTTTTTGCATGTATATGTCTAGTTGTTCCAGAACCATTTGTTGAAAAGATTATCTTTGCTCCATCAAATTGCCTTTGTTCCTTTGTCAAAGATCAGCTGACCATACTGATGTGGGTCAATTTCTGGGCTCTCTATTCTGTTTCATTGATCTATTTGTCTATTCTTTTGCTGATACTACACACTACCTTAATTTCTGTATCTTTATAGTAAGTCTTGAAGTCAGTGAGTGTCAGTCCTCCAAATTTGTTTTTAGGTTTTTCGTAGATACTCTTTTTCAGGGTGAGAATCACTCTTTTTATTCATAGTATTCTAAGAGATTTTGTTTGTTTATTTTTTGTCTGTTTTTAGGAAGGAATAGAGGTTGCATTTTGTCAAATGTTTTTCATGCATCTATCGAGAAAATCATATGGTTTTTCTTTTTTATTCTGTTAATATGGTGAATTACACTGATTGATTTTCATTACTAAACCAGTCTTACATTCCTAGAATAAACCCTATTTGGTCATGATATAGTATACTTTTTATATTTTTTGGATTTAATTTGAAAAATTTTTCTAATAATTTTTGTATCAATTTTTATAAGAGTTATTGGACTATAGTTTTCTTTTCTTGCAACATCTTTGTCTAGTTTTAGTATTACAGTAATTCTGGCTTCATAGAATTATTTAGTGTTTTCTATTTTCTGAAAGAGATTTTACAGAATTGGAATTACTTCTTCCTTAGATATTTGGTAAAATGGTGAAGCCATGTGGACCCTGAATTTTCTTTGTGAGAAGGTTTATAATTATAAATTTAATTTTAAAAATAAATATAGGGCTTTCAGTATTTACCCATGCAGTGTCAACTCCCAGTGTTTCCATTCCTCTGTGTTGATCCAGCTTTTTATCTTATCCCATTGTCCTTCAGAACTCCTTTAATATTTCTTGTTATACAGGCTTGCTGGTGATGAACTTATGAGCTTTAATGTCTGAGAAAGCCTTTATTTTACCTTTGTTTTAAAATAATATAGAATTTTAGTTGATAACTTTTCATTCATTACTTTAAAGGTGTTGTGCAAGCAAAGGGAAAAAGTACTTATAAAGAGATTGGGACTATGTAGAGTTTAAAAAAAAATTTTTTTTTAAATAAAATATCTTGAGTAAAAATAAATAAATTTTTTAAAAATAAAAGATCTGGGCTTCCCTGGTGGAGCAGTGGTTGAGAGTCCACCTGCCGATGCAGGGGACACGAGTTTGTGTCCCAGTCCGGGAGGATCCCACATGCCGAGGAGCGGCTGGGCCTGTGAGCCATGACCACTGAGCCTGCACGTCTGGAGCCTGTGCTCCGCAGCGGGAGAGGCCACAACAGTGAGAGGCCTGCGTACCGAAAAAAAATAATAATAATAAAATAAAAAAAAAAAGATCTTATAAGATTGGTTCAAGATAGGGTATTAGAAGGATGTGTGCTTACTCCCTCTGGTGAGAGCACCGACATCACAACTAACTGCTGAACAATCATCAACAGGAAGACACTGGAACTCACCAAAAAAGATACCCCACATACAAAGACAAAGGAGAAGCCACAATGAAACAGTAGGAGGGTTGCAGTCACAGTAAAATCAAATCCCATAACTGCTGGGTAGGTGACTCACAAACTGGAGAACACTTATACCACAGAAGTCCACCCACTGGAGTGAAGGTTCTGAGCCCCACGTCAGGCTTCCCAACCTGGGGGTCCGGCAAAGGAGGAGGAATTCCTAGAGAATCGGACTTTGAAGGCTAGCGGGATTTGATTGTAGGACTCTGATAGAACTGGGGAAAACAGAGACTCCACTCTTGGAGGGCACACACAAAGTAGTGTGCACATCGGGGCCCAGGGGAAGGAGCAGTTAACCCATAGGAGACTGAACCAGACCTACCTGCTAGTGTTGGAGGGTCTCCTGCAGAGGCAGGGGGTGGCTGTGGCTCACTGTGGGGACAAGGACACTGGAGACAGAAGTTCTGGGAAGTACTCCTTGGCGTGAGCCCTCCCAGAGTCCACTATTAGCCCTGCCAAAGAGCCAGGTAGGCTCCAGTGTTGGGTTACCTCAGGCCAAAAAACCAACAGGGAGGGAACGCAGCCCCACCCATCAGCAGACAAGCGGATTAAAGTTTTACTGAGATGTGCCCACCAGAGCAACACCCAGCTCTACTCACCACCAGTCTCGCCCATCAGGAAGGTTACACAAGCCTCTTAGATAGCCTCATCCACCAGAGGGCAGACAGCAGAAGCAAGAAGAACTACAATCCTGCAGCCTGTGGAACAAAAACCACATTCACAGAAAGATAGACAAGATGAAAAGACAGAGGGCTATGTACCAGATGAAGGAACAAGACAAAACCCCAGGAAAACAACTAAATGAAGTGGAGATAGGAAACCTTCCAGAAAAAGAATTCAGAATAATGATAGTGAAGATGATCCAGGACCTTGGAAAGAGAATGGAGGCAAAGATCAAGAAGATACAAGAAATGTATAACAAGGACCTAGAAGAATTAAAGAACAAACACCTAGAAGATTTAAAAAAACAAACAAACAGAGATGAACAATACAATAACTGAAATAAAAAATACACTAGAAGGAATCAATAGCAAAATAACTGAGGCAGAAGAACGGATAAGTGACCTGGAAGACAGAATGGTGGAATTCACTGCCGTGGAGCAGAATAAAGAAAAAAGAATGAAAAGAAATGAAGACAGCCTAAGAGACTTCTGGGACAACATTAATCGCAACAACATTCGCATTATAGGGGTCCCAGAAGGAGAAGAGAGAGAGAAAGGACCCTAGAAAATATTTGAAGAGATTATAGTCGAAAACTTCCCTAACATGGGAAAGGAAATAGCCACCCAAGTTCAGGAAGTGCAGAGAGTCCCAGGCAGGATAAACCCAAGGAGAAACTTGCCAACACACATAATAATCAAATTGACAAAAATTAAAGGCAAAGAAAAATTATTGAAAGCAACAAGGGAAAAACAACAAATAACATACAAGGGAACACCCCTAATATTAACAGCTGATTTCTCAGCAGAAACACTACAAGCCAGAAGGGAGTGGCATGATATATTTAAAGTGATGAAAGAGAAGAACCTACAACCAAGATTACTCTACCCAGCAAGTATCTCATTCAGATTCGATGGAGAAATCAAAAGCTTTACAGACAAGCAAAAGCTAAGAGAATTCAGCACCACCAAACCAGCTCTACAACAAATGCTAAAGGAACTTCTTTATGTGAGAAACACAAGAGAAGAAAAGGACCTAAAAAACAAACCCAAAACAATTCACAAAATGGTAACAGGAAGATACATATTGATAATCACCTTAAACATGAACGGATTAAATGCTCCAACCAAAAGACACAGGCTCACTGAAGGGATACAAAAACAAGACCCATATATATATGCTATCTACAAGAGACCCACTTCAGACCTAGCGACACATACAGACTGAAAGTGAGCGGATGGAAAAAGATATTCCATGCCAATGGAAATCAAAAGAAAGCTGGAGTAGCAATACTCATATCAGATAAAATAGACTTTAAAATAAAGGATGTCACAAGAGACAAGGAAGGACACTACATAATGATCAAGGGATCAATCCAAGAAGAAGATATAACAATTATAAATATATATGCACTCTACATAGGAACACCTCAATACATAAGGCAACTGCTAACAGCTATAAAAGAGGAAATTGACAGTAACACAGTAATAGTGGGGGACTTTAACACCTCACATACACTAATGGACAGATCATCCCAAAAGAAAATTAATAAAGAAACACAATCTTTAAATGACACAACAGACCAGATAGATTTAATTGATATTTATAGGGCATTCCATCCAAAAACAGCAGATTACACTTTCTTCTCAAGTGCACATGGAACATTCTCCTGGATAGATCACATATTGGGTCACAAATCAAGCCTCAGTAAATTTAAGAAAATTGAAATCATATCAAGCAACCTTTCTGACCACAAGGCTATGAGATTAGAAATCAATTACAGGGGGAAAAAAACCGTAAAAACACAAACACATGGAGGGTAAACAATACGTTACTAAATAACCAAGAGATCACTGAAGAAATCAAAGTAAGTCAGAAAATACCTAGAGACAAATTACAGTGAAAACGCAACAATCCAAAACCTGTGGGATGCAGAAAAGCAGTTCTAAGAGGGTAGTTTATAGCAATACAAGCCTACCTCAAGAAACAACAAAAACGTCAAATAAACAATCTAACATTACACCTAAAGAAACTAGAGAAAGAAGAACAAACAAAACCCAAAGTTAGTAGAAGGAAAGAAATCATAAAGGTCAGAGCAGAAATAAATGGAATAGAAACAAAGAAAACAATAGCAAAGATCAATAAAACTAAAAGCTGGTTCTTTGAGAAGATAAAGAAAATTGATAAACCATTAGCCAGAATCATTAAGACAAAAAGGGAGAAGACTCAAATCAATAGAATTAGAAATGAAAAAAGAGAAGTAACAACTGACACTGCAGAAATACAAAGGATAATGAGAGATTACTGCAAGCAACTACAGGCCAAAAAAATGGACAGCCTGGAAGAAATGAACAAATTCTTAGAAAGGTATAACCTTCCAAGACTGAACCAGGAAGAAATAGAAAATATGAACAGGACAATCAAAAGTAATGAAATTGAAACTGTTATTAAAAATCTTCCAACAAACAAGTCCAGGACCAAATGGCTTCAGAGGTGAATTCTGTCAAACATTTAGAGAAGAGCTAACACCTATCTTTCTCAAACTCTTCCAAAAAATTGCGGAGGAAGGAACACTCCCAAACTCGTTCTATGAGGCCACCATCACCCTGGCACCAAAACCAGATAAAGATACTACACAAAAAGAAAGTTACAGATCAATATCACTGATGAATATAGATGCAAAAATCCTCAACAAAATACTCGCAAACCAAATCCAACAACACATTAAAAGGATCATACACCATGATAAAGTGGAATTTATCCCAGGGATGCACGGATTCTTCAATATATGCAAATCAATAAATGTGATACACTGTATTAACAAATTGAAGAATAAAACCATATGATCATTTCAATAGATGCAGAAAAAGCTTTTGAGAAATTCAATACCGATTTATGATAAAAACTCTCCAGAAAGTGGGCATAGAGGGAACCTACCTCAACATAATAAAGGTCATATATGACAAACCCACAACAATCATCATTCTCAATGGTGAAAAACTGAAAGCATTTCCTCTAAGATCAGGAAAAAGACAAGGATGTCCACTCTCACCACTATTATTCAACATAGTTTTGGAAGTCTTAGCCATGGCAATCAGAGAAGAAAAAGAAATAAAAGGAATACAAATCGGAAAAGAAGAAGTAAAACTGTCATTGTTTGCAGATGACATGATACTATACATGAAGAATCCTAAAGATGCCACCAGAAAACTACTAGAGCTAATCAATGAATATGGTAAAGTTGCAGGATACAAAATTAATGCACAGAAATCTCTTGCATTCCTATACACTAATGATGAAAAATCTGAAATAGAAATTAAGGAAACACTCCCATTTACCACTGCAACAACAAGAATAAAACACCTAGGAATAAACCTATCTAGGGAGACAAAAGACCTGTATGCAGAAAACTCTAAGACACTGATGAAAGAAATTAAAGATGATACAAGCAGATGGAGAGATATACCATGTTCTTAGATTGGAAGAATCAATATTGTGAAAATGACTATACTACCCAAAGCAATCTACAGATTCAATGCAATCTCTATCAAATTACCAATGGCATTTTTTATAGAACTAGAACAAATATCTTAAAATTTGTATGGAGACACAAAAGACCCCGAATAGCCAAAGCAGCCTTGAGGGAAAAAAATGGAGCTGGAGGAATCGGACTCCCTGACTTCAGACTATACTACAGAGCTACAGTAATCAAGATAATATGGTACTGGCACAAAAATAGAAACACAGATCAATGGAATAGGATAGAAAACCCAGAGATAAACCCACACATCTGTGGTCAACTAATCTGTGACAATGGAGGCAAGGATATACAATGGAGAAAAAACAGTCTCTTCAATAAGTGGTGCTGGGAAAACTGGACAGCTACATGTAAAAGAATGAAATTAGAACACTCCCTAACACCATACACAGAAATAAACTCAGAATGGATTAGAGACCTAAATATAAGACCAGACACTATAAAACTCTTAGAGGAAAACATAGGAAGAACCCTCTTTGACATAAATCACAACAAGATCTTTTTTGATCCACCTCCTAGAGTAATGGAAATAAAAACAGAAATAAACAGATGGGACCTAATGAAACTTAAAATCTTTTGCACAGCAAAGGAAACTACAAACAGGATGAAAAGACAACCCTCAGAATGGGAGAAAATATTTGCAAACGAATCAATGGACAAACGATTAAGCTCCAAAATATATAAACAGCTCATGCAGCTCAATATTAAAAAAACAAACAACCCAATCCAAAAATGGGCAGAAGACCTAAATAGACATTTCTCCAAAGAAGACATACAGATGGCCAAGAAGCACATGAAAAGCTGCTCAACATCACTAATTATTAGAGAAATGCAAATCAAAACTACAATGAGGTATCACCTCACACCGGTTAGCATGGGAACCATCATAAAATCTACAAACAGTAAATGCTGGAGAGGGTGTGGAGAAAAGGGAACCCTCTTGCACTGTTGCTAGGAATGTAAATTGATACAGCCACTATGGAGAACAGTATGAAGTTTCCTTAAAAGCTAAAAATAGATTTACCATATGACCCAGCAATCCCACTACTGGGCATATACCCAGAGAGATAACCACAATTCAAAAAGCCACATGCACCCCAATGTTCATTGCCGCACTATTTATAATAGCCAGGTCATGGAAGCAACCTAACTGCCCATCGAGAGACGAATGGATAAAGAAGATGTGGTACATATGTACAGTGGAATATTATTCAGCCATAAAAAGGAATGAAGTTGGGTCATTTGTAGAGACGTGGATGGACCTAGAGACTATCATACAGAGTGAAGTAAGTCAGAAAGAGAAAAACAAATATCGTATAATAACACATATATGTGGAACCCAGAAAAATGGTACTGATGAACCGGTTTGCAGGGTAGAAATAGAGACACAGATGTAGAGAACAAACGTATGGACACCAAGAGGGGAAAGTGGCAGGGGGTCGGGGGGGATAAACTGGGCGACTGGGATTGACATGTATACACTGATGTGTATAAAATTGATGAATAATAAGAATCTGTTTTATAGAAAAATAAATAAAATTCTAAAATTAAAATAAATAAATAAAGTAAACCATATGTATATGTGAATTTTGAGGAAAAACTTAGCCAAACAACTGAAATTACCTGGAGCCAGATGTAAAAATGTTGTCAGGGTGGTGTTAATATAGATTTCTTAAATAGAATCTGGTCAGTCTTCAGCAATACTTATTAAGCTACCCTGTCTATATGACTTTGGGGTATCTGCTATAGACACAAAGGAGACGTACACCTTACTCCATAAAGCTTAACTTATATATGAAGAGAAAAAATAAAATGGAAACTATCTTTTGAAAAAAATAATCATAAAAAAATAAAAAATAAAAGATCTTGAGTAAAAATAAATAAAGAAGTAAAGGTGTTGCTCCTCTGTTTTCTGGCTTACTTGAATTTCAACAAGAAATCTGTTGTTTATCTAATTTTCTTCCTTTGTTTTCCCCTGTCTTCTTTTAAGATGTTATCTTTATCACCAGGTTCAAACAATTTGATTATAAAATGCCTTGGTGTAGTTTTTCTCACATCTCTTGGGGTTTTTGAAACATCTTGGAATTATGGTTCTATAGTTTTCTTCAAGCTTGGAGAAGTTTTGGCATTAGTTTCTTTAAATAATATTTGCCCACCCCACCTCCTTTCTTTCCAGGACTCTTATAACACAGGTATTTGGCCACTTGAAGTGGTCCCACAGCTCTTTTAATTTTTAGTGAGCTTATGCCTCCGGACTGGGATTTTCCTAAGTGTTTCTCAGTCTTTTCCTCCCACCTCAGGTAGGACAAATGGCTACAGCTGTGGGTATTTCTCTTCCCGCGGTTCAATTAAGCTCTAATGATATCCATCTGGTTAGGCTCTGTTAACTAGCTTCTCCCGAGGTTGGGCCTTGTTAAGAAGAGTGCTGCGGTGTGTTTCAAGATGGTTCCTTTGCTTCTCGCCGTGCGGGGAGAACAAGCGGGTTTTTCCTCAGATATTTGCTGCGAGAACGTGGTTGAGCTCTTGGAAAACTCAACAAAAAGTGAGTGAATGTTTTGCGTTATTGAAAGTACTGAATATTTTTGTATTGTATGTGTATTCTTGAGTTTTGTTCTGGGATAGTTAATTTACTTGGAAGTAATTTGATTCCTACTGATTCTTGCTTTAGAACGTAATTAGGTAGGATGTGTATTATTACTCTAGGGCCAATTTTGCCAAACTAGTAAGAGAATTTTTCTGAGTAGTCTACATGATGTCACTTAAATGCTGAGATTTTTCCATTCAGCTGGTGACTACTGTAGATTATTCCTTCTAATCCCTTTTCTGGGCCCCAGGTAATTTCTTCACATGCATGAGCTCATGGTTACCTGGCTGAAGTCTGTAGGGGAAACCACCGTAAATCTCTGGAGCTCTCTATGTGGTTTTCTAACCATCTAGTGGCCTTTCTGGTCTTCCAGCTTTACCTGCTCAACTCAGGGAGTCTGCAGAGCCCTCCATGGTTTCCCTTTTCCTTGCCATATCATGTACACTTTGTCCTTAATTACCTGATGTATAATATCTTAGAGCTGTGAAGTTAGAAATGTCTAGTAACTTCAAACTGTTGTTTTATATATTCCCTGTCCCACCCAGTTTTTTTTTTTTCTTAGTTGTTTAAGTAAGAGGATACATCTGATCCCTGTTACTCAATCTTGGTAAGAAGAAAAATACCCCTCTTTTGAATTTTGTTTTTAAGAGTTATTTTGATAGGGTGGTTATGAGTTACGTGTATGCTGATTTCTATAACTCAGTGGCATTAAACATGGATTATGTAAATTTAAGGTAGGATAATTTAAGAATTCTCATTAACTCTCTCCATGTTTAAATTTTACATAATGCAAATTAAGTCTCCCGAAAAGAACCAAGAAACTTTGGGAACTGTGTATTTTCAAAACTTGATAGGCCAAATGGATTGTAAGTTATGTTCATGCTGTTGACACATTTTAGCACCATCTTTTGTTTGACTTAGTTGAAGTATGTTGGGTTTGAATTTTGCAAAATATTCAGTAATGAGTCCCTTATAAAATGTTATCTTCTTGTTTATATAAGTTTATCTCTTGAAAGGGAGGCATTATTATCTTATCACATAAGTATAAAAGCTGAGGTTCGCAGAGCTTTTTTTTTCCTTTTTTGTTTTTACATCTTTATTGGAGTATAATTGCTTTACAGCGGTGTGCTAGTTTCTGCTTTATAACAAAGTGAATCAGTTATACATATGTTCCCGTATCTCTTCCCTCTTGCGTCTCCCTCCCTCCCACCCTCTCTATCCCACCCCTCTAGGTGGTCACAAAGCACCAAGCTGATCTCCCTGTGCTATGCAGCTGCTTCCCACTAGCTAGCTATTTTACATTTGGTAGTGTATATATGTCCATGCCACTCTCTTGCTTTGTCACAGCTTACCCTTCCCCCTCCCCATATCCTCAAGTCCATTCTCTAGTAGGTCTGTGTCTTTATTCCTGTCTTACCCCTAGGTTCTTCATGACATTTTTTTTTTCTTAAATTCCATATATATGTGTTAGCATATGGTATTTGTCTTTCTCTTTCTGACTTACTTCACTCTGTATGACGGACTCTAGGTCCATCCACCTCATTACAAATAGCTCAATTTCATTTCTTTTTATGGCTGAGAGCTTTTGATGTTTGCTTAACTTTGTGTAGCTGAATCGGAGCAAGTGATAAGACTGAAGTATTGCAGAGTTCAGAGTAAATACTTTCTGCTCTTCCACGTTGATTCAATGGTTGCTTTAAATTCTTAGGTAAATTAGTGAATTAACAATGCAAATATAATGAGCTTAATATATTTGCAAAAGAGTTGAGGCCACATTATTTATGCTAGCTCCATCTTTTGTTAGTGAGGCTCTAAATTATGTGTATTAACCCCATCTAAAGGGAAGGGACCTCCCACTTGATCCAAAGGGATCAGTGTCTTTCTCTCTCTCTTTAATCTTACTTGTTGCTCTTCTCAAAAGTAGGAGTGACCTATCTGACTAATGTTATTTGGGAAAGAGAGTCTGAGCCTGGGCTACTTCACTCTTCCTTGTTTCCTCCTCTTCCTTTTCCTCTCCACCTCTCACTCTTGCTCTGGTTTGCTTCTTCTTCCTACTTGCTATGGGAAATCTGGGTTAGAACACTATTCAGAACCTTTCAGGTCCATCAAACTCACTTGTCCTTTTTCTTCTGCCTCTTAGTTTCTTGGGTTCTTTGCATTTGGTGTGTTGAGGGAAAGGCTAGGATCCTCTGGTGACCGACTGGTAAGGCTTCAACTGGAATTATTAGGGAATTATTTTTGGCTTCAGTTCCTAGTCACATATTGCATCCAGCTTTACCAGCAATAAATCTCATATTTTAAAGTTTAAGTCTTAAAGGTGAAAGAGATATGATAGATCATCAACCTCACAAACCCCACAGGTGTCTTCAAATCAAATACTTATTTCCGAAGGGTAAGAAGGAAACTTTAAAGTAACCAGGGCCACCCCCAATATAACAACTAAAGGGTAAACAGCTGGCATAGCAGAATATTGCCAATACTTAATTCAAACACCACAGCTGGCATCCACTAGATTGTCAGACCCATGGCAAATTGGCTGTTGAAAAATACTATTGCCCTTGCCTAATGCATTAACAAGAAGGCAAACTTTAAAAAGAAAACATACTGTAAAACATAATAGGGAAAATAAAAACCATTTTTGTTTAGTAAAATTGATATATTACAACTTTTAAAAGTTTTTATGTGAAAACTACATTAAGTGAATCATTTTTCTCCATTGGTTCCTATAAAAATAATGAGATTTAATCTAAAAGAGGGGAAAAAAGTTATTTACTCATAACCTGCCTTTTTGACAAAAGATTTGAAGTAGCTTACAGGAAATACATATAATAGAAATATAAAATGAAATATAAATTTGAATGGCCACCAAAGTGGGATGAAACGCTAAATATAGATTTATAGGCTTACTGGACTATGCACTTGCTTAAAGAGGGCAATACATTTGTTCTGAGACTCACAGGAGCCAAAGTTTAAAGAAATCCAACAGCAGAAGAAATACAAAAAAGTTCAGTATTTTGATTTCTCTGGGTGAATGATGCCTTTTTTTTAGCTTAAATAAAATCAATAAATGAAATCATGATGGAAAAATGGCAGTTTTACTACATATAATTTAAAATTTTTATTTTATCAAAGATAATAAAAATATCTGCCAGTAAAGAAACATAATGTGCTCAGAGAAAATATTTCTAGAAAATATGACAATTTGTGGGGTTTTTTTGGATTTGCAAAAGCCACTTAAGAACTCAGAAGGATTGTCTGTAGTAGGTTTGCAAGTCTTTCAAATATTTCAAATGTCTGACAGAACAGACTTACAAACCTACTAAGTGACCCAATTATTTTTTGCCAGTTCCCATCACCATTCTGGAACTTTGTCCTAAGATGCATTCTTTTGGTAAAGTTCTACTTTGTACAGAAATGTAGAAATCACAGATGGTTTGTTTGACTTCTCATTGCTCAGATATCCCTGTTACCCCACTTGCAGCCACAAATAGTTGATCAGCTGATTTAAGCCAATGAGCCTTTTCCATGAGGACTTTGAAACTGAATCCAGGTGATTCCAATCAGTCAGGCATCACTCTCTTGAAAGGAGAAAATGAGCTGGAGGCTATTAGTGATGATCACTTTCTATCATGAATGGTATAGAGCAGATAAAAGCCATTTTCAGAGTGAGAGGAGAGAGGGAGGTGATTTTGTGGTTTTCCTGTAGCTTTTCAACTATTGGTTCCATGCCCTTCTATGGCCTCAGCTGAAATGCTGTCCTTTGCTTCCCTGAGAAACATTTATATCTTTATACTGTCTACTTCTCTGGTTACCTTAGCTGCCAATCAGTTTCCATGAAAACTTGGGTCCATAGGAACTGTACATCCTCACCTGAATCATGCCTGAGAGATTGCAACAACTTCCCAGATTCTGTGCCTTTACTTCTGGTTGCTCATCAAGAGTTTGCCTCTGAGACTGTCATCTGCCTCTGCACGTCACTCGGGTGTGCAAATCTCATTTAGCCCAAATACCCCTCCTTCTTCTGACATCTCCATGTTAACTTTTAGGTCCCCTGACTTCCATAATTACCCATACTCCCATCTGGCCACTACACAATGAAGTGAATTAATTTTGAGGTTTCTGGTAGACAGCTCTAGAAATTTTAATGAATATTTTTACATGACAGTATGACTTAAAATTCTAAAATTCTTAAAATCCATTATTTTATTGCATCTGTATGCCATTTTGCTATATTTGAATTCAGAAAACACTAGACTATTCTAGTTCACTAATTTAAAATTATGAAAATGTGCATTACTTGAAAGTCCCTTTATGTAGTAAGAATTACAATTTACTCTTGTAGGGTTCCAGCATCTGCTGGGCTTATTAGAACCTAACGTGAAAAAATCAGAACATTTTGAAGAATGATGACTAATTTGTAATTCCTTAAGAAGATCATGCATAGAAATAATGCATTGCTTTTATAATATAAATTCGTATTTATATATAGTACAGTAAGGATTATAAGGAAAAATACTTCCATTCTGCATAGTACAGTAATGTGTTACCTTGTAGGAAGAGTTCTATACACATTGTTTTAGAGATTTAATGGTCAGGAGGAATTTTCTTATTCAGGCTTCCATCACTGTTGGAATAAAAATGCAGTTTGTCTTTAATCTTGAGTCCTTCAAGAGTACCTTGTTCAACAATTTGATTTTGATTACTGTAGTTAAGATGACTAAGAATCTTTCAAATGTTACATATAATTGAAAAAATTTTGGTGTTTTAATTTCTTAGGCAAACAAAACAGTGCAACAATGCAACATCATTGCTACTTGTTATAATTGATGCAAAACCTTGTGTTCAAAAGGGACCAATGAAAAATAAGTACATTTGTCATCGGCATGCACTCAAGATAAATCTAAGACTACCCCTTCCCACTTACTGCTCCTTAGCAATGCTAGTGCAGTAAGCTGATGAGACCACTCCCCTACTCTGCAGGCATCTGTACTGCAGGGCATTTAGGCACTTAGAAAAACCAAGCAATATCCTGCCATTTAAACCAACACTTTAGCCTTATTACAAGCCAAAGGTATCTAGGGAAAATGATACCACATTAAGAAAAAAACAAAAAAACTTCTTGTGGTGCTGGAATGACGTTTGATTGCTTTCAGCTGTTTGTTCTCTAATCCAAAACCAGAGAGCTGCTTACTCCCTCAGGGAAAACAACTCCACAGCAGCTATTTTACACCAAAACGATTAACTGAACTTAATTGGGCATAACATTTAATTAAAAAGAGCTTCCTTTGGGAGAAACAATTTTTTATATGTCTGCAACTGCACAGCATAAAATTGCTATGATTTTGTATATGTGTGTGTGATTTAGAAACAACTTTATAAAAGAGTCTAGAAACCAACAACTTCTACATGGTGCTTGTCAAATTGTTGACTATTAGAAAAGTGGTGTCAATTTCTCCTTCTAGACTTTTATGTGAGACTTTGTCTTCTCCTGACCAATGATTTATCTGATTCCACAGGAATGCAATAAAGGTGAATTTTGTTTGAAAAGTCTTCCTCTTTGAAGTATCTCATATTAACTTCTCTAAGGAGACATGTATTTCAAGATATATTTTCTGTGGCGTAAGGGCAATTCCTTTCTTAAATCTGAAAAATGATTTAAAAATAAATTGAAGTTAGGTACCATTATAGATTGTGATACAATTTACTGTTTCTCTTTCCAAGTATTACCTTGTCCATTAAAATTTAAAATATAACATTCTATACCAGGGTTATGATATCTATCTTTTTTGACATAGATCAACATGTTTACCTCTATGTTATATAGAAATTTCAACTTATGCATCATTTGCACAGTATTATACGTTAGTTTAATAATACAATTGAAATGCCTTTGAATTTTAAAAATGCCCTAAAGAAACCATAAGTTCTGATGAAAAAAATGAAACTTAAAAAAGATAAAATTAGTCTTTTTTAGTGTCAGTGAAGGAATAATGTGCATACATGAGAAGATATGAAAAATGTGCTTATTTGTCATTATTTATTCGTTTTAAAACTCAGTTTGAGTATACTGGAGAAGAGAAGGTCTTATTCTGATTCCCTTGTGATAAATTTAATAGCTCATAAAATTTTGGAGATGCTATTTCAGGACACGTTGGCATAAACATTTGTAAGATTCTTGCCTTAAAGTAAGAACTAAAACGTTTCTCAGAGGAAATGTATTTCTGTCACAGATAAGAGCATTCTAAAATAATCTGTTTTAAAGTAAATATAAAATATAGAATGTTTGGTGCTCTACTGTTTTGTATTCAAATATAAATCTGAGTTCCCTGAAATTATTGAGACCTGCCAACTTTAGCAGTCAAAAATCTCCCACTTGGGCATGTATTCCTTCAACCACAGTAAAGACTAAAGCATGAGCTCTGAAAGAAAGCATATATATGATAAGAGATTCACCCTACTTTATCTTTAAATACGTCTAGGTCTAGTGAGGTCAAATGACATGCCCATGATCAAATTCATAAAAGCCAGGAAATATTTGTAAACAGTTAAAAAAATAATTACTTTTCAGTTGGTCCCTCTGCTTCTTCTGATTTTGTGTTGAACTGTTACTATGATAATTAATTATCTGTGGGGTGACTGCCTGGGTTCAAATTCCAACTTGACTACTTACAAATTATGTGACCTTGAGAAAATTAACCACTCTCTGTCTCAATGTTTTCACCCATAAGATGGGCATCTAACAGTATTTACTTCCTAGGATTGTTGTGAAGGTGAAATGATTTAAAATCTTTTTGAACAGTGCCTAGAATGAAAGTAGTACATTCAGCTGGGTAAGCCCTGTACATACGTATAATAGTCCTCTACCTTCCCTATGACGGCAAACTTCCATTAAAGGCTTTATTTGTGCTTCTGTTCTTTGGATTTTTATGTAAAAAATAACTTTTATTTTTAATAGCCAGAATGTGTAATCAACCCAGATGTTCTTCAGTGAAAGAATGGACATAATCCATGGCACATACATACCATGGAATATTACTCAACAACAAAAAGGAGCAAAGTGTTGATACACACAGCAACTTTGACTCTCTAGAGACTATTCTGAGTAAAATACATCAACCACAAAGGTTAAATACTGTATTGTTCCAGTTATATAACATTTTGAAATGAAAACGTTGCTATGAATTAGGGATCAGGGCTGAGCGATTGGGGGCCGGTGCAGTTATAAAAAATCAACACAAAGGATTCTTGCAGTGATGAACTGTTTTGGTTCTTGACTGTGGTTGTGGATGCGTGAACATATAATTGTGATAATAGAATTGTACAGAACCAAACACCACCCCCCCATCCCACGCACGTACACATAAATATGCACAAATGAGTACAGGTAAAACTAGGGAAATCAGAGTAAGTTGTGTGGATTGCATCCATTCAATATCTTCATATTTTGCAAAATGTTATTGTAGTTTGGGGAAATACATGGGGAAAGTGAACACAGGATTTGTATATTACTTCTTACAACTAAACGTGAACTATATTACAACTGCATTTGAATATACAACTATCTCCATAAGAATTTTAATTAAAAAATAAGGGAGAAGGGAGCCTGTTTGGTATTTGAAAATACCAATAATCCATGTGTAGGAGATAGACAATGGGAAATTTAAAATGGACTACTCTTTTAAATATATAACATGAATAAAATCATAGAATCCAAAAGACACCTGAGAGATCATCTCATTTAGTAACCAGTCCAGGGTAAAGGTTTTGTTACTCAGTGGCAAAAGGAGAAATATAAGGAAAATGATGATGGTGTGTGTGTGATGTTGGCATAAGTTTCCTAACTGTCGTAACTTGAAGAAACTGTTCTTTATTCTATTATACCCTTCCTACCTTTTGATGTTATAATTGTCCTTCTTGTACAGAATAATAGTTAGTGGGGTTTTTTTGTAATGTCTTTCCTTAACAAAATAAAAAGTTGATAAATTTAAGGGAAAAAAAAGCAACTGAGCAGGTACGAAGACAACCCTCACCCCCCCAAAAAAGGGACAGGAAACACAAATGAAAGTAACACCAGAAAAACAAGAAATCAATGTGTACCATTGATCACATGCACAGAATTTCTCTCTTGAAGGACTCATGTTTTGAGGCTGACTCGAGGTCTGGGAGGTTATACTGCATGTATATTGATTCTTTTCAACAGGACCTTTCTGAGGTTCATTAAGAGTTATTCCATGATTTAAAAGTGTCCTGTATTCTTTGTACTCAAGTGTTTTCTTCCTTTGTAAATTTCCACAGTCTGTTTAGGACTGGACTCTAACTAAAAGATTAAACTGTGTTCACAAGCTGATAGGATTATCTTAATGATCGGGCCCTTTTGAATAAGGAGAACCTTCTGGGAAGTTTTCCACATTTGTTATTTTTACATTGTTTCTCACCATTACTAATTTTTCAGATGATTGTTTAAACCTAAATTATTATGGACAACTTTAATATACGAGGCATGCTTATGAAATCATCTTGGAAGAAAGCTGACTGAAATATTCAACGCTGTTTTCCATAAACTCATTCTTCACCCAAACTCTCTCATGAGAAAGAGCTTTCCCTTTGGGTGAATGCCATTCACTATGAATGTCTCTCTTTGTTTCCTGGTGCTTCCTCATCTGATCCTTAACCCCAAACCAATCCACAGTAGCATGACCAGGACTTTTCCCTTGTTTCCTTTATCTTTTCAAACCATGTAATGGGTCATTATGAAAATTGCCCTATTTGAGGGCTTTCCCTGGCAGTCCAGTGGTTAAGACTCCATGCTTCCAATGCAGGGGTGTGGGTTTGATGCCTGGTCAGGGAACTAAAATCCCACATGCCGCTTGGGGTGACCAAAAAGTTAAAAAAATAAAATACAGCTGCCCTATTTGAGGTTGATTCTTTTATTCTGAGTACATCTGCAAAATCAGTACACTGCCTATCAGGCTACAGTTCCTCATCCAGTGCCTTCATATTTCCCAGGGTAGAGCCTGAGGACCCAAGGCTGCTAGGTGATCTCAAACAAGAAAACGCTGCAGAGATCTTAGACACACACATGCACATGCACATGCACACTGGTTTGTTTCTAACCTCCATTCACACATGACAGCCTACATGTTGTACAGAGATAGTTCAAGTATTATAAAAATTGATAGAGTTCAGTTTTTCCTTTTGGTAGAGTGTCATGGATTTAGTACCAAGTATGCATTCTGATCACAGTAGATGTTTTGAAAGTAAGCTATACACTCAAAATATAGATATTATCAGTGATAATGGATAGCCAGGAAGAAATATTTAGATGGTTGCTTATAGTATCAAAATTTCCAAATTGGATATCTTCATTGAAGAAAAGTATGATTTCCAAATGAGTATATTGAGAGAGTTTAGACTCAGAATATCTGCTTGTCATGAAATTACCAATCAGTCAACCTTTATGCCAAAGTGATATTTGGTTTGTCTCCCTGCATAGTATAAACTTTCTCATGAGTTAATCTCAAGATGAATTCTTTGCCATTTTGCAGTTAAAGAAGTAGCCAGTTTTACACTTAAGTATACCTTAAATATTTTTGTAAAGATTCTGTATATTGTGTATTATTGTAGTCATTCAGTTGACACCTGATCTGGTAAAATAATTACCATGGTTATTCTTTTTATCTACTAGAGACCGTATTTTTTTTTTTTTTTGCGATACGCGGACCTCTCACTGTTGTGGCCTCTCCCGTTGCGGAGCACAGGCTCTGGACGCACAGGCTTAGCGACCATGGCTCACGGGCCCAGCCGCTCCGCGGCATGTGGGATCTTCCCCGACCGGGGCACGAACCCGTGTCCCCTGCATCAGGAGGCGGACTCTCAACCACTGCGCCACCAGGGAATTCCGAGACCATATTTTTGATCCATGTAATACTTAGCCTCTTTCTTACTTGCTCACATTTGTCCATGCCCTCTGCTAAAGATCACCAGGAATGCATGTGTAGTCAAACAATTAGGGTTTATTGCTCTTGTAAGGAGAGATACCATGCCATGGGGTACTAGGCAGCACCTCAGTATCAGGGTGTTAGAGACAATTTATTGTAGAATTTGGCCTCATAGTAGGTAGTTTGGGGAAGAGTTTAAAGAAGCTAGATTTTGCTCTGAGTTGGATGCTATCAGGAAGTTTAGGTAGTTCCATGATTTAGTATTTTAAGAGGTCCTGTCTAGAAAGAGGGAATAACAGAGCGAGACTAAAGCTACAATTCATAAAGAAGCAGCAGTTACTCATGAGCCAGGGTAGGGGGATGTTGGGCTATTTTTGTGGTTTAGACAATGTTCACGTTCAGACATGTATAGGGATTGGTCTTTTTGTCTTGATCCATCACAACCACGGGTGGCCTTGTCTGATGTTGATGTTCTGTAAAATTATTTATTGTTCATAGGGGAACACGAAGACCTAGCTGTGAATACCTGGTAACCTCCTAGCAACACCAAGGTCCAGCTAATAATATTAGGCCAGCACCTAATGTTGAAGATGGCTTTTCTTTTTCTTAAATTTACTTCCTGTATCTTCTTTCCATTTCTGAAAGATAAGGATGCCTACTCTTAGGACTATGTTCCTCTCCTTTGCTCAGTTATCATCTTGGCCATGGCATGAGGAATATTTCAATAGAAATAAGCTATTTTGGACTCCCTGCTTAAATGGCAGAGTCCTCTGCTCAATGTTTCTCTAGTTAATAATTCTTTCTCATAGTGGCACAAGATTCATCACTTGCCAGGCCTTCTTTTGTCATCCTGCAGGATGAGAGGATTTGTATATGATTAAAATTCATTGAAGAGCTACAATATCAAATGTTATATCTCTGAATAATTACTTTGAGTGTGTATTGTCTTGAACTGCCATGACAGTTACGGCTAAGTTATGGTCAACTTAGTGAGGCTGTGGTGCCCAGTTGTTTGGTCTAACTAAACACTAGTCTAGATGTTGCTGTGAGGCTATCTTGTAGATGTGATTAACACATAATTAGGAACTTTTAAGTAAAGTAGAATGCCCTTGATAATGTGGGTGGGCCTCATCCAATCACTTGAAGTTCTTAAGAGCAAAAATAGTTTTCCCAGAGAAAAATTAGTTCTACCTCAAGACTGTAATATAGAAATCCTACCTGAGATTCCAGCCTGCTGGCCTCCCCTACAAATTTCAGACTTGCAGCCTTCCTACAATTAAAACAAATCTCTTAATATACGTTTACACATATCCTATTGGTTCTGTTTCTCTGGAGAACCCTGCCTAAAACAACTGCTATTTAGCATTTTATAATTGTAATTTTTATGTATTTAAGTACATGATAGGGACATTGAGTGCAGGGAATTTTATATTCTTCATGCCCTATGAATACTTATTGAATGAATCAATGAAAATTTGGTGACACTTTCCCCATAACTTATAATGCTCTTTATTTCATTAGCTTTCACTGATGGTTAAAGGACCTGAGGGTCAGCTTAGTTTTTCTAAATCAACATAAAGTCATTTATATGTTAATTTAAAATTCAGACTTTATCTGTATTTTGAGTAAGACGATACAGGAGCTAGGTTAAAAATGACTGGGTTTGCTCTGAAAACTGAAATTGAAATATTTGAAAATGCAAGCAGGCTTCTCATTCTATGCCCTAATCTACTCCATTTATTAACACATGCTATTGAGAAGTAGACTAGTCCTAATTTATATGTATGACCAAGGCCAGAAATTTAGAGTGGTATTTAGATGTTGCACAGTAGATATTTTGAACTGGCCACTACCTTGGTTATCACTATATTGACTAGATATTTATTTACTTTCTATTTATATGCATCGTCCCAACTTCAATTTTTTTGGCTATTTCATGCCTTCAATCTTTTTTTTTAAATATTTATTATTTTTATTTAGTTATTTATGGCTACGTTGGGTCTTCATTGCTGTGCATGAGCTTTCTCTAGTTGTGGCGAGCGGGGGCTACACTTCGTTGTGGTGCGTGGGCTTCTCATTGCGGTGGCTTCTCTTTGTTGGGGAGCACGGGCTCTAGGTGCGTGGGCTTCAGTAGTTGTGGCTTGCGGGCTCTAGAGCGCAGGCTCAGTAGTTGTGGCGTGTGGGCTTAGTTGCTCCGTGGCATGTGAGATCTTCCCCAACCAGGGCTCGAACCCGTGTCCCTTGCATTGGCAGGCGGATTCTTAGCCACTGTGCCACCAGGGCAGTCCCGTGCCTTCAATCTTAATATGAATCTTAAAAGTGGTAGTTGTTTGAGGACAAATAATTCTAAAATTTTAAGAAGCTCAGGATATGAGTTGGCAGAAATTTGATTCTATGTTTAATTTTATTAGCATACGTATAATTGAGACAAGACAAATCATGACACACACTTTCTTTACACCGTTTTTTTGAACTCGTACTTCCAACATCTACGGTAGAGCATTCACTGTATCTTTTGCCCTTATATCTTAATGTCTTGGTAGAATTCCCTGATGTCAGAAGAACAACTGTTTTATTCAGAATTTTAAAACGGAGTTAAATATAATCATTGAAAGCTGAGTTTTTAGGATCCTAGCCATCAAGGATAAATGGAATTCTAACAGCTTCTATAATAGCGACTCCTGAGTTTTCCAGATTCTGTCACTTCTGAACCCTGCCCCTCGCTTTACTTCCTTCACCTACTCCTTCAGTTTTAGCAAGGTAAGAGCTGCACCTGTGTGTGATCAAAATGGATTCTCTCCCTAGGACTAGATAGTATTTTGCCCAATCTATGCTCTCTGCCTAAGTCACCTTTCCTCTGGCTTCTTTTCCCTTAATTACTTCAGAATAAGACATTGATTTTACACACACACACACACACACACACACACACACACACACACACACATACACATATTCCTAGGCTGGCCTCAATGTTCTCGCTCTGTGGTTCTGTGGCACTTGGGACTTCCATTATCTTAGCTATTAGCATACTGCACAGCTGCTGTACACACTCGTCTCCTCCCATTCTGTAAGCTCCATGGCACTATGTTCAGTAAGTCACCAGTGACTAGCAAAGAGCCTGATGCATTGTAGAAAATAATAGTAAATTAACAATCAGATTTGACAAACATTTTTCATTCAGGGTGGAGAATAAGAAGGCCAGAGTGTTTAGCAACCAAAAGTTAGTGAAGTGATATTTGCAGTTTTGCAAAGCTTCGTGAGATATTTGACCAATTCTAATTCCTCCTCTGTTTTCTTCAAGCCTCACTTCTAGTTGTAATCTTAATTCAATGTATTATTTTTCTATGTTGAAAAATATAACTTAATGGATCTATACAGTATATGCTTATTAAGAAAACTGAAAAAGTAAAACGAAGAACCTATGTCTTTTTTTTTTTTTTTTTTTTTTGCGGTACGCGGGTCTCTCACTGCTGTGGCCTCTCCCGTTGCGGAGCACAGGCTCCGGACGCGCAGGCTCAGCAGCCATGGCTCACGGGCCTAGCCACTCCACGGCATGTGGGATCTTCCCGGAGCGGGGCACGAACTCGTGTCCCCTGTATCGGTAGGCGGACTCTCAACCACTGCGCCACCAGGGAAGCCCTGTCATTTTTATACTATGAATTGTGGCATTGAAGTTTATGTATATGTTTTCATTTGCAAAATATCATCTGTTGTAGTATTTGAGTGATGAAAATAAAATATTTAAAGATATAAACCAAATATGAAATTACATATATCAACAATATATGTATATTTTGCAATCATGTATGTATGTTTGTGTATGTATGTATTTATATGTGTATAAAAATGGTACATATTTCACAGGATCATTATGAGGATTGAATATAAAGAGCTTTGAATAGTGCCTGGAACATAAAAAACATATAAATTTTGTTAATATTATGATTATCGATGATTTATAAATATTTTTGGATTGAGGAAGATTTTTCTTTTCATTCCTAGAGAAAATGAGAGATAAAATATTATTTTTTGGTCATCAAAGCTATTAGGGTGTAGTAACAACTTGGGTTTTGGGCATCAGTAGACCAGAAGTGGCAGCCACGTCAGGTCAAGTTGAAAAGATCATGCATCAGTGTTGGCAGTCAGAAACCTATCACACTTCCATCCTTTCTTTGTCTGGACAGAGGCAAGTGCTCTCTCTGGGGTCACACTCGAACAGGGGCTTTACCTCTAGTGGCAATCTTTTGTCCTTTAAGTTTCAGAATTGCTGCCGTGCATCCTCTGGAATTTAAAAGCTTTTTGAGATTTTCATCTAAAATAAGTTTTCTAGAAAACTCACTCCAGTTTCATTTCTCTTGATGTGTTTCTTTGCTTTCTCTCTCAAGCAATTGGGACAAACTTTTGGAATTGCAAAAATATTATTACTTCCACAGGTACTTCTACCCACACTGTACACCTTCATTTCTACATACTCATCAGCATGCTTTTTCTACTATATTTCACTTAATGGGGTGTTTACTCAAAAAACTAAAGACAATAAATTGTCACTATAATGAAAATATAGTTTAAGTAGAATAAATGTATTTGAATTCTTGACATTTTTCTTTTATGAACTTAAAAGTATATTTTGCAAACTCTGAGCTTCTTCCCTCTTACTCTTTCTTCTTTGGAAAAAATAATTATATTCAGAGTCTCTCCTTTCTATTTTTTATTATTTTTTCCATTCTCAATTTTTGTATTTCTAAGACACAGCTGGACTTAACCCACTATGAATTATAAGTTGTACAATGATTTACAATTTTTTAAGCTCTTTTGTGCTTTTCATCCTTACAAAGACCATATGAAGTCATCATGTCAGGGAATAATGCCCTCCCTCCCTTTTTCTAAAATAGAGTAAAAATAGTAAAGCAACTTGACAATGTTAAACTTCCTAGTAAATATTACGCAGTAATTTGGTCTTACATCATCACTCTCCCAAATATATTTATTGCACCATTGTAACCTCCGATGCTTAAAAGGGCTTAATTTAGAGACAAGATTTTGATCTAAAAGTAAAAATGTACAAAAAGGAATTAAAATCCTAATTTTTTTTTTTTTAAAGAAGATGTTGGGGGTAGGAGTTTATTAATTAATTTACTTATTTTTGCTGTGTTGTGTCTTCGTTTCTGTGCGAGGGCTTTCTCTAGTTGTGGCAAGTGGGGGCCACTCTTCATTGTGGTGCGCGGGCCTCTCACTATCGTGGCCTCTCTTGTTGCGGAGCGTAGGCTCCAGACGCGCAGGCTCAGTAGTTGTGGCTCACGGGCCTAGTTGCTCCGTGGCATGTGAGATCCTCCCAGACCAGGGCTCAAACCCGTGTCCCCTGCATTAGCAGGCAAATTCTCAATCACTGCACCACCAGGGAAGCCCCTAAATTTTAATAATTACCCTTGTCCTAGGTTACTACTTGGTGTTAAAAAGAGGAAGCAAGGTAAGAAGACCCAGCTTCTCCCAACTTACTCTCATGAATTATTGAAATTCATCAATATTAGTCAAAATAGGAAAAGAGGCCCATTTGTCTGGTGAAGGAAAAGGAAAAAGAGGAAACTTGATGTTGCCTATTCACCCCGTTTTCTCATTATGGAATCTTGGCAGGAAACTGTCCAGAAAGTATACTCTTTCAGGGTGAGTGTGGTTAGAGGGGACTGTGGTCCTTTTGCCCACTGACTTATTTCAATTTTCTCTTTCCTCTGCCCCCACCCCCTCTTCTCCTGCACAGAAGAATCAGTTGATCCTCACTGGTCCCTCAGAATTAGCGCTCTACGTAATGCCTTTTCTTATTTTCTTCCTGGATCTACTCAGAGAAACAGAATTCTGTTACTAGATCAGCTGCTTTAGATTGCTTCAGAAAACAAATTTTAGAAAAAAAAATGGGGCTTCACTGGTGGTGCAGTGGTTAAGAATCCGCCTGCCAATGCAGGGGACACGGGTTCAAGCCCTGGCCTGGGAAGATCCCACATGCTGCAGAGCAACTAAGCCCGTCTGCCACAACTACTGAGCCTGAGCTCTAGAGCTCGTGAGCCCCAACTGCTGAGCCCACATGCCACAACTACTTAAGCCTGCGCACCTAAAGCCTATGCTCTGCAACAAGAGAAGCCACAATGAGACAATGAAAAGCCCACACACTGCAATGAAGAGTAGCCCCCGCTCGCCACAACTAGAGAAAGCCCGTGCACAGCAACGAAGACCCAATACAGCCAAAAATAAAAACAAATAAATTAATTAATTTTTTAAAAAGTGAACTGGGTCATTTTTGTGATCAGTTATCGATGACCAGCTCAAAATTTTCTCTGAGGCATTTATTCAAAGTGATATATTCAAAGTCAAATTATATTAGAATAATTCTGTTCTATTAATTTAAATTATATAAACAACACATTAATTGCATTGCCTTTGTTAGTCATTAAAACATGCCACATAAATCTAAGTCCCCTTCATCATGACTGCAATCTTGGCCCCCTTCATCCTTCAGAACTAACTACAGAACTAACAAATAACTTATGTGTATCCTCCAGTGTCTTCCTTATATTTGAATTGCATAAATATACAAAACTGTAGAAAATAAAAAGTATTGTTTTTGACATCAAATACACTGTTCTGTAATTTGCTTGCCTTCCTTACACTTAACAATATAGCTTCAAGATTTCTTTATGCTAGAACATAAAGATCTACCTCATTCTTTTTATCTATTATACTATATTCCATAATACAGTATACTCTTCCCTACTAATAAACATTCAGGTTATTTCCAGTTTTTACTGTTACAAATAAAACCACAATAAGCATCCTTGAGTATGACTTCTTAAGTTGAAATGCCAGTATTTTTCAAGAATGTATATGGATAATTTAAAATGGAAGATTATAGGGTACACATAGTCTCACTCATAACAGATCTTGCTAAATTCCCCATCAACTTACTATCACAAATACTATTCAATTAACAATGCCCATTTTCCACAGTCTCAATAACATATGGTATAAAACTTCAAATTTTTGCCAGTTTGATAAGGGAAAATGGTTTCAGATTAACTTTTACTGCTTTTCCCAGGGTGGGAAAGTCATCATAAAAATCCTCTTTAAAATAATTTTATGTGATGCATTAAGTAAAACTCAAGTTGATATATTAATTTTTTCTGTATTTCTATTTTATTATACCATACAATCAGATGTCGTTATTCAGGGACTGTTTAAGACTCTTGTCTTTAGGGCAAAACTCCCTTCTCTCACTGAAGTAAGACTGTTAATTGGTTTTTGAATCTAATTACTGATACAAATGGGATCAACAGTAAAAGCACTAAGCAATTTACTTTATTTTCACAGTCCATTGCCAAGTAAAACAGCTGATAAGTTCCCATGAAACTAAGAGATTGTCCATCCTCCTAAAAGGCAAGCCAATAAAAAAAGAAATTCCTAAGCAGACATAACTGACACCTTGTTAAAGAAGCCTTTCCTTATAGTCAGTTCTTCAGGCTTGGGATTATGGGAAGAGTCTGAGCATATTCAAGCTCTCACTGCACTTTATATTGTACATACCATCTGCTTTTACTCAGGATAAAAACTAGAGGTGAGCTTTAGGGTCTCTCAATGCATGGGCTTGAACAATCAAATCCAGTTATTTTTAGAACTAGGGATACATGCACAGTTTCACTGGCTGTGCTGTGATACTGATAAGGAGGCCCAGTGGTCCAGAGAGTCTGACTTTTGAGCAGGAATAAAAAGAGAAGCCCCTATCTCAATAAAGAGTGTCAGGGAAAAATGTGCTGAACTCTTCATTCTCCATAGCAGTGCCAATGCAGAGGAGAAGTAGTGGGCTCTGAAGTGCATTCAATGGACAGACATTTTCCATGTGTGTTGTATTTATCCCAGGTAAAAGAAAGACACATTTTATAAAGATAAGGGCTTTTCATTCAATGAATGAATGATGTGGTAATATAGTTTGAAGATTAAACCATACTGAAATTGACACCAAAGTAATATGTAAGCATTTTTAGGTCATATACCCTATCTATATGGCTTTAGGTGAGAATTTAATCTCTTTAATTTTTTAACTGACTCATATATAAAATGGAGTTACTAATATGTCACTGACAACTTCATAGGGCTATGAGAGTCAGAAGAGAGCATTGTCATGTTGGGAAACCTCCAAACTACAGTTATGGATTCATTCATTTTTTAATCTATTCAACAAATTGTTATCGAGTATAGAGTAAGTTCCAGAAATGCACACACACGCACGGATACTTTAATATATATGATCAATTTGGATAAATGCTGGGAAGGAATGTGGGCTCTTAGCTATTATGTCGACCTTAAGCAAGGATTCTTGCTCTAGAGGATAAATGCAGGCTAACGGAAGAGAATAATATTTAAAACAAGCATAGGAAGGTGAGTTCAAGTTATTCGAGCCAAGGGTCTGGGAGTTTAAAGGGTCAGAGGCAGAGCAGTGCTTCCTGTAGGAAAAAGAGCATGTAAAATGCCTTAGGCAAAAAATGATTAACTAGGAAACTCCTTGAGCTTTTCTTTAGTTATTTTTACAGTAAATTCCAACTCTTGTAAAGTAAAATGTATATATAATATAATTTAGGATATTTGCTCTAAAAGCTTTCATTTTAGAAAAATATATTATTAAAATGGGCTAATTACTTGAATTACTATGTTCGGTGGCAGATGGTAGGCTTTTAATATCCCTAATTCACATCCTATTGTACTTAGCACTTTTATGCATATATGTGCATTTGTTCTCTTTCTTTAAAACTAAAAACAAAATGTCCTTTAGCACTTCCAGCCTATCTTCAGTAATGGCTAAACCTATAGCAGCCTTAACTGGTCCCTTTCCCAAATGAAAACTTACATGAGGTATAATTTTATAGGCATATTGAGTTAGTAATTCTATCTGTATTCGTTTACTATGTTACATGAGCCACTTTGTTTGTAGATATACCCACTTAAAATATTTTTTTCTGAGTATAAAAATAACATAGATATTATAGAACACTGATATCAGGCAAAAAAGTATAACATTAAGTAACAATCACATGATACTACCAACTAGATTTAGATGTTACTAACGTTTTAGAGCATACATACATTTACAGTCTTTTTGTTCTAAACATATATGTGTACTTAAACAAAATGGATATTATCTGGAATATGCATGAATGTATTCAGCTACTTCTAATATCTATAATATTTCTCCTGTTAGTAAATATTCCTTAGAATTATTTTAATATCTGCAAAATGTTCAACAAAGTTTATCTAAACACAAAGCTCACTTAAAAATTTACCTAGTCCTAAATATTTAAGTAGTTTCAACTTCTTACTAATCTAAATCATGCTGTCATAGATCTTCATGTACATGAATGTTTGGTTATATATTCAATTTGTTACTGGCAATTAATTCCTAGAAATTTAATTGCTAGATTAAAAATAACACGCATTCTTGATACATATTGCCAAATTGCCCTCCAGAAATAATGTACAAATTTATATTTCTACCAATAATGTTTTCATGTGTTTTCACATATTCAACAACACATATTCAGCCAGTAGGTAGTTGGCTATTTTAAAATTCTCTGTCATTATGGTAGTCTTCAAAATATACCCTTAAATTTCAATTTCTTGAATTAAAAGACTGAATTTTAATTAATTTTTGACCTATAAAATTTGTGCATAATTAATGTATAAAACTTTGAGTTTGGAACTAAGTCTACACTAGTGAAACCATCACCACAATCTATGCCATAAACATATCCACACCTGTAGAAGTTTCTTCCCACCTTATTATATTTATGTTTAAAGATGAGAAGCATTAACATAAGATTTACACTCTTAGCCAAGTGTTAAGTATACAGTACATTAACTAAAGGCACTATGCTGTACAGTAAATTTCTAGGACTTCTTCATCTTGTATAAACAGAACTTTGTACTCCTTGTCTAATATCTCCCCATATATCCCCACCCTGGCCCTTGGAAACCCCCATTCTACTCTCTGCTTCTATGAGTTTCATTATTTTAGATTCCTCATAAAAGTGATATATGTCCTCCTGTGTCTGGCTTATTTCACTTAGCATAGTGTCCTCCAGGTTCATCCATGTTGAAACAAATGGCAGAATTTCCTTCTTTTTACATAAGAATATTCCATTATCTTCATCCATTCATCCATTGAACATTTAGATTGTTTCAACATCATTACTGTTGTGAATAGTGCTGCAATGAACATGGAGGTCTTAATATCTTTTTGAGACTCTGATTTCATTTCTTTTGGATAAATACTTAGAAGTAGGATTGTGGGATATGGTGATTAAATTTTTAGTTTTTTGAGGAACCTCCATACTGTTTTCCATAGTGGTGGTACCTGTTTACAGTCCCACCAACAATGACCAAGTGTTCCAATTCTCCTCATTCTTTCCAAAATTTGTTATTGTTATTTTAATAGCCATCCTAACAGATGTAGGGTAATAAATAGCTCATTGTTGTTCTGATTTGAATTTCCTGATGATTTTGTGACATTGAACACCTTTTCATATGTTTGACATCTGTATGTCATCTTTGGGGAAATGTCTATTCAGTTCCTTTGCTCATTTTTGAATTGGGTTATTTATTAATATTTGCTGTTGAGTTGTAGGTGTTCCTTATGTATTTTGGATATTACCCCTTTATCAGATACATGGTTTATAAATATTTTCTCACATTCTATAGGTTGTCTTTTCATTTTGTTGTTTGCTTTGCTGTGCGGAAGCTTTTTATTTTGACATAATCTCACTTTTGTATTTTTGCTTTTGTTGTCTGTGTTTTGAGGTTGTATCCCAGATATTCATTGCCAATGTCAATGGCAAGAAGCTTTTTCTTCTAGGAATTTTAGGGCTTACATTTAAGGCCTAATTTTAAGTCTTGCATTTAAGTCTTTAAATCATTTGAGCTGATTTTTTGGGTATGGTGTGAGATATCCACTTTTCCCAGCACCATTTATTAAAGAGACTCTCCTTTCCCCATTGTGTATTCTTACCACCATTGTGAAAAATCAGTTTGCTGAATATGCCTAGGTTTATTTCTGGGCTCTCTGTTAAGTTCCATTGGTCCATATGTCTGTTTTTACACCAGCACTATACTATTTTGATTACTGTAACTTTATGATACATTATGAAGTTAGGAAGTGTGATGCCTCTAGCTTTGTTCTTCTTACTCAAGGTTTTTACTTGGGCCATTCAGGGTCTTTTGTGATTCCATATGAATTTTAGGATTGTTTTCTCTATTTCCGTAAAGAATACCATTGGAATTTTGATGGGAATAGCGTTGAATCTGAAGATCACTTTGGTTAATAGAGACATTTTAAAAATATTAATTCTTCCAATTGATGAACATTTATTTGTGAAGAAAGACTGATTTTCCCTCATATTTATTTTTGCTTGTATATGTTCTTTTGTGATCTGTTACTTTTCCACTTTTCTTTCTGCTATTCGTAATGTTATTATTGACTTATGAGTCCTGTACAGATGGAAGCTTTTAACATTTTTGTGTGCCGTATTTGAAAAGAGTATTCCTATTTATTGATTTGTGGTATTACAAATTGGGAAAGAAAGGAATATTTGATAAATGGTGATGATAAATTATTTTGGTAAGAATATAGGGAAAAGAGGCTTAGAATAGGTATTAAACCTTTACTCTGTACATTCATAAAAGTTCAGGTAGGTTGAAGAGGCAAATGTAAAAAATATTAAATTAAGAAGAAATCATAGGATAATATCTCTGATTTAGAACTGGTGACATCCATTTTAAGCATAAAGGTAATAAAAGAAATTTGTAAAGGAAAAAGTTAAGATTTGGCCATAGTGAAAAAATAAATAAAACCTACAGTATAGGTTTAATATCCTTTTTTCTTAATATAAATTTATTTATTTTGGGGGGGCTGCATTGGGTCTTCATTGCTGTGCGCGGGCTTTCTCTAGTTGCGGCGAGCGGGGGCTACTCTTTGTTGCGGTGTGTGGGCTTCTCATTGCGGTGCTTCTCTTGTTGCAGAGCACAGGCTCTAGGCATGTGGGCTGCAGTAGTTTTGGCACTCGGGCTCAGTAGTTGTGGCTTGTGGGCTCTAGAGCACAGGATCAGTAGTTGTGGCGCACGGGCTTAGTTGCTCTGCAGCATGTGGGATCTTCCCAGGCCAGGGCTCGAACCCGTGTCCCCTGCATTGGCAGGCAGATTCTTAGCCACTGTGCCACCAGGGAAGTCCCTAATATCCTTTTTTTTTTTTTTTTTTTTTTTTTTTTTGCGGTATGCGGGCCTCTCACTGTTGTGGCCTCTCCCATTGCGGAGCACAGGCTCCGGACGCGCAGATTCAGCAGCCATGGCTCACGGGCCCAGCCGCTCCGCGGCATGTGGGATCTTCCTGGACCAGGGCACGAACCCGTGTCCCCTGCATCGGCAGGCGGACTCTCAACCACTGCGCCACCAGGGAAGCCCCCCTAATATCCTTTTAAAAAAAGATTTCCAAGGGGAAATGACTGACTTTAAATGTAAAATCATCCTAATAATGGGTGAAACCAAACAACATAAAAATACTGTTTAACTCTTTTCTGGAGTCAATATTTTAACTCATATTCTAAAATGCAGAACCACTTTTATAGTAAGATAAGATTCAAGTAAACTGGAATTTCATATATAAGAATGACAATCATTTTGAAGTAAAAGTGTTTGTATTTTGGTGGTGTTTTATTAAAGAACAATATTGCCTTTCTAATTGGCATGCATTTAATTCCAGAGAGTGCTTCTTCTTTTCGGCCTCTCTTGAGCTGAAGCCCAGGTGGCAGTACCTACTATGGAGACCACACTAATGTCACCCATGTTGTCTGATGACTCATGACCAGAGCCCCAATCTCTTTCTTAGGTTCAGAGCTGATGTTCCTAACTGCATATTAGAGCACCACACCTGGATGTCAGGCTGTAAATTAATCTGTCCCAAGCAGAAGTGATCATTCTCTCTCTCCAATCTCCTCCTCCTTAGTTATCTCCTCTGTCAGTTAATGATATCATTGATCACCTAGATGCCTGTTCTTGGTGTCATTCTGTACCTCCCCTTGTTTGCCATTGCACAGACCTAATTCTCAATAATCATTTGTGATTCCACTTTAGAAACCCTCCTAATTTTCTTCTTTTCTTTGTTTCTTAATGGTATTTGTCTAGTTTAGGCTCTTCTCATTGATCACCTCACTCTTTCAAGAGCTTGCTAATTTGTCTTTTTATCTCTTTTCTTTTCTTCATTCCAAAACCTAGTTAGATGCTAAAAAAAATATCTGTAAAGAAACCCTCCTTGTATATTCTGGAATATTCACAACTATGAAGACAACTTTAAGAAAGTGTGCTCTTCATACATCTCTTTCAAACCTCCATATGCCGTCACACTTTTTTTTTTTAATCTTAAAAATTGCAAGTGTTTCCTAAGCAGAAGTAGTTCTGCCAAGTAACATATAGAGCTCTGTTAAAGCAATGACTGGGTGCTTGCCAATGATTGTGGGTGAAGGACAAGAAGAGGAAAACATGAGAGGAGAGTTAATAGTATTCACTCCTTTCCTCTACCTCCTGCTCAGTTTGCTCTCATCTCCTCCCTCTTCTTCTCTCAACTCTTAACTTTTTAGATCAAGGAGTATGGTGGCCTCAGTACGCTGGCAAGGGATACAGAAATAAATAAGCTGAAATTTAATCAAATATGGGTCAAACACTGAAATGAACCACTAAAACAAAGAAAATCTTTCACTTATAAATTGTCTATCTTTAGATTTGCCATAGTCAAGTACTACACAGATATAACTTCCCTTAAATAAGGTTTTATTTTTTTTCCCCAAAGTGAGGAACCCTTGTATTATTCAAGAAACTGAGATTACAGTGATTTTTTATGTTAATTGTTGAGTAATTATGGCTTCATCATTGTAGTAAAGTGTTGGGACAGATGTCTAATTAAAGCTGGTGAAATTATTGAAGTTATCCACTGAAGGGAACAAAATGCTTAGCAATTCTTCTTTGACGTCAGTGTACCCACCGTGATTCTGCAGTGAAATTATCAGCAGAACAAAGATGGGAGTATATACTTAAATATAGTAATTCTATCAAATAATATATTTTCTTAATTGTAAAGGGCTTTGATTTATAAATATATCAAATTCTTCAAAAACTAAATAACCAGCTTGATAGTTGGTCATATAGATGTAATTAAAATGAAATGATCTCTAATTCTCATTCATTACACTGAAGACTTTTCTCTATAAAATGGAAGCTAAAGCTCAGTTTGATAAAAAATTTATTTTGGTAATAATAAAATTATTAACTCTCCTTGAGTTTCTGTGGAATTTTTTATGAGAGCTCAAGTCTACACGTTTGTAAGCACATATTTATTTGATTGGAAAAAAAGAAAGTGAAAATTTCCTTCAGAATAAAGCTTGGAAATAATAGAAAGTGATATTATTGAAGTATTTTTGCGTAGCATGTTTCAAAAGTATATTTCTTTGGGACAGCCACCCTGTTAACATTGAAGAACTTAGGGCACTCTCTCGATAAAGTATTTAAAGGAAGGAGGTTATTCTGGCCTCTCCCTAATAAATGACCTTTGGTATGGTCTTAGAAGAATGGGGCTAAGCTGTCCTTTACTTTTGTTCTTTGAGTCCCATGTGCTTATCATGATTGTGACAGAGTTTAATTTTCTCTAAGTCCTATAATAAAACAAAATAAAACAAAACTGTAAACAGAAACCAAAAACCATACAAAAAGAAAAAACAATCTTTCGTATCCTTCTTAATACACACAGAATTATGAGGATTCATTTAGAAGCCTGGTGGGAAATTCAGTATAAGAAGGTATTTAAATAGAAAAAATTAAAATGCTAAGAATAACTGTTTATTGAGAACCTGCCATGTGCCTAGCACCATGCTAAATGCTTTACAGACAATATCTCAATTAATCCTCACAACAACTCTTTTTTAACGCATTATGAAAGAAAAGTGATAATCTGGCACCTACTAAAACAAATGAACCAAACATTCAAATGATTTCTTTAACTACACTTAAGGCAGTTATTGAATACCTCTATGTGTTGGATGCCAAGGCTAGAAGAATAGTCTGCTATTGTCCTCTAGTTCGTGAGGAAAATGTTATCACAAAGAAAAAGTTGTCAGTTGAATTTAGGCAAATCTGTTTCAGCATAGGCAAGGAACAAAAGAAGATCTGGAAAAAAACTGAAATGCTTCTTTTCGACTGCCACCCCTGACTTTATCCACTCTGCCACTCCACACTGGTTCCTGGTACCACACCTAACTCACCCCTTCTCTTCTCCCAGTAGAACTCCTCTCAGATAACTCCATCCTGTAGCTCCCCTCTTCACAGTATCTTCATCAAGCATGTCTGGTCTCTGTCCTATTCTATTAGAGCACTTTTATCTACCATCAACTGTGACAGTGAACTAATTGGATAAACGAATCCTTACTTTTGTGTTAATAAGAAACAATAGCTTATAAGATATTCTTCCCAGGTAACAGGTAATTTTCTCACTGAACTCCTCTTGCAGTAAAGTGTCAAAGTATTTCTAGGAACTGAGAAAGGGTGATAGGAGAGCAATTTGGGGGCAGAGTAGAAAGGGCATTTCGTTTCCTTCAGTGTACTCACTCGTAAATTTTTCACTTGATAAATTGTCTTTCCTTAATTCAACAAGTGTAGCATCTTTCATATGTAAGGCTAGTTTTAGGTGCTGGGGGTACAATGGTGAATGAGACAGCATAGCCCTCACCAGGCCCCACCTAGGGCTGTTACATATTTCTAGGATCGGTAAAGTGCTCAGAGGAGAATAACATACAGACTCTATGCTCAAGAAGTTTATGAGCTCAGAAGCCATAACTTAAATACTTCGATGATGCTTTTTCTTTACTTATAGAATTGGTCATATATAGGTCAAACACTGACCTCTACTTGCTCTTTAACAAAGCGTGCTAAAGGCTGTTGAATGAGATCACCCAAGTGTGCTTTAGGAAACTGTCTTCTCTGATCACTCTGTTAGGAGTATAAATACAAAGCAGGGTTCACAAACTCAAATATGTACACAGGCCCAATATGTTAAAAAAAAAAAAAAATCAGTGATGTCAATTGAGTGTAAGACAAGATAGGTTGATTGGGACTGTGTTCATTTGAGAAATATGTATATTACTTGATGACATTCAAATACAAAACTTAGAAACATAGTGCCAGCCAACTAAAGCACAGCCAAAGACCCCAGAATTCAACCTCCATGTCACTACATTTTTATCTCTGATTGGTAGGATTGACTGTGATATTCAAAAGATGAAAAACCTTAACAAATCAGTGAATTAAAGTTCTATTTATGCTTCCGTGGGCTAACTAAAATTAGCTTAAGAAATGTTACATTATTCTCTTCAAAACTAGTTATTTCATGCCTACAATGTCTTGGACTCTGTTCTAGGTGCTTGGGATACATTTGTGGCAAGCTAGATGAAAATATCTGTCTTTGTGGGGTTTACATTCTAGCAAGGTAAAGAAGTAAATAACAAATGATTTTTAAAAGTACTCTGGCAAAAGAGAAAATGGGGACAGGTTAATGGTAAATAGAAGATAGTTGTAGTGGTTGCAATTTTTCATAGGCGATCAAGGAGAACATATTTAAAAGGGGGATTTGAGCCATTTCTTCAGAGTCATGGTTGAGTTGCCATGTGAACGGTCAGTAAATACTTTTCAAGCTGAGGAAAGAGCCACCTGGGAAGATAATTTGCGATTTTTGTGAGGCCTGTTCAAGTGACATTTAAGGGGGCCAGTGGTTGGAGTGAAGTGAATGAGGGGTACAGTAGAACGCTAAGGGACTTATAAACCATTTTAAAGCCTTGCTTTTCTCTGAATAAAATGGGGATTGTTACATGTTTCCCCCCACCCCAGAGGAAATTATCTAAATTATGTTTTGAGGATTATTCCAGCTATACTGTTGAGGATAAACTCTCTGAGAACAAAGGTAGAAACATGGAGACAAGTTTGGAGGCTATTTAATAATCCAGGCAAAAGATAATAGCTTATAAAATATTCCTTCTTAGTAACATGTAACGTTCTCACTGACCTCCTTTGGTGATAAAGTGTCAAGGTATTTCTGGAAACTGAAATGGCTCAGATGGCGGTGGTAGCTGGGATTTATAATTGTTAAGAAACTTGACAAATCTATTCGGGTGGTAATGACAGCAATGGTGAGTTATCCCCCTGATGACGTGTGATTAAAAGCTATTGTTAGGGAAGAGGGAGCAGGAATGTTCTGAAAGCAGGAATGAGGACTAAGGAAAATAAGAATATTATCTTCAGACCCACTTGTACAAAGGCTGTGTTTGTAGGTTTTGGCAATGGTCACTCCATAAGAGAGCCCATAGGGAAGCACAGTCCTCAGGAAAGAGCCAGATTTCAGCTTCAGAAAGAAAATAAAGGGAATATTAAGAGAAGAGGCTGAGAATGAATATAGAGCATTTTGGCTGGTGGTGAACCATATATCTCAGAAGGTACAATGGAAGTTTGAAGAATTGATTAGGGATAGGCGAAAGATACAGAAGGGGCGGGGTGAATATATAATTTATCTTCCAAATGGGGCATTTCTTAAAGTGTGTGGGACACCACTGATACATATCCCAGGATAACAGACATATATCAGAAACACTGCAGGCCCACCTGGACTCACGGTAGAGGTGGTAACCCTGATTGCCTTATGAAGATTAGAACGTGAGAGATGAAGGGTACTCTGGCATCTGGGGCTTCCTTAAATGACAGTCATAAATAGGGTTAAAGAGCCTAATGCGGTTTGCTGAATTCAAGGCAGATAATAGCAGCGGAGTTGGAGTGTAGAGAGGAAAGTCACACATTTGAGCTGAGATCTGAATTGTTACTGAACACAAGTTCATGCGCCAAGGCACAGTGAGGACAAACAATACCAAAATATCTCACTTTGGAGCAGAGAAAGGTTTATTGCAGAGCCATGCAAGGAGAACCGGGTGGGGGGCCTCATGCCCCACCCCAAACCCTGAACACCGCAGAGGGTTTCAGCAAAGCATTTTTAAAGGCAAAGTGACAGAGGGGGTGGTTCACAGGGTATGTGATCAATTTGTGCACAATTACTCTTTTTTTCCTTTTTTGAATTTTATTTATTTTTTTATACAGCAGGTTCTAATTAGTCATCAGTTTTATACACATCAGTGTATACATGTCAATCCCAATCTCCCAATTCGTCACACCACCATCCCCACCCCCCAGCGGTTTTCCTCTCTTGGTGTCCTTACGTTTGTTCTCTACATCTGTGTCTCTATTGTTGCCCTGCAAACCAGTTCATCTGTACCATTTTTCTAGCTTCCACATACATATGTTTATATACAATATTTGTTTTTCTCTTTCTGACTTACTTCACTCTGTATGACAGTCTCTAGATCCATCCACGTATCAACATATGACTCAATTTCGTTCCTTTTTATGGCTGAGTAATATTCCATTGTATATATCTACCACAACTTCTTTATCCATTCGTCTGTCAATGGGCATTTAGGTTGCTTCCATCACCTGGCTATTGTAAATAGTGCTGCAGTGAACATTGGGGTGCATGTGTCTTTTTGAATTATGATTTTCTCTGGGTATATGCCCAGTAGTGGGATTGCTGGGTCATATGGTAATTCTACTTTTAGGTCTTTAAGGAACCTCCATACTGTTCTCCATAGTGGCTGTATCAATTTACATTCCCACCAACAGTGCAAGAGGGTTCCCTTTTATCCACACCCTCTCTAGCATTTGTTGTTTGTAGATTTTCTGATGATGCCCATTCTAACTGATGTGAGGTGATACCTCATTGTAGTTTTGATTTGCATTTCTCTAATAATTAGTGATGTTGAGCAGCTTTTCATGTGCTTCTTGGCCATCTGTATGTCTTCTTTGGAGAAATGTCTATTTAGGTCTTCTGCCCATTTTTGGATTGGGTTGTTTGTTTCTTTAATATTCAGCTGCATGAGCTGTTTATATATTTTGGAGATTAATCCTTTGTCTGTTGATTCATTTGCAAATATTTTCTCCCATTTTGAGGGTTGTCTTTTCATCTTGTTTATAGTTTCTGTTGCTGTGCAAAAGCTTTTAAGTTTCATTAGGTCCCATTTGTTTATTTTTGTTTTTATTTCCATTACTCTAGGAGGTGGATCAAAAAAGATCTTGCTGTGATTTATGTCAAAGAGTGTTCTTTGTATTTTTCTCTAAGAGTTTTATAGTGTCCAGTCTTACATTTAGGTCTCTAATCCATTTTGAGTTTATTTCTGTGTATGGTGTTAGGGAGTGTTCTAATTTCATTCTTTTACATGTAGCTGTCCAGTTTACCCAGTACCACTTATTGAAGAGACTGTCTTTTCTCCATTGTATATCCTTGCCTCCTTTGTCATAGATTAATTGACCATAGGTGCGTGGGTTTATCTCTGGGCTTTCTATCTTGTTCCATTGATCTATGTTTCTGTTTTTGTGCCAGTACCATATTGTCTTTGATTACTGTAGCTTTGTAGTATAGTCTGAAGTCAGGGGGTCTGATTGCTCCAGCTCCGCTATTTTGCCTCAAGACTACTCTGGCTATTCGGGGTCTTTTGTGTCTCCATACAAATTTTAAGATTTTTTCTTCTAGTTCTGTAAAAAAAATGCCATTATTAATTTGATAGGGATTGCATTGAATCTGTAGATTGCTTTGGGTAGTATAGTCATTTTCACAATATTGATTCTTCCAATCTAAGAACATGGTATATCTCTCCATCTGCTTGTATCATCTTTAATTTCTTTCATCAGTGTCTTATAGTTTTCTGCATACGGGTCTTTTGTCTCCTGAGGTAGGTTCATTCCTAGGTGTTTTATTCTTGTTGTTGCAGTGGTAAATGGGAGTGTTTCCTTAATTTCTATTTCAGATTTTTCATCATTAGTGTATAGGAATGCAAGAAATTTCTGTGCAAGAGATTTCTTTAATTTTGTATCCTGCAGCTTTACCAAATTCATTGATTAGCTCTAGTAGTTTTCTGGTGGCATTTTTAGGATTCTCTGTGTATAGTATCATGTCACCTGCAAACAGTGACAGTTTTACTTCTTCTTTTCCAATTTGTATTCCTTTTATTTCTTTTTTTTTTAACTGATTGCTGTGGCTAGGACTTCCAAAACTATGTTGAATAATAGTGGTGAGAGTGGGCATCCTTGTCTCGTTTCTGATCTTAGAGGAAATGCTTTCAATTTTTCACCATTGAGAATGATGTTTGCTGTGGGTTTGTCATATATGGCCTTTATTATGTTGAGGTAGGTTCCCTCTATGCCCACTTTCTGGAGAGTTTTTATCATAAATGGGTGTTGAATTTTGTCAAAAGCTTTTTCTGCATCTATTGAGATGATCATATGGTTTTATTCTTCAGTTTGTTAATATAGTGTATCACATTGATTGATTTGCGTATATTGAAGAATCTGTGCATCCCTGGAATAAATCCCACTTGATCATGGTGTATGATCCTTTTAATGTGTTGTTGGATTCTGTTTGTTCATATTTTGTTGAGGATTTCTGCATCTATATTCATCAGTGATGTTGGTCTGTAATTTTCTTTTTTTTGTAGTATCTTTCTCTGGTTTTGGTATCAGGGTGATGATGGCCTCATAGAATGAGTTTGGGAGTGTTCCTTCCTCTGCAGATTTTTGGAAGAGTTTGAGAAGGATGGGTGTTAGCTGTTCTCTAAATGTTTGATAGAATTCACCTGTGAAGCCATCGGTCCTGGACTTTTGTTTGTTGGAAGATTTTTAATCACAGTTTCAATTTCATTACTTGTGATTGATCTGTTCACATTTTCTATTTCTTCCTGGTTCAGTCTTGGGAGGTTATACAATGCTAAGAATTTGTCCATTTCTTCCAGATTGTCCATTTTATTGGCATAGAGTTGCTTGTAGTAGTCTCTTAGTATGCTTTGTATTTCTGCAGTGTGTGTTGTAACTTCTCCTTTTTCATTTCTAATTTTAGTGATTTGAGTCCTCTCCCTGTTTTTCTTGATGAGTCTGGCTAATGGTTTATCAATTTTGTTTATCTTCTCAAAGAACCAGCTTTTCATTTTATTGATCTTTGCTATTGTTTTCTTTGTTTCTGTTTCATTTATTTCTGCTCTGATCTTCATGATTTCTTTCCTTCTGCTAACTTTGGGTTTTCATTTGTGATCCAAGATGTGATCAAACCTGTGTGCACTTAGAATGATCTGTGTGCACTTGAGAAGAAAGTGTAATCTACTGTTTTGGGATGGAATGTCCTATAAATATCAATTAAATCTATCTGGTCTGTTGTTTCATTTAAAGCTTGTGTTTCCTTATTAATTTTCTGTTTGGATGATCTGTCCATTGGTGTAAGTGAGGTGTTAAAGTCCCCCACTATTATTGTGTTACTGTCATTTTCCTCTTTTATAGCTGTTAGCAGTTGCCTTATGTATTGAGGTGCATGTAGGGTGCATATATATTTATATTTGTAATAACTTCTTCTTGGATTGATCCCTTGATCATTATGTAGTGTCCTTCCTTGTCTCTTGTGACATTCTTTATTTTAAAGACTATTTTATCTGATATGAGTATTGCTACTCCAGCTTTCTTTTGATTTCCATTTGCATGGAATATCTTTTTCCATCCCCTCACTTTCAGTCTGTATGTGTCCCTAGGTCTGAAGTGAGTCTCTTGTAGACAGCATATATATGGGTCTTGTTTTTGTATCCATTCAGCAAGCCTGTGTCTTTTGGTTGGAGAATTTAATCCATTCACGTTGAAGGTAATTATTGATATGTATGTTCCTATGACCATTTATTGTTTTGGGTTTGTTTTTATAGGTCCTTTTCTTCTCTTGTGTTTCCCACTTAGAGAAGTTCCTTTAGCATTTGTTGTAGAGCTCGTTTGGTGGTGCTGAATTCTCATGGCTTTTGCTTGTCTGTAAAGCTTTTGATTTCTCCACTGAATCTGAATGAGATCCTTGCCGGGTAGAGTAATCTTGGTTGTAGTTTCTTCCCTTTAATCATTTTAAGTATATCATGCCACTCCCTTCTGGCTTGTAGAGTTTCTGCTGAGAAATCAGCTGTTAGCCTAATGGGAGCTCCCTTGTATGTTATTTGTCATCTTTCCCTTGTTGCTTTCAGTAATTTTTCTTGGTCTTTAATTTTTGCCTCCTTGATTACTATGTGTCTAGGTATGTTTCTCCTTGTGTTTATCCTGTATGGGAGTCGCTGTGCTTCCTGGACTTGGGTGGCTATTTCCTTTCCCATGTTAGGGAAGTTTTCAACTATAATCTCTTCAAATATTTTCTCGGGTCCTCTCTCTCTCTCTTCTCCTTCTGGGACCCCTGTAATGCGAATTTGTTGCATTTAATGTTGTCTCAGAGGTCTCTTAGGCTGTCTTCGTTTCTTTTCATTCTTTTTTCTTTATTCTGTTCCATGGCAGTGAATTCCACCACGATTCTGTCTTCCAGGTCACCTGTCCATTCTTCTGCCTCAGTTATTTTGCTATTGATTCCTTCTAGTGTAGTTTTCATTTCAGTTATTGTATTGTTCATCTCTGTTTGTTTGTTCTTTCATTCTTCTCGGTCTTTGTTAAACATTTCTTGCATCTTCTCGATCTTTGCCTCCATTCTTTTTCCGAGGTCCTGGATGATCTTCACTATCATTATTCTGAATTCTTTTTCTGGAAGGTTGCCTATCTCCACTTCATTTAGTTGTTTTTCTGGGGTTTTATCTTGTTCCTTCATCTGGTACATAGCCCTCTGCCTTTTCATCTTGTCTATTTTGTGTGAATGTGGTTTTTGTTCCACAGGCTGCAGAATTGTTTACCTGTGCACAGTTCTGTTAGGTTGATGTTTAGGTAACAGGGTGGTTAACTTTATCAGTCCTTAGGCACCAGGATGTCCAGGGTCTGTGTGCTCATGATCATCAAGTAGTAAATGTCTTCCATTTGGTGATGGTTTTTAGCATCTGAAAAACTCAGGAAATATGCATGGGTCCTTCAGAGAGGAGCTACAGCAGAGGATATGGGAGAGGGGTCTGTCCCGGGAAGGCCCCCTGGGGTCCTGCTCTGTTAGAATGACAAACAGAAGCAACCTATTTCAAAACATGGGAGACACAGGAGGGAGGGGATAATTGGATATATGTATACATATAGCTGATTCACTTTGTTATACAGCAGAAACTAACACAACATTGTAAAGCAATTATACTCCAATAAAGATGTTAAAAAAAAAAACAAGCATAAAAAAAAAAGCATGGCATCAAGGCCAGTGTGCCCTAGAGTGTAATAAGCAAGGGAGGCTAGGTGAGTAAAGTAGGCAATGGCTGGATGAAGTGTCTTTTAGGTAAGCCTCTGTTTATTAATGTTATGAATTGTCATCTAAGCTAGGAATATTTTGAGAATAAAAGGTGTTTCTAATATTGAATATGCTGACAAGAATGTAAACCTGTCCTTTCTTGGGCACACTGGGTCATCTAACTTTTTGAAGGCAGTAAATGACTTTAAATTGCTGTAGTGAGACAGTCTTATTTATATTATCCTCCTGATGGCAGTATAGGACAAGGTAGGATATTTTCCTGCCCCTCTAACCTGATAGATATTTTCAGGAAGCCTGTGTGTGTGTGTGTGTGTGTGTGTGTGTGTGTGTGTGTGTTTCCAGAACTCTCTGCAATTTGTTAATTGTATTCATGGAATACATCCATGCATTTTTATTTTGTGGGAACATTTATAGGGACTGTAAAAAAATAGAACATCCACCCTAATATAAAACAGCCTTTTATTCAAAATAGATATAAACATTTCTTAAAATGCTAGTCATACTTCCTTAAAAGGAAAGCCTTGTTGCTTTATAACGAGATTATGAACAAGGTGTATACATTTAAAAGTCTATTATGGGGCTTCCCTGGTGGCGCAGTGGTTGAGAGTCCGCCTGCCGATTCAGGGGACACGGGTTCATGCCCCGATCTGGGAAGATCCCACATGCCGCAGAGCGGCTGGGCCCGTGAGCCATGGCTGCTGAGCCTGCGCGTCTGGAGCCTGTGCTCTGCAAAAGGGAGAGGCCACAACAGTGAGAGGCCCATGTACCACAAAAATAAAAAAAAAATTTAAAAGTCAATTATGAACTATGAGCTGACTCTTCTTTGGGTTGTTGGTGAGTCAGCCTGACATAGCAAATTTAGGCTTGTTGGAGAGTCAAGACTTCTAAATCAACATGCCTTTAAGCTCCATCTTAGAAATTTAATGCCAGACTTTCCTTAAATGGTAGTGTCTAGACTCTGCTACTGGTTGTGAGATGAGCCAGCTTGGGAATCAGAGCCACCAAGAGCCTCTTGATGGGAAGTGCAGACAGATCAATTGTCATCACCAAGGAAGTCCAGGGACAGCCAGGCAGGCAGGTGGCTTTCTTGGCAGGTTAGTGAAACATGGCAGGAGAGGCCTTTGGCAGAAAGTTATAGAGAAAGCTCCAGGAAATTTATTTATGTCTGGGAACCTTGGTGGTAGAGAAGGGTCTTAATCACATGAACAGGGATTTAGTCCTTAGATAAGGAAAAAGAACAGCTATTTTCAATCACATCTCTCCAACTACTATGCTCAAGGGTGAGAGTTATTGAAATACTGACCGATTCCTTCTAGTTGTCTCTGGGAGAGGCTCAGGATGACCTCTACAGAGCTGGATGTGGATTCTGAACAGATGGATGGAGGCTAGGACCAGACAAACACTGATAGACCATTACACTACAGAACTAATAACTTCTGCTTAAATAGCTATGGGCTTTGCGCTGGCACATTAACCTCCGAAACCACTAGGACTCCCTTTTTAGTGCAACAATAATCAGGACTCATTCTCTTGTCAGTACCATGCATTGTAAGGATCCAAACACTAGATGGAATCTTTAGGAGTTAACTAAGACACTTAACTGACACCAGGAAATTGACTAAGGGGCTCGGAAAATAGGATTTCTAAAGCCCTAGAGCTGAGCTGACCTAGAGTCACCAAACCTACTTTTTACTTCTTTAACTTATCTCCATATAATTCAGGTAAGAGAAAAATAAGATTTTTTTTCTGTAATATATTCAGTATTATCACATACACAGAAATCTGCGAAAACCTGACAAAATGTTGAACAAACATAAAAGCAACTTTAATGAAATTTAGCCTTATTACTGGATTCACCTTCAGCTTGCCTTTTCTTCCTGGCATTGGGCAGGTAGGCATGAAAATGCTCATAGCTGTGTTAAATGTTGTTATTAATAGCAAATCTTTCCTTAGTTCTTAGCTAGAAACAACCCATTCCCTTTGCAGAAGCTCAGTAGTTAATTTTATCTTTCATTTACTGCCTAAGACTTTTGTCATTATGATGATTGTGATTATTATTAGCTATAAAAACAATCAGTGTGCTTATAAGTGCAAAAGATATTTTGGGGAGGAAGACAGGGTAAAAGTAGTATGTCTCAGGAATTGTAGGATACAAAGTTCATTTTTTCTCTTGCAGACTCATATGTATTTTTGAAGTTTCTTCCATTTTCAGTTTCAGGTAAAAGAGTAATGCTGGTTGTACAAATTCATCGTTCGTGTGATTTAAAACAAATAGATAGATATCAAGAGTTTTTCCATGTTGGCTTAGGCTTGACCTGTGATGGGAGCCTGTTATAAATTACAGAAGTTTTAGAAAATGTTCATTCCGGTTACATAATATGCCCATTTTTGAAAGTCATACAAGGCTTTCTTCTAGAAAGATCAAAATAGTGTTCAGAGAACTATCATAAAATGAATGCTACCTCCTTTCATGCCATAAAGAGTCTGATGACTAAATAGGGGAAAAGACACAAGACATAGTGAGTGCTGAAAGGGAAAAGGAATGTAGAAAAGCACAGAATAAGAGAAGGAAGGAAAGAAGTATCTTTTAAAAGGCACTATAGAACATCTTTTAGTTTTCTTTGTATATTTGAAAAGCTGTACTTCTGTGTGATAGTGAAAGAGGTAATTGAAAAAGGTAATATTGGGTTATTGAATCATGACATTACAGTTAAAAGCTGTTCACTTTTTAGGCAGCAATTCTGACAGGGACAAAAATCACAAGATAGGTGCACAGCAATGACTTTTAATACTGAGAAAAATAACAAAAAAAGTCGAGAAGGAGTGGTCAATTCGCCTTATTGCTTTACCTCAAGGCTAATGCATCTTTATGGTAACAATGCTAATGATTAATCTGTCCCTCCAAAGAAAACTGAAAGCTACATTCCTATAAAATAAGCTGAAGTGAATGAAGCAAAATTGGGAATTCTATGGTCATTTTCATATTGGCTTCTTTTTAGGTAGGCTTTGAAATTCATAAATTACTAGCTGTTTTCTATGAACTGCTTTCTCTGGAATTTAAAATGTAGATAATGTGGATGTTTGTGAAAATTTTATTTGCTTAACAGCTGGCACCAGAATTAACTTGGGAGGACACATTTTTTGTTTAGAATAGTGGTTTCCTCTGGTTACCCACAGGCCTTAAGCAGCCTACAGACATAATGACCTGAACGATAGATATTAAAATAAACTCGTATTTTAAACTTAGGAAATTGTACATCAATTTTGGATTCTAGATTTCTTATAAAGCCAGATCGGTGTGCTCACATATCAAACACTTTTTGTAGCTATTATAGCTGTACCCCTAGACTGGGCATGCCCTTTTCAGTTTGTTACTGTTGCAATCTGTTCCTGTTAGCTTCCCAGTACTGAAGTAACACGTTAGTTGCCATATTTCATTGGATTTGCATTCCTTTTTACTGACATCCAGTTTACTTTAGTCATTCATATTATCATTTCTCCTTGGTAAGCATATGTATTTTTACTCTCTTCTATTTTAGAAAAATACCTTTATAGAGGATCATATCTTAAGGACAGGAGCCAAAGCAAATATAGTTCAGTTGAGAGAGGAAACGAAGAGAATTTGATTTCTGTTTCTAAGAAAGAAGAGGGGAGGAAAAGGAAGAGAAGAGAGATAATTCTAAAAGATTTTATAGCACTAAGAGTACAATAGGGCATGGGGTGGCCTAGGAAACTTCCCTGGTGTTAGAAAGGCCAGGAGTCATTTCAATAGGAAGGTTATCTAATTGTCAATTTCTCATTTATATTAGTTTATATGGGATGGCTGGATAGCCCGTTAACTGAGAACCTTCTGTTGAACCATAAAGCTAGAAGCCAAGGAAAGTAGGGGGAGGCCTTTTGTCTTGTACAGGGTTTAGAATGGCATTCCAGAGAGATGTAAATTTCAGGAAGGTAGCAGATACCTTTTGACATGCTTTTACATTATGATTTTGCTTTGGATTATAAAGTCCTTTGCATAAATGTGCAGTTTGAGAGCCCTGAGAAGAAGTAGTAAAGAACTAGATTGACTAAAAAGTATCTATTAAAAATGAGTCATGTTATATTAACCTTACTACTGTCTTCATGGGTGGATTAGGGAAATGTGGCAGATACAATGTATCTGGGCATCAGCCTTTGCAAAGATTCATGATATCAAATAATAGGCTGGAAGTTATGTTTACATAGTTACGAATTATTCAGAAAACTGTTAGAGTTCTTCTCAGCTTATTTTTGTTGATTAAATATCGAGTCAATGGTATCTGAAGGTGGATAGTTATAAAATTGTGTAAAAAGATTTCCCAAGCAACAAGAATCTGTTGAGTTGAAAATATTTATTAATTTATTTGAAGAGATAAAAATAATTCTTGTCAAATTTTTAGATGACTTCAGGCTGAAAATGAAATTGAAATTTATTGTATGAGAGCCTGATTCAAATGTCTCTATAGGTTTAAATACAACTAAACATTAGAGCTTCTCTAGAAAGATAAAATTCCATAATGTCCTGAACTTGCTAGTATGGCTTTATAGCAACATAGATGAAAAAAATGCTTACATATATTGTAGAAAGATAGGCTCACCATGAGCTAATAGTTTTATATGATTGCCAGAATGGCTGTGTTAGTCTTAGAATCTATCAGAAGAAATATAGCATCTATAACAGGTATAAAAAATTGATTTCATCTCACATGTCAACTCTGATTAGTGACAGGTTCTGCCTAGAATGCAGTGTTGAGGGGGAATCTGAGGCTGTATCTGAATTTGGCAGGAGAGCATTGCCATCAACTTGTGACACCTGTCATGGTCACATCATGGGGAGGTGGTACTTTTATGCACCTGCTGTCTTAGGTGGAGAATGAGGGAGATGGTGGGATAAGCCTCATTTTGCTCTGTAATGGTTATACAGCATTTGAAACCTTTATTTTTTGTGACAGTTTCCACTCTTAAAGCTGGTTTGAGTTTTCACGATTTATATGTGTATTAAATCATCACATTGTACAACCTAAATATATACAATTTTTATTTGTCAGTTATACCTCAGTAGGAAAAAAAAAATAGTTTGAGTCCTTGTCTTTCTTAGATGGGGGTGAGTGGAAGAGAGAAATGAGACCTTGGAATTGGAGATAGTGCCTTTCCTTTTAAAACATCCTTTTGTTTGTTTCTGGGTGTGTATCAGTTACACTTGGTACTTTTAAACTTTTTTTTATCAGATTCCTGGCTACATACTGCCTCTTCCTTTTTGGTATGTTTTTGTCTTCTGTAGTCTTTTCTTAGACCTCAAAACTTCTACTCTGGTAATTTTTCTTTTGTATCAAGAGGGAAAATTCTCTATCCTTGTCCCCAAAGCAGTGGATCTCAACTCAGGGTGTTTCTTACCTGCAGAGGATGTTATTTTTGGTTATTACAACAGAGTAGTTGCCATTGGTATCTAGGGACCAGAGGCCAGGGATGATGCTAAATATCCTGAAATGCAGAGGGGCCTCAACAACAGAGAATTGTCTAGTCCCAAATAATTGTGCAAATGTTGATAAACCTTGCTGTAAAGTACTGATCCTGCTTTCTCAGTCAAAAACAGGCTGGCCAGAGTAAATCACCGTTCCTCTTCCTTGGGTTCTATCTAGTTCAAAAGCTAAGATGAGCTGGCATAAATTGTTCTTATTATAATCTACTATCCTTTTAACATGACAGACCTTCAACTATTTAAACAGCTGTATTATGAAAGATGGTACAATATAGAAGACTGTGAACCAGACTGTCTAAATTCAAATCCAAATTCCCCTCTCATTAGTTGTATACCTTAGTTTCCATTTTTGTAAGACAATAATAATAAAGTAATATATAATAGTAATAACAACACTTAACACATAGGGTTGTTTTAAGAATTAGTGGATATACACACGTGTGTATAATGTGTATACATAGCCAAGATGTCTATATTAATCTTAGACTGCATCAAGAGAAGTGTAGCATCTTTAACGAAGATGAAAAGTAGATTTGCTTTAGGGCAGTAGATGCTATGTAAGTATTATTATTATTCATCCTGAGGTTCTTTTTTTTTTTTTTCCTAGATTAAAAAATTCCACTTATTTCAACTCTTTAACAAAGAACATAAGTTGTGGCCACCATCATGGGGTCAGTAATTTCAAGTTACCTTCTAGTCTGTCAGCATCTTTTCAAGATAGATAAATCAAGATTCTGCACTGGGTTCTAAAGTTAATCTGTTAGAACGACTTACTTGTTAAACTTATCAAATAGAATTTTTTTTTAACAAGGAGAAAGACCTTAAAACTTTTCTCTTAAGTGAATGTGCCCGATTTCCTGTAATTGATTAAATTAATATGCAGTTAGTAAGGTCAAAGCCAGTAGGTTAATATTTACAAGGTTGGTGAATAAAATCAACCTCCTGTGATTGAGAAGATTTACAGCTTGAAAATTTTCTACAACGAATTTAGTATTTTTTACTACAGAAATTAATATTCTCAAGGATAGGTCAATACTTTTTAGCTGACATCACAGATTTTGCCCTTTTAATTTTTTTTAACATTTTTTATTCAAACAGAAAGTCACAAAAATTATCATCCTCATCAGTTCACTCAGTCCCATGTAATTAATTTTTTTTCATCTTGATCTTTTGTTAGCACTTTTATGAATTCATCAGTGTTCATTTAGAGTTCTGAAAATGCTTATTCATTCAGTTCAGCAGTATAGTCAGTTACCAGAAACCTGTACTTGTCAGTCTTTTCCATGAATTCCTTGAAGATGAAACCCTTTTATAGGAACATTTTTGCAAAAGCATCAGAGTACACCCACAACTGTCTGTAAATGACAAAACACTTAAAAATGACCACGGTTAAAGATTTGATGAAAGTTCATAATAATGCAATTGACAAGGAAATTTACTTATTTCTCAGATATACATTTTAAAGTAATAACTAGAATTATGACTTATAAGATTATACCAGAACATACAAGATTTTTAGGAATTTCATGTAATGTCTGAAACATTTCTATTAACATATTTCCATACAAATAACCCAAAGAAAGTTTAGTATTATTTTTTAATTTAATTTAATTTATTTTTTATACAGCAGGTTCTTATTAGTCATCCATTTTATACACATCAGTGTATACATGTCAATCCCAATCTCCCAATTCATCCCACCACGACCACCACCACCCTGAGGCTTTCCCCCCTTGAGGTCCATATGTTTGTTCTCTATACCTGTGTCTCAATTTCTGTCCTGCAAACCAGTTCATCTGTACCATTTTTCTAGTTTTCACATACATGTGTTAATATACGATATTTGTTTTTCTCTTTCTGACTTACTTCACTCTGTATAACAGTCTCTAAATCCATCCACGTCTCAAAAAATGACTCAGTTTCATTCCTTTTTATGGCTGAGTAATATTCCATTGTATATATCTACCACAACTTCTTTATCCATTCGTCTGTCAATGGGCATTTAGGTTGCTTCCATCACCTGGCTATTGTAAATAGTGCTGCAGTGAACATTGGAGTGCATGTGTCTTTTTGAATTATGATTTTCTCTGGGTATATGCCCAGTAGTGGGATTGCTGGATCATATGATAATTCTATTTTTAGATTTTTAAGGACCATCCATACTGTTCTCCATAGTGGCTGTATCAATTTACATTCCCACCAACATTGCAAGAGGGTTCCCTTTTCTCCACACCCTCTCCAGCATTTGTTTGTAGATTATCTGATGATGCCCATTCTAACTGGTGTGAGGTGATACCTCATTGTAGTTTTGATTTGCATTTCTCTACTAATTAGTGATATTGAGCAGCTTTTCATGTGCTTCTTGGCCATCTGTATGTCTTCTTTGGAGAGGTGTCTATTTAGGTCTTCTGCCCATTTTTGGATTGGGTTGTTTTGTTTCTTTACTATTGAGTTGCATGAGCTGTTTATATATTTTGGAGATTAATCCTTTGTCTGTTGATTCGTTTGCAAATATTTTCTCCCATTCTGAGGGTTGTCTTTTCATCTTCTTTATGGTTTCTGTTGCTGTGCAAAAGCTTTTAAGTTTCATTAGGTCCCATTTGTTTATTTTTGTTTTTATTTCCATCACTCTAGGAGGCGGATCAAAAAAGATCTTGCTGTGATTTATGTCAAAGAGTGTTCTTCGTATGTTTTTCTCTAAGAGTTTTACAGTGTCTGGTCTTACATTTAGGTCTCTAATCCATTTTGAGTTTATTTTTGTGTATGGTGTTAGGGAGTGTTCTAATTTCATTCTTTTACATGTAGCTGTCCAGTTTACCCAGCACCACTTATTGAAGAGACTGTCTTTTCTCCATTGTATATCCTTGCCTCCTTTGTCACAGATCAGTTGACCATAGGTGCGTGGGTTTATCTCTGGGCTCTCTATCTTGTTCCATTGATCTATGTTTCTGTTTTTGTGCCAGTACCATATTGTCTTGATTACTGTAGCTTTGTAGTACAGTCTGAAGTCAGGGAGTCTGATTGCTCCAGCTCCGTTTTTTTCCCTCAAGACTGCTTTGGCTATTCGGGGTCTTTTGTGTCTCCTTACAAATTTTAAGATATTTGTTCTAGTTCTATAAAATATACCATTGGTAATTTGATAGGGATTGCATTGAATCTGTAGATTGCTTTGGGTAGTATAGTCATTTTCACAATATTGATTCTTCCAATCCAAGAACATGGTATATCTCTCCACCTGTTGGAATCATCTTTAATTTCTTTCATCGGTGTCTTATAGTTTTCTGCATACAAGTCTTTTGTCTCCCTAGGTAGTTTTATTCCTAGGAATTTCATTCTTTTTGTTGCAGTGGTAAATAGGAGTGTTTCCTTAATTTCTCTTTCAGATTTTTCATCATTAGTGTATAGGAATGCAAGAAATTTCTGTGCATTAATTTTGTATCCTGTAACTTTACCAAATTCATTGATTAGCTCTAGTAGTTTTCTGGTGGCATTTTTAGGATTCTCTATGTATAGTATCATGTCACGTGCAAACAGTGACAGTTTTACTTCTTATTTTCCAATTTATATTCCTTTTATTTCTTTTTTTTAACTGAATGCCGTGGCTAGGACTTCCAAAACTATGTTAAATAATAGTGGTGAGAGTGGACACCTTGTCTCGTTTCTGATCTTAGAGGAAATGCTTTCAGTTTTTCACCATTGAGAATGATGTTTGCTGTGGGTTTGTCATATATGGCCTTTATTATGTCGAGGTCGGTTCCCTCTATGCCCACTTCCTGGAGAGTTTTTGTCATAAATGGGTGTTGAATTTTGTCAAAAGCTTTTTCTGCATCTATTGAGATGATCATATGGTTTTTATTCTTCAGTTTGTTAATATGGTGCATCACATTGATTGATTTGTGTATATTGAAGAATCTGTGCATCCCTGGGATAAATCCCACTTGATCATGGTGTATGATCCCTGTAATGTGTTGTTGGATTCTGTTTGTTCGTATTCTGTTGAGGATTTCTGCATCTATATTCATCAGTGATGTTGGTCTGTAATTTTCTTTTTTTGTAGTATCTTTCTTTGGTTTTGGTATCAGGGTGATGATGGCCTCGTAGAATGAGTTTGGGAGCGTTCCTTCCTCTGCAGATTTTTGGAAGAGTTTGAGAAGGATGGGTGTTAGCTCTTCTCTAAATGTTTGATAGAATTCACCTGTGAAGCCATCGGGTCCTGGACTTTTGTTTGTTGGAAGATTTTTAATCACAGTTTCAATTTCATTACTTGTGATTTGCCTGTTCATATTTTCTGTTTCTTCCTGGTTCAGTGTTGGGAGGTTATACCTTTCTAAGAATTTGTCCATTTCTTCCAGATTGTCCATTTTATTGGCATAGAGTTGCTTGTAGTAGTCTCTTAGGATGCTTTGTATTTCTGCAGTGTGTGTTGTAACTTCTCCTTTTTCATTTCTAATTTTAGTGATTTGAGTCCTCTCCCTCTTTTTCTTGATGAGTCTGGCTAATGGTTTATCAATTTTGTTTATCTTCTCAAAGAACCAGCTTTTCGCTTTATTGATCTTTGCTATTGTTTTCTTTGTTTCTATTTCATTTATTTCTGCTCTGTTCTTCATGATTTCTTTCCTTCTGCTAACTTTGGGTTTTGTTTGTTCTTCTTTCCCTAGTTCCTTAAGGTGTAAAGTTAGATTGTTTATTTGAGAGTTTTCTTGTTTCTTGAGGTAGGCTTGTATAACTATAAACTTCCCTCATAGAACTGCTTTTGCTGCATCACATATGTTTTGGATCATCGTGTTTTCATTGTCATTTGTCTCTAGGTATTTTTTGATTTAATCTTTGATTTCTTCAATGATCTCTTGGTTATTTAGTAACATATTGTTTAACCTCCATGTGTTTGTGTTTCTTACGTTTTTTCCCCTGTAATTGATCTCTTATAGCATTGTGGTCAGAAAAGATGCTTGATATGATTTCAATTTTCTTAAATTTACTGAGGCTTGATGTGTGACCCAAGATGTGATCTATCCTGGAGAATGTTCCATGCACACTTGAGAAGAAAGTGTAATCTGCTCTTTTTGGGTGCAATGTTCTATAAATATCAACTAAATCTATCTGGTCTATTGTGTCATTTAAAGCTTGTGTTTCCTTATTAATTTTCTGTTTGGATGATCTGTCCATTGGTGTAAGTAAGGTGTCAAATTCCCCCACTATTATTGTGTCACTGTTGATTTCCTCTTTTATAGCTGTGAGCAGTTGCCTTATGTATTGAGGTGCTCCTATGTTGGGTGCATATATATTTATAATTGTTATATCTTCTTCTTGGATTGATCCCTTGATCATTATGTAGTGTCCTTCCTTGTCTCTTGTAACATTCTTTATTTTAAAGTCTATTTTATCTGATGTCAATATAGCTACTCCAGCTTTCTTTTGATTTCCATTTGCATGGAATATCTTTTTCCACCCCCTCTCTTTCAGTCTGTATGTGTCCCTAGGTCTGAAGTGAGTCTCTTGTAGACAGCATATATATGGGTCTTGTTTTTGTATCCATTCAGCAAGCCTGTGTCTTTTGGTTGGAGCATTTAATCCATTCACGTTGGAGGTAATTATCAATATGTATGTTCTTATTACCACTGTTAAAATTGTTTTGGGTTTGTTTTTATAGGTCCTTTTCTTCTCTTATGTTTCCCACTTAGAGAAGTTCCTTTATCATTTGTTGTAGAGCTCGTTTGGTGGTGCTGAATTCTCATAGCTTTTGCTTGTCTGTAAAGCTTTTGATTTCTCCACCGAATCTGAATGAGATCCTTGCCAGGTAGAGTAATCTTTGTTGTAGGTTCTTCCCTTTCATCATTTTAAGTATATCATTCCATCCACTCCCTTCTGGCTTGTAGAGTTTATGCTGAGAAATCAGCTGCTAACCTAATGTGAGTCCCCTTGTATGTTATTTGTCATTTTTCCCTTGCTGCTTTTAATAATTTTTCTTTGTCTTTAATTTTTGCCTCCTTGATTATTATGTGTCTAGTCATGTGTCTCATTGGGCTTATCTTATATGGGACTCTGTGCTTCCTGGACTTGGGTGGCTATTTCCTTTCCCATGTTAGGGAAGTTTTCTACTATAATCTCTTCAAACATTTTCTTGGGTCTTTCTCTCTCTCTTCTTCTTCTGGGACCCCTGTAGTGTGAATGTTGTTGTGTTTAATGTTGTCCCAGAAGTCTCTTAGGCTGTTTTCAGTTCTTTTCATTCTTTTTTCTTTATTCTGTTCTGCAGCAGTGAATTCCACCATTCTGTCTTCCAGGTCACTTATCTGTTCTTCTGCTTCACGTATTGTATTGATTCCTTCTAGTGTAGTTTTCATTTCAGTTATTGTATTGTTCATCTTGTTTGTTTGTTCTTTCATTCTTCTAGGTCTTTGTTAAACATTTCTTGCATCTTCTCAATCTTTGACTCCCTTCTTTTTCCAAGGTCCTGGATCATCTTCAGTATCATTATTCTGAATTCTTTTTCTTGAAGGTTGCCTATCTCCACTTCATTTAGCTGTTTTTCTGGGTTTTTTTCTTGTTCCTTCATCTGGTACATAGCCCTCTGCCTTTTCATCTTGTCTATCTTTCTGTGAATGTGTTTTTTGTTCCACAGGTTGCAGGATTGTAGTTCTTCTTGCTTCTGCTGTCTGCCCTCTGGTGGATGAGGCTATTTGAGAGGCTTGTGTAAGTTTCCTGATGCGACAGACTGGTGGTGGGTAGAGCTGGGTGTTGCTCTGGTGGCCAGAGCTCAGTAAAACTTTAGTCTGCTTGATTCTTGATTGGTGGGGCTGGGTTCCCTCCCTCTTGGTTTTTTGGCCTGAGGCAACCCAACACTGGAGCCTATCTGGGCTCTTTGATGGGGCTAATGACAGACTCTGGGCGGGCTCACAACCAGGAGTACTTCCCAGAACTTCTGCTGCCAGTGTCCTTGTCCCCACGGTGAGCCACAGCCACCCCCTGCCTCTGCAGGAGACCCTCTGACACTAGCAGGTAGGTCTGGTTCAGTCTCCTATGGGTTAACTGCTCCTTCCCCTGGGTCCCGATGTGCACACTACTTTGTGTGTGCCCTCCAAGAGTGGAGTCTCTGTTTCCCCCAGTTCTATCAGATTCCTGCAATCAAATCACGCCAGCCTTCGAAGTCTGATTCTCTAGAAATTCCTCCTCCCGTTTCCGGTCCCCCAGGTTGGGAAGCCTGATATGGGTCTCAGAACCTTCACTCCAGTGGGTGGACTTCTGTGGTATAAGTGTTCCCCAGTCTGTGAGTCACCCACACAGCAGTTATGGGATTTGATTTTACTGTGATTGTGCCCCTCCTACCATCTCATTGTGGCTTCTCCTTTGTCTTTGTATGTGGGGTATTTTTTGGTGAGTTCCAGTGTCTTCCTTTCGATGATTGTCCAGCAGCTAGTTGTGATTCTGGTGTTCTCGCAAGAGGGAGTGAGAGCACGTCCTTCTACTCCGCCATCTTGGTTCCTCTAGATCTTTGCCCTTTTTAAGCATTAGTGAAATTAGAAACTTAACTTTGCATTGACAATATCCATAAGATGAATAGATTTAATGTAATTATAGTGGTAAGTGATAGGGAATAAAGGCAGTGAATATTTACCTATTAATCTAAAGTTAATGGTTAAATATGTGCTCTGTGCTTTCAATATCACTTGCATCAACAGCTTCCTAATATATTTTTGGTATCACCTCACACTGGTCAGAATTTCCATCATCAAAAAATCTACAAACAATAAACGCTAGAGAGGGTGTGGAGAAAAAGGAACCCTTTTGCACTGTTTGTGGGAATGTAAATTGATACAGCCACTATGGAGAACAGTATTGAGGTTCATTAAAAAACTAAAAATAGAACTACCATACGACCCAGCAATCCCACTACTGGGCATATACTGTGAGAAAAACATAATTCAAAAAAGAGTCATGTACCACAGTGTTCAATGCAGCTCTGTTTACAATAGCCAGGACATGGAAGCAACCTAAGTGTTCATTGACAGATGAATGGATAAAGAAGATGTGACACATATATACATTGGAATATTAGCCATAAAAAAGAAATGAAATTGAGTTATTTGCAGTGAGGTGGATAGACCTAGAGACTGTTGTACAGAGTGAAGTAAGTCAGAAGATAAAAACAAATAGCACATGCTAACACATATATATGGAATCTAAAAAAAGAAAAGATTTTGAAGAACCTAGGGGTAGGACAGAATAAAGACTCAAATATAGAGAAAGGAGTTTAGGACACAGGGAGGGGGAAGAGTAAGCTGGGACAAAGTGAGAGAGTGTCATGGACATATATACACTACCAAATGTAAAATAGATAGCTAGTGGGAAGCAGCCGCATATCACAGGGAGATCAGCTCAGTGCTCTGTGTCCACCTAGAGGGGTAAGATAGGGAGCGGGGGAGGGGAGACACAGGAGGGAGGAGATATGGGGATATATGTGTATGTATAGCTGATTCTCTTTGTTATACAGCAGAAATTAACACAACATTGTAAAGCAATTATACTCCAATAAAGATGCTAAAAAAAAAAAGAATTGAGACTTGTGGCCTCTTGTTTAAATTTATTTTTAGTCAGGATTAATTAAAAAATGTTAAAGTTTGTAATAATTTATTTTTGCATCCCAGAAATGTAGGGCCAGACCAACATATTACACTATTGAATTAAAGCCAACATTTCTAAGTTTTTGACATAAATATGACTCTTAAGCCACCCTTCTTATCTTGTAGTTTGACATTTAGTTATAGATAATGCTACCTTTAGTGATACTATTTGGGTATATTTTTAATCATAACTGAATTTTCCTTTGTAGTAATTGAAGCATTGTGCAGAGTAAATGGTAAAGGTGTCCATACTGGAGCCAGACAGCCTGAATTCTATCCAAGTTACATGATACCTCTTCGCCTCTGTTTTCTGATACATATATGGTGTGTATATATGCTATATGATGATTATAATAGTGACTTTTTAATAGGATTTTTGTGATGATTCAATGCATTCATATATTTAAAAGCACTTAGAACGCTGGCTAAGTTACTGGTAAGTCTTAATTATCCACAATTTCAGAAAATTATATTTCCTGTAAACTCAGAACAAAAACTATATAACTGTTTCATGCAAGACCAAAACCCTCCTTTTTTAAAATCAAGGGTCACCAGCATTTTTCCAAGGAGAAGGAAAAATAAATTATGGAAAACTCTTTGTCTTCTTGGCTTGAAGCCTCAAAACACTAGACAAGAATGCATTTATGAGTTAGTGATCGGAAACCATTGATTATCAACTGTTATCAAATATTCGGGATTAGGGAGAATAATAGTACTGACTTGGTAAAGAGAATAACTTTTAAATCTAACTACATCATTCTCCTGACCTTGAGATGCCTGAAATCACTGTAATAAAACGTTTAAATGTAATTTGAACTCAGAACTATGGCTGCATGGCCAAAAATTACTACTAATCTTTTTTTTTTTTTTTTTGCGGTATGCGGGCCTCTCACTGTTGTGGCCTCTCCCATTGTGGAGCACAGGCTCCAGATGCGCAGGCTCAGCGGCCATGGCTCACGGGCCCAGCTGCCCCACAGCACATGGGATCTTCCCAAACCGGGGCACGAACCCGTGTCCCCTGAATCGGCAGGCAGACTCTCAACCACTGTGCCACCAGGGAAGCCCACTACTAATCTTTTAAGATCACCTGCATTATGGTGAAGTTGAGGTCTCTCAAGGGGGCATGATCAGTAAATTTGTATTTTTCTAGCTTAGTATTTCTATGTAAGCTGAACACTAAACTGTTTTCTTTTTCACTGTGTAGCAAAATGATAAGACATGTCTAGGATCAGTAATAATAATGGGCATTATTAATTTACTAATAGAGATTTTAGTTCTAAGCACTGGGTAGTTTATATAGTTGTTCCCTAAGTAATTATTGAATTGGTTTTTGACAAAGTCTTATGACTTTCAAGAACTTTCAAATGAAATGTGTATGTATTCCCATATGCATTTCATATCTATTTTACATGTAAAGAGATAACCTTAGTTATCTTGTGAGTGAGAAGACTTGGGTTGAGTTCCCTCAAAGCAGAGCCTGAGGAGACGGGATTTGGTGCCTCAGCTTTACTGAGGCTGTGCTCTCTAGGGAAGGTCTATAAAGAAGGAAGTTAAGCAAGATAGGGGAGTGGAAAATAACATGTTGCCTCGTGTAAAGTGGAACTGGCTTGATCCACAGAGATGTTTCTGAAGCATAAAAGGCCCATACAAAGTTGTCTCCCCTTGAGGCAAGATGGCCACCCATTTGTAAATTGTATCACTCAGACATTGGCTATAAGTCACCTTGGGAGGGGCAGTGAGGCATAATCCCCATGCTGAGGCTGCTCTGGGGCCATCTCTAGAGAAGTGAGAAGTTTTATTCGATTAGCATGCAACAATCACAGCAGCTAGGGTATGAGTGCACCACCTAATAAAGCATCTACTCTAAAAATCAAATTATTCTTGAAGTATTTTCAAAGCAGCTAGCCTACTGAAATATCCAAGCAACACATACTAAAATTGACCTAATTTTTTAAAAAGATATATTAGGAAATGTTTTTAATATGCTCATATTTTCTAGAGCAATTTATTTTAGAATGCTGTTGACGTAGAAGGAAAAGAAATTATGGAAGAGAAGGTATTGATTGTGGAGGTACCCTCCTCAAGAAAATGCCAAACAATGGGGAGAATGAAATGATGACATTAAAACTTGGTAATAGACCTAATGGGGTGAATTAGTATTGTTCCTTTAATGTTTATTTATTTAAAGTTCTTAAAGTGGTTTTAAAGCCAGGCATATTTGAGGAGTTTAAAGATTCCCAGAAACAGAATAAATCTGTTGTGTAGCAGGGCATATTTTTGGTTTACCAAAGGGGAACTCTGAAGATTTATAAACTAAATTATTTGGTAATCATTGCAGCTGAATCACAACTCTTTTCGCAAAATACTTCTTTTTCACACTGCCAGTTTCAATCATCTATCTTGAGAATCTAAATGTACTACGATGACCATTTAAGAGAGAATGAAAAGTTTTGTTGAAGTGGGAAGATTTTTTTTCAGTTAATGCTTGTGCTGTATATCTTCTGGATCTAGGTTTTAAGTGTAGAAATACAAATGATGATTGGGCTGCTACTACTTTTGAATACATTACAGGACAAACACTATCCTTGGGAATTGATGTTATTGGAGAGTCAGTTTTAGATAATAAATCATATTAATAAATACCATTTATACTTTAGAGTCTTCAAAATGCACACACATATGAAATATATATATGCATATCTATATATATGCATGTATATATATTCCAATTTGATATTTATAGCAGTCCGGGGAGATGAACATATTACTTTCATAAACCTCTTAGATATGAGGAATATCTTTGAGACTCAGTCATTGGTAATCAACGGTTTACACAGAAGTAAAGTGACATGATTGCTGATTTCTCAATGCAGACTATGTTGGTCAAACCACACATTAGGTTTATATCCTCTGTTCTTTCCTCTTATATCCATCTATCTCTGCACTACTTACTTCTACCTCCACACTGTTTTCAAATTATCTTCTTAAAACACAGTCTTACTTAAAGCCTTTGATGCTTCCCCATTACCCATGGAATGAAATCTAAACTCTTAGTAGAATAGTCATCACCCTGAGGATTGGGCTTTAATTTGCCTACTCATCTTTACACAATTTATAAGACATCCTGTACTAGTATAAAGTCAAAATCATCTTCGATATTTTTATCAGATTAAAATATGCCTATTTCTATTAAGCTATGTTACCTCCTCTGACATACTCACTACTATTCAAGCTCTTTATTTCCAAGGATATCATTCATTTCTTATCCATGGCTTATAGGACCTGATATTTACATAGGGCTCAACACAAACCAGTATATGTTATTTTGACAGAGAGAAAGCAGTTCTGCACTTAAAGAGAAGTCAGGAGACTTTCATGTTGAGTTACAAGCAAGTTCAGCTGGTGGAATACAGTAATGGGGGAGACAAAGCAAAATGGAGCCACCCAGAAAGAATTATCTTAGTAAATCCTTATATAGCACTTACTGTATGGCTGGCACTATCTACGTACTTTGCGTGAGTTAACATCATTTGATCCTCAACTCTGTTTCCCTATTGTTAAGTTGAGGAACCTGAAGCAGAAAGAAAGTAAATGACTTACCTCAGGTCTATGGAGTAGGTAAGCTGGAATATGAATCCAGGAAGTCTGGTTATATTGGTACAGTCAATATCCAAGATATGATGAGAGAAGCTTCTGTTCCAATTTCTAGTTCCAGTTCCTGCCAGACCTAGATGTACTTTGTTTCTTATCTTTGGGTTTTTGTGAGGGTCTGTGGTATATGATACAGCCTTTTTTAGTTGAGCTAATTTAAATATATTTCTATTTATTTCATCCAAAATAGCCTTAGTGAGACTTGCCAATTTCCATTTTAATAAAGTTCTAATGTAATCTCTGATTGAAATGCCTTTTCCACCATTTTTGTCTGTTGAAATGTACTAATGCTTCATGATCTAGCTCTAGTCCTGCTTATTTGTGGCTTTTCTGAATTCCCACCTCCAATTAGGATTGTTTTTCTTCCTCTTTTTCTTAGTGCACGTCTTATTCTGTTTAAGGACTTGAGACATTCTAATTTTGATATTTTAAGTTCTCTACCTATTTTCCATAATATTAGTTTGAACCATATGAAACTGTCAACCCTAAAGTAGTTTTAATTTACTAAAATGGCAATTTCATGTGATTCAATTTAATATGTTGGAAAGAAACTGATTGACCAGTAGGTATCTTAATGATATTTGTATCCTGGATATCTGATAGATGGTAAGGTCTCAGTAAATTTTGATGGCATTAAACACTTCTTGGATATAATAAAATTTTAGTAATTTGACAGAATTTTCCCCAAATAGTTTCTGTGGATAATAAAATGTTTAAAAGTATAAATACATCATTTCCCCCTGTTTTCTACTTCTGATATTATATGTGTCCATTTCCAAGAAAATCCTAAGAGTAGTTAGTGTTCTTGTGTGTGGATAATCACAAATGGAGACTAATTTCCCTGCAAAAAATAAAACAAATTTGCATTTACTAAAAGTAGATTCATAAGGATTTTTGAGTTGTTATTTTCTAGTAATATCCAGGTACATGGGTCAGAATATTACAAATAAACAACCTCCCAATCCTCAAAGTTTATGGAATAGTAAGGGACCACATGTAGATGCAGTTATTTGGAAGGTCAAAGAATGGATCTATATCAGGCAGTTATGGGAAATTTCACAAAGAAGTGGCTGAGTAGGAATTAATCAGAACAGGAAAGAATATGGGCTGTTGCAGAATGATAGGCAGTGTGAATACAGAGTTTATGAAAACTTGGGAGAACTGGGTATAGAACCATGTTGGTAGAGTATATAGGATATGAGATGAGTTGGGGGAAGTGACAAAAGGAGTCATTTGAACATTTTAAGTAGGGTATTAACATTGCCAGATTTGAACTTTCTAAAGGTTAAAAAGAATCAGGAATTACAAGAGAATGTAGAAACTGCTGATTTAAATGAAGTGACCACTCTGGCTGCAAAGGACTGCAAAGGATGATGGAAAGAGAGCTATGGAGACCAGGTAGGAGATGACTGATGTGATCTGAGCAAGGATGACAAGGACCTTGAATAAGGATGTTGATGTTGAAATCAATAGGAAAGTGGATTCAAATAATATAGGAAAATAGAATTGGTAGGAACTGGAGATCAATCAGGGGCTGGGAGTAATCCCATTTGTGTCTCCTGTCAATTTTATCTAAGTGGTTTATTTATTTAGAGTAGGGCCAGATTACTTTGAGCTCAGCTTAATTGTGAATGAAGCTTCCAACAAAGTCCTCTGTGAACTGAATATTCAAAATATAGACATAGCCCAGAACAAATTGTTGCTTCTCCGGAGGTACTCTTTTGAATGAAGTTTCATATAAATTAAACATTCCATGATGGTGAGCGCAACACACTTCAAATTAAAACATGCAATAATGTTAATTAAACAGAAAGTTGTAAATTGATGTTGGCATACATCTTCACCTTCATTCATTTTTATGAAACTGCATTATTAATGTCCCTTCTAAAAATAAAGATTAAATAGCATTTTTGTCATTAAAACATGTGTACCTAGACTCCTGTTGTCAGATAACAAGCTAAGAATGATGAGAGAGTTTGTTTTGTCAGACTCGTGTATTTTTTTTTTTTGGTATCAGCATTATGTGATAATAAGAGAAAGGTGTTTCATAATATATTCATATTTTTTGGCCTTTTATTTATTTGAAGCTGAACAGATTTAAAGAGTTTAAAAAATTTATAGGTGTTGGAGAATACTTTTCTTTTAAAAATCAAAATGTTTATTGCAGTGTTGTATGAAATGTCATAAAATGTGTATTATAAATCATTGGGGAAAAGGGGGTACTTCTTTAAAGAATAAAGTCATAAAATCATAAATCTCATGCAAATGTAAACATACATTTGACAGTTCATTAGTAAGTTCAAAGGAAAATTTAAAGAACACACACGAAGGCAATCAAGAATGTTGAACGTGTTTGCCAATAGATGCAAAATAGGTCTATATATATATAGGGAAATAATTGCAATCCACTGGGAAAATTCATTTGCATTACTCTCAGCTTTCTATATCTTCAGAGTTTTAAAATAGCTCAAATATGATAAAAGGCACATTTCACCCATTTCAAAGTCTTTTACAATTTTACTTGACATAGGAAAAATCACAATAGAAATGAAAATCTGAGAAACATACATAGAGACTGCTTCCCCATGGCACTTCCCAGAGCTCTCAACAAATCACCTTTTTCCTTGCTTAGAGGTCTGTAGTACATCTTAAAGCCAAGTCCAGTTTTGAGTAGGAGAATAAACATTTATCACATTGTTCATTTTGTCAAAAACTATATATTGAGAATTTAGTCTGCCAATTGCTGAGTGACTGCTTATTGGTACTGTAACAGTGTAGAAATAATATTGTGTCTGCCTTCATGGAACTTACATTCTAGAAGGGAATACAGACAAGTAGGGAGGCAATCATATTGCCATGATAGGAGCAAGGTGATAGATCAGGGAGGTCTCTTAGAGGAAATAAACTTAGGCAAGCACCTGAAACATGAGTGAGCATTATGCTGGTTACTAAGATACAGAGGCAAGAAGCATTCCAGAAAGAGGAGATGTGTGATGGATGGACTGGGGTATAATGAGCACCAAGATTTAGGGGGGCTCACAGAGCTTCAACATCTCACAACTCATTTATTTAATAAATTTATTTTATTTTATTTTATTTTTGGCTGCATTGGGTCTTTGTTGCTGCATGCAGGCTTTTCTCTGGTTGTGATGATGGGAGGCTACTCTTCGTTGCGGTGCAGAGGCTTCTCATTGCGGTGGCTTCTCTTGTTGCAGAGCATGGGCTTTAGGCATGCAGGCTTCAGTAGTTGTGGTACATGGGCTCAGATGTTGTGGCACGCGGGCTCAGTAGTTGTGGCTCAAGGGCTTTAGAGCGCAGGCTCATTAGCTGTGGTGCACGGGCTTAGTTACTCCGTGGCATGTGGGATCTTCTCGGACCAGGGCTTGAACCCGTGTCCCCTGCACTGGCCTGTGGTTTCTTAATCACTGCGCCACCAGGGAAACCCTCACAGCTTATTTAATGCCTCCAAATCATGTTGCCAGTTTGGCACATATGTGTTACAAAGGCTAGAAGGAAAATTTCAAACGTCACGTGACATTTTTCTTTGACTTTTTTAAACTTCTAAATTACCATGATCTCTATAATTTATCTTGAAATGAAGAAACAATGTAGGGAAAATAATCCAAACATTTAGAATTTAGGACTAGTTAAATTCATTTTAGTTTTTCCATAGTAGCCTATCCTTATCATCAAATAATCTATCCTCTTCAGTTCTTCCACAAATCCCTTAATCCCTCTACCCCATGACCAATGACTCATTTTGTAAGTAGAGAGAGCTTCCTTTTTTTCTTTTTTTTTCCTGTGCAGAGACTATTTTTGCATCCCTCTGTGTTTTTACAAAAGTAGCAGTGTAGGAGAGTTCATTTCTTAACATAGTTTACAGTGCAATAAGAAAATAACCAGTTCAGGTTAATGTTGTTGCAAAAGAACTAAGTGTAGAAGCTACAATTTTGACCATAGAAATAATATGAAATAATGAAACTCCACTTTTCACAGTAGAAAGTTAGATATGTCCAAGTTGACATACTGTATTTGGATGAAATCTCTAAGGCCATTTTTTTTGTTTATTGCTTTGGGGTTTTCAAACTATTTTGATACGCTCGGCTCTACATTTATTCACATGATAGATTAGGAATCAGAGATTATGAAAGTCAAGTAGGCAGTAAATAAGTGGATCAGCATATAGGTTAAACTATGTGGGAAAGTGCGGGAAAAAAAAAGCCCACTCTATTACAACAGAGTGCAATAATTAATGGCTGAAATTATGCCCTTAATGCAAGGGAAGGGTAATTATTTTCAGTATCTTCTATTTAAAGAAAATATATATGCATTTTATTTTTTTTAAATTAAACATTGTCAATTTAAAAATGTACACAGAGAATTAACGTTTAGCTGCCTTGGTGATTACATTGGTGATGCCTCCTAATTCCAGTCATATGTGATATAATGACCCTTGCTATTAATAGTATAAAAAGGCAGAGAGCAAAGCTGTAGAGTGCTGGGTTAAAGGGTGTAGGATCCTTAGGAGAAACTAAGAACACAGGACAATATTCAAGTTAAGAGAGCAAATAAGGAAACAAATAGAGAGAAACATATTTAGCAACAGTAATTAGGGGGTTTCACCCATCCCTCATGCGGATTTGGAAAGGGTTTGTTGCTGGGGTTTGAAGAAGATCCAAATAGGCAGCCAGCAATGATTGCAGGGACTTAGCTCTTCTGGCAGGTGGCCACTACAACAGATTGCTTCATAAGTGCTCAGGAGATTGCTTTGTGCCAAAAAGGTGGTGATGTCTTGAAGAGGATAAAAGTGTTGGAGTTCCATGGTGGTCTGGTCGCCATGGGGAGTCTGTAGGACAAGGCACGGGTTTTGACTAAAGGTGGGTGATGGCGCTGTAGGCAGTGAGTGACACCGGCCTACACTTCAGATGTTTGATAAATGTTATGTCATATTTTCAGTTTATTTCATTTAAAATCTGTGTGAAAAATACTAATCTGACATTTTTAGATATTCCCAGGAGAGCTAAGTAAAGGGAATGTGGCCCCATGTCTCTCTGGCTGCTTTCACCCTGCTTTATTTTTCTTCATAGCCTTCATATTCTGATAAGGTGAGGTAGGAAGAATAATGGCCCCCAAAGATACCTGTGTCCTGATCCTCAGAACCTGTGAACATGTTCTCATACATGGCAGAAGGGACTTTGCAGATGTGATTAAGTTAGGGAGCTTGAGGTGGGGAGATTATTTGGGATCATATGCGTAAACCCAGTCTAATCCCATGGGTCCTTAAAAGCAGAGAGAATGTTTCCTAGCTGAAGTCAGAGGGAGATAGGACTGTGTAAAGATAATCAGAGGGGTACAATGTGGTTGCCCATGAAGATGGAGGAAGGGACCCATGTGAGAAGTTTCTAGAAACAAGAAAAACAGTGAAACTGATTCCAAGAGCTTCCAGAAAGGAATGCAGCTCTGCCAACACCTTGATCTTAGACCAGTGAGACCTGTGTTGAAATTTTAACATAAAGAACTGTAGGATAATAAACTCATGTTGTTTTAAGTTTGTGATAATTTGTTACAGCAGCAGTTGAAAACTAATACATATGGTATATATTTTTCTCATTGTCCTTCCCACTCTCTATATATACACACTGGAATGTAAACCTCAAAAGGACATGAAATACCTATTTACTTAGCACTCTCTCCCTAGGATATTTTGAAATGTAGCAGATGTGCAATAAATACTTATTGAATGAACTGATGATTGAATGTGAGAAAACTATTTAAATAGGATTTATGAAATTTTGCTCCAATAAATGTGTTAAAATAACAGTGTTGAAAGATACATTCTTATAATTTTGAAGCACTGTTGTCTATATTTTATTTGAGCTTCAAAAACACTTCTATCATGTTTTACAAATGTGGAAATAGATTTTCACAAGTAATAAAAATATGGGAATTTTTCTTAATATTTATTTATCAAGACTAACAGCAAACTAACATTTTAAAACCCATTTAAATGTCTTGGAACCATATAAATACCATATAATTCGATAAAGCTAAGAAACTGAGAAATTTTATGTAAGGAAGACAGCTGACATCCCAGAGGTGCTTCACAAATTGGTAGTACTTTGGGGTCCTTTCTGTAGTCCAAAGCTTTGGCTTTGACCTTGCCATTTCAAATCTAGACAAGGGATACAGTTGTTGCATTTGGAAGCAGTCAGGTTCTCAAGGGACAACCCTCATTCATTCATTAAATAATATTGGTGAGTGCTTGCTATGTACTAGGTATGGGTCTAGGTGCTAAGGACATAGCAAAGTACAAAGTAGACAAAAATTCCAGCCCTCATGAAAACCCATTCTAGTAGGGGAGGTAGACAGTAAAAGAATGCAAATATAAAGTATAGATCTCCCCCAGTTTTTGAAAGTTTGCTTTACACCACTTCACTTTTGCAAAAACCCTGCATTAGTACCTGTTTTCACTAATGGAAAGAAATCCAAAGAGAATTTTCACTTTTCCAAAAAGTGAAAAGCAAATATAGCATTCAGCATTTGTTTTGCATTAAGCCCTTATAGAGGCAGCACACACCTTATGCAGAGAGAGAGGCACTGCCAAGTGCCTTCCTGGGAACTAGACTCAGCATCAAGCTGCCATAGCTTTGAACTGTGTCTGTGAGCATCTGTGCTTTATCTTGATTGATTTTGTGCATCTGTTAGCAAGATGTGTCCTAAGGTAATTGCTTCTTCACTTTATGCCAATTCAGCTTAGGAAAAGTTTCATAGGAATGTTACATGGCGATTAGATCTGTGGAGGAAAGTATGACAGGGCAAGTTAAACAGGGAGAGAGTGTGTGTAGTGTTTCTTTTATGAAGAGGATGTCTAGGGAAATCTTCAATGAGCAGATGAAATTAAACAAAGCAAGAGGGTGGGCTATGAAACTCTGGAGGAAAATTATTCCAGGCAGTGGGAACAGTAAATGCAAAGCTTTGAGGCAGGGTCAACCTGGTGTATTTGAGGACTTGCAAGAACATTTCTTATTTACAATACTTTAGTTAATTTTAATGTATAAATTTGAACTTTATTGAAGACCTCTAAACCAGACAGCATAGCATGACCTGAAGAAGTACTTTCCAATTTAGTGTATCAAAATGATTCAGTTTTTTAGTTATATCTGGGACTATTGTTTACTTGCTGAGTTTCCAACTGGCAGGTCAGACTTTTCCACATTTGTTGGTATTCTGGGATGCTTGGACCAAAAGTAGTATTTAAGTGACCTATCAACAGAAAGACTGTTCCTTATCATCTGTCTTAGGATTCCTTTATCATCAATATTGAAGTGACCTCTAAGAGTATGGCCTGAATAGTCTGGACATACCCATAATCCTTTGAAGTCTGTTACGTGAGATCTGAAGGAAGTGAAATCATCCTTGTTCCAAGTCTTTGTTTTGAGAAAGGATGATGCAAGTCAAATGAGCATCCTGTGAATCAGGAGAACATGCCATCATTTTCTTATTTATATATCTGAATCACTCAATTCTATCACAAAAAACAATAATTTCATTTGGACATAAAATGTGAAATCAAGTAAGTAAAAGAAAAAATTCCAGGGTTGTACACAATAATCAGTTCACATGAGCTCTTCTTTCTCAATAAGGTTCTGGCTTTGAGATCTTGGTTTTGCTGATGTGTATGGAGTGGCCAAATACCAATACCAGGGAGGCTTCCCTGAGGTTAGGGAGAACATATTTTGAATTATTGAGTAATTAAATGACAACTACATAACTTGTAATGGAGGCTATAACTATCTAGTGGTTACATGTACCACTTTTGCCTGGAAGAATGGCTCACTAATGGTAAGGTTCCTTGGACATGGCATGGGATCAAGGTCAGTTAGCATATCAAGAGAAATATTTCATCCTGGACATCTGTACTTCTGTGCCCCAAGTGTGAATCCTATTCATTCATTCATTTGATGAATATTTGCTGAGCATCTACTTAATAAAAGGCACTCTTTTCTGGGCTAAAGATATGACAATGAAGAAAGTAGTTTGAAGTCCCTAACCTTCACAAAGCTTATACTCTAGTAGGTTTTGTTTGTTAAATAAATTCTTTCTTTTCAGGTTATCAGTTGAATTCTATAGTGTCTCTCTGACTTGAGCAGTGCTGAATAGATAAATGTTTTTCTGCTTGGTCCCTCTTTTAGAGTTGTTATGAAGGTAATTTATTGTGTTTTGGCTTGGCTAAGTTTTTTACATTCCATTTGTTTATGTTATTGGCTTTAGCTATGTTGATACACATGTGTCCACGCTTATGTGTTCCTACACTTTCTCAATAAATTACCCATTTATTGACTGCTTTTTTAGGGTATATTCTAAAAATGTCAGCTCTCAAATACTACACTGAAAATACTCTTTAACGCTGAAAACAGAATTTATAGGCATTGTAAAAAATTTAAAATATAGAGTGTATAAGATATAAAATAAAATCTACTTCCCCATATCCCTATCTTCTCTAACCAGGTTCTCTGATTAATTTCTCTCCTTAGAAATAGGACCTTTCTTTCTATATCTCTCCTCTGAACACGCACCTCTTTTTTCCCCAAAACAAAAATCCTACATTACATTTTTTTCTTTTTCCCAGTTTAATCATTATTTGACTTTTTTTGGAGTATAGGAATTTCCTCCCTTATTAAATATATGTTCATGTCTATATTCACATGTTAACACCTCTTTCCTCCATTATAAAGATGAAAGAAGGAAGACATAATTCTCAATCCAAAAACTTTATGGTTCTCCAGTAATAATTTTATGGGAAGATGATTTTTAAATATATAAAGCTTCTCTAGATCAGATTATTTTAACTAATTTTCCTTACCTCGAGTTTTATTTTTATTACATGTAATTTGTTAAAGTAGAATTTTAAAATTTCTAGTTACTTGTTATAATTAACTTTACATGGACTGTATATAGTTATCAAATTGCTTCAGTAGATTTCAGAATTGCAGATAACTGTCCAATATCATGAGCTAAATGAAGCTTATGTAGATTCTCAAATAAAGGTCATAGAAATGTAAGCAGTAAGAACTATTTAGCCATGGCACAGATGTTGTGATCATTGCAGGAGTTGTGTCTTTAATTAAATTTGTTCTCTAGTGCCAGTTCAAAAACTTTGTTTTTCACACAAAAACCCAATTATACAGGCAAAAGATGTCATTCTTCCATGAGTTGAAAGTCAAGAAGAAAAATGTTACAAAATTAATGCAAGCTTTTTATTCAAACGTTGTTACTGTACTATAATAGAGAAACTTTCTGTTATTGCCAATATTGAAATGTACAGATGACCACAATAAATGGGAGAGGGAATTAAAATTCTTTATTCTAAAATTAGGTAACTTAAAAGGTAACTTAAAAAAAAACTTTAAAAACCCACTGTTTTTTACTAGATGATTAAAATATCTCGAGAAAGTCAGAGTTTATTCTGCAACAATAAAATATGATTCAAACCAAATGGAAATGAAAATTTAAAACCAAGTTTTGAATATATTGACATTTTGTATTTTTCCATCTACTTAGATCTGCTTATGATATAAGGCATGCTATTTTACCATTTGGATTTGTATTTTAGGTAACAGAAATTCTCCTCACTCACATTTGAATCACTTACACTTTCATTTCAAATAGCTTAAGTCTTTTAGAGAAGATCAAATAAATTGAAAAGCAAGTAACATTTCTGTGCTTTGATCCAGAATTAATACTATGAAAGGTAAAGTAGCAGAAAAATTATAACATTTATTTAATGTAATGTGAACAAAAAGGCTGAAGATATTGTCCCTAATGCAGTTATCAATGATGTCCGTCAAACTTATACAGCACAGGTCTGTATACAGTTATGTCCCAAAATGTATGAATGAAAATTTAAATTTTTAAATATTAAGCTCAAGTTATTCCTTGGACTGTTTACTAAAGAATGTGGAAATTCCAATTGTTTTTGCAGCAGTGAAATTTATTTTAAAAATATTACAATTCTATAATGTCACAGTCTTGAGCCTTTTCATTTGCATGGTTTTCATGTGAGTAGATTTTCCAGGAAAGTAAAAGTAAAAATTAAAGAAAAATGAAGAATATTAAAAAAATTTCTTGACACAAAAATCATTCAGTTATGTTTGTAAATCCAGTTTCATTAGATTTGATACTTTGTCTTTTTTATTCTTTTGAGGACTTTAGGATGGAACGATCTAGGTTCACATAACTTCTTGAGCCAATTTACTAATGTTTCTTTGTGCTCCAATTCGTATTCTTGTGTGTGTATGTATGTATTTTATATATATATATATACATATATATATGTGTATATATGTATGTACTTGACCAATTCCTCTAAAGCTGGCTAGAAAAGTCCATATAGAAATTAAAGTGAGATGAATCTGAGAAAAGTACAGGTTGGTAAATCTAACTCTTGAATCTCAAGTGATTCAAAAAGAACACCTGAAGGTGTCTCTATTTCCAGGAACGATATAATCATCTCACTCCACCACCCTAATTATTATCTGCTGCCCTGCAATGGGCATAAAACTTACCTTTCTTTTAAAATATATTCTTTATATTTGAGGATGGAGAAGGGGAAAATTAAAGTGAAAACAACTTACTCTAATCCCCTAATGTTGGTAATCATAGCCTAATTCTATCCCTATCATAAAAGGAAATAAGTGTACGAATAAAAGACTTGGTATTGCTACTGACTCAATCTCTTCAGTACCTTTTTGTGTGTTGAAAGTGAGATTTCTAGATTTGCAGTTGGGTTGTTTCTCGCTGTGACTGTTACGCTCGCCTTCCTGACCAGAGATGCACAGTCCGGAGGCAAGTGATCAAATGATTCAAAACCCTGGGTGTACGTGCAACGGGAAGCTGGCATCCTCAGCTGGCTGTAATTCGCTAACCGCTGACTTTCCATTCTCTGCTTAAACCACATCCATTTTCCCCTTGAATTTTGGAAAATTTCTGTGTTACTGGCACTGTTTCTTTTCCCAGCTTTGAAGTCCTTGAGAAGAACAAGGTCCTCAACTGGTTGCAGAATTTTAGGAAATATTATTAACCTTCAAATAACTGACGTCATGAGAATGTTAATTGCAATCTCAAACTTACTTCCAAGGGATTAAATCCCTACCCAGTTTACACAACAGCCTCTCAGTTAGCTCCCTCCAAACATCACATCAATCTCAATAGGCACAGAATTATCACAGAAGACCAGAGGCACCGGCCTGCAAATGCAGCCTGCCTTCTCTACCCTACAACCTTGCCTGTCATCTGGAGGTGCATGTCCTCAGTGGGTCTCATTTAAATCTTTGTTTTTTTTCTTTTTGACTTATGCAAAATTATGACATCAGGGTCAGTCTACTAATGCTGGAAAACTTCACAGCTAGTTTGAGTTTTTTCTAGACATGTATGTCTTCCCCGATTTGTCTTTATCCCTTATATCAAATTACAGAAAGGCACCACGTACATGACCAAAAGAAACAGTTTATCCGTGAATGTCCCTATCTGTAGATATTGAAATACAGCATATGAGAGAACAAGGGCAAATATTTATATATTAGGATAAAGAAAGAGGTTCAGGCTGTGGCTGTGTTTTAGGCATTAGCAGTCTGCTTAGCTCTGTTGCTTTGGTTGGTACTTACTATATTGCACTTCAAGCTTGTTTGGTTGTCCCTCGTTTTAAATGTACTTCAGTCTTTTATTGTTGCTACTACCACTTTTAGAGCTCACCAGGCATCCATGTATATAATGGAAGAAGATACTTTGGCAAAAACTTCTACAAAATTCACTCAAATCCATGTTCTTCTTGTTGCTTCTCTTTGGAGACATAGGTAGATAATATTTCCCAATCTCATTTACTGTCAGGTGTGGCCATGTGACTGGCTTCTAGCTAAAAGTCTGAGTAGTGGCGATGTGTGCATTCCAGATCAAGCCTTTGTGAAGGTAATGTGCCTTCTCTTCACTCTCTTTCCCCTTCGCTGGCTAAATGCAAATGATGAGAGGCCCCTAGGGGATTTCAGAACAAACCAGAAGGAGCCTGGATCCCTGAATCACTTATTGAAAAGAATCCAATGTTTTCCAGGAACACCTCTTTGGATTGTTAATGTGAGCAAAAATTAAACTTCCATCATGACTGAGTCACTGTATATTTTGGAGACTATTCATCACAGTAGTTAGCTTCCTCTAATAGAGATCAACTTGGACAATTTTATTAATTGGGCATTCTCATTAATACTGAAATAAAAGAGTAAAACCACTAAAGTTATGAATGTAATATGTATATTGTTGCAACCATAAAAAAAGCCGTAGATAGACGATTTCTGAATTGATTTAAATGCTACAGAAATAAACTCCTAGTGCCAAGTAGAGTTACTAAGCAAGTATTTTTTTTAATTTGGTGAAAGTCTCAGCTCTCTCCAGGCCCTACTTTCTAATCTAATCCTGAATATTGCACTTTAAGACTATAACCATCCCTGGAGCTCTATTCTTGACTTGGCCCATCTGTCCCTGAAAGTCTGTTTTTGATTTCTGGGGCTTCTGTGAGTGACGAAGGCACTTTTCTACTGACTGCGTATAGGACTTTGTAGGTTTCAGCCCATCTTGTATGATGCTTCCTTTTCTGCCCTTTAATATGTCTTTGCCTTTGGTCTCATAAATATCCTGTGCACAGTTAACTTTCCTCTTCTTTGAGTAATTTATTTTTGCTAATTGTATTCAATAACCAGTTCTAAGGACGATTCCCATTTTGGCTGAGCTAGCATTTTTACTCAGAGCTCTCATTGAGTGATCTAGAACATGGCTTCTGTAGGCATCATGTGGTCTCTATGAAGTTTGTTCACTTTATTTTCCTAGACTCTTCCAGACTGTGTCAGACAGCTTCTTACTGCTTTAAAGCTAGGACTCCCATTTCCTATCTGAGTGGTGGTGCCATTCTTAGATCTTCCACAAAGTGGACACAGTCAACATAACTGAGCTCAGTTAATGAGAGATTTTTCAGTTACTTGTTCATCCACTTCTCTGATTTCTATTCAATATTGAATCATATTGCAAGTGTCAGAGAGGAACGGCCAGAAGTAGATGCCTAGACTGAAATTTAGGCAACTTGGGTTCGATTCAGACCCACTAACTACCAATTAATAATATTCTAAAATATTCCTGATATTTTATCTCTGCTAAAAATTAGGAATAAAAATACTTCTTACTGCAAGTTAAGAATGAACTTGGGTTGCTTCAAGGACTAAATAAAATCATGAACATGGAAGCACTTAACAAATATTATACAAATAGATTATATAAGTGTAGGTATAATGTTTCTAAAGTTCCTCAAATATATCATTAGCGTATATACTGTTTTGAACACATGATGATATGTAAGAAATTCAGAAAATGTAAAGTTCAGTCTCTCATCTTTTATGTTGTGGAGTCTTTTTCTCTTGGTATAATCAAATAATTGCTCTGGCTTTTCTTTTTCACATATATTCTAAATAAAGACATAAAATAGAGGACATTGAGTGGATGAGGAACAGTGTGATGAATCCTGGGGGCCCAGTGAATTTCAGCAGCAGAAAAGCAATCTCTGAGGTCTGCTGGCCTCAGACACATCTGTTTGCCTGTTTCATAGCCTCTTGGTATACAGAATATTGTTTTGGAGGGATAATTTTATGGTTGAGCATCAAGGCCTCCTGTCTCGGGATATGAGCTGAGACATTTTAGGAGATGACTACTACAACCAAGAGAATAAGCCGATGCTATTAACTCAGTCCAGCAGGAGCCATGAATAAATTACATACCATGAAAGCTTTTTGTGAACTGAATTTTCCAAAGACCCTTCTTCACTTTATGCTCCATTTCTTTTAGCTGTCTCTTTTTCTTTTACTTTTCCCCTGCCTTAGAAATACTGAGGGTTTTTGCCTATGATGCATTTGATTAAAAAATATATATAACACATGGGCTCTTTAGATGAGGCAAAAATGAGATATTCTATTTTCCACAGATAGCAATTGAATTATTACACTATTCTGTGTTGTAATATATCACATAGGTTTAATATTGTACACCAATTATCTAACCTGGGCCCATAGCATAGTTTCTAACACATAGAAAGCATTTACTGTGTAATTTTGAATAAATGAATGATGTAATATACAGTATTAGTTCAGAATTATTGCTTGCATTTTTTCTACACCCAAAAATGATAAAGGAAATTTTTATATCTTTAAAATTTTTTTTCAGGCCAAAGACCTATGCTTCAGATAATCTAGATACTTTTATAAAGATATTCATTGAAAAATATGTCCATTCCCTGGAGGACAGAATATAAGATTTTCTTATAGCAGCTTTAGTGCACCTCCAATAATTAATTAAAAATTGACCTGCTTATTTGAGGCAGATAAATATTTGCCTAAAACCTTAATCTTAAATGAAGGAGATTCATTAAGAAAATTAAAGGGTAGTTATTTTGGTGGTCTAACAGCCTTCTGTCTGCAGAATAGACTTTTGTTGTTGTTGTTGTTGTTTTGCGGTACGCGGGCCACTCACCGTTGCGGCCTCTCCCGTTGCGGAGCACAGGCTCCGGACGCGCAGGCTCAGCAGCCATGGCTCACGGGCCCAGCCGCTCCGCGGCATGTGGGATCTTCCCGGAACAGGGCACGAACCCCCGTCCCCTACATCGGCAGGCAGACTCTCAACCACTGCGCCACCAGGGAAGCCTTGCAGAATAGACTTTTAAAGAAAGTATTTGTCATTCAGAAGATGGTTCTTCTATGTGAATTTTTGGAAACAATTTCTAAGATTGTTTCATTTTCTGAATTTCATCATAGAGATGGTACCTTGGATTTCCTTTGTGGAAGATTTCTTTAATACCATATCTTAACTCTAGACTATTAGAATGAAATATTTGAGTGACTTGACAACAGAAATTTATTTCTCACAGTTCTGGAGGCTGGGAAGTCCCAGATCAAGGTGCCAGCTGATTCAGTTCCTGATGAGGGCCCTTTACCTGGTTTGCAGACAGCTACCCTCTTGCTGTATCTTTGCATGGAGTGGGGGAAGAAGAGGGAGAGAGGAAAATAAGGTGGCTCTTTTTATAATCCCATCCTGGGGCTCCACCCTCATGACTTCATTTAAGCCCAATTATTAAGGCTTAATAATTAAGCCTAATAATTATTAAGGCTTAAATAATTAAGCCTAATTATCTCCCATAGACCCTACCTCCTTATATTATACCATCACATTGGGTATTAGGGCTTTAACATATGATTTGGGAGGACAAAAACATTCAGTCCATAGCATATCACCAGGGAACCTGTGCTATCACTTTACTGAAGGAGAAATGGCTACATCATGGTTAATAGTAAGTGCTCAAATACAACAAATCAAGTTTCAGAAGAGCTTCTAAGAGTTGTTCCTTGAGAAACTTGATCAAGATTATCTGGTGTTTTACAATAAAGAATCAGGTGCAGGGGAAACATGTCTCATATTTTACATTGTAAAGTCAGCACACAGTGATATTAGTGTAATTATCAGTGATGGTCCTTGAATTAAGTAAATAAAGTGGAAAAATTAATAACATTGATTCTTTTACCATACTTACTTTTATTACCTTCCATTTATGCCTAATGGTGCTAGTTTTCCATTTAAGGTATTAATTTAACAGTTCCTCTTGAAAGCTAAACTTATTTTAAGTCATTTGATTTAAAACATATTAAATATGTTCTTAGCTATGACAAAACTCTAAAGTTGGTATATTAGAAAATAAAGTAGAGGAACACTGGGTTGTCATAATTTTAAAGTGTTCCTTCTATAAACACCCCTAGCAATTTATTTTGTGACCTTTTGCAACACTCAGCAATTCTTATGACAAGAGCTCTTATTTATTCAAATTTCATTTGTTGTACTTTGAGCTAATTTCATTTTTGTTTTCCATCATGGTTACCACTACTCCCTATTACATATACTCAACCATGGTATCTACTATTGGAATTATGGAAAATTATATAAAACCAACTCTACAACCTGGTTGGGTTGGTAAGACACATCTGCAAGGGAGGGTAATTACCGTGAATTGCCCTTTACCCAGTTGCAGAATACTAGGAAGATGATAAGTCTTAGTGTCCACATGCAATGTGTACATTTGATTGTCTTTGGCGGTTACTTAAAATTTATGAAGGGATAATCACCAAATGCATATAATCTTCTAAATATGTTTCTTTTGGCCTGAAATTCTAACCTTTAAAATAATTTATAAAAAGCATGTCATTTTATGTAAGTTAAAGTCTTACAAGAAATAGTAATTAGTTATAACAGTGGTTCATATTGGTCTTTCTAAGAGGGAAATATGGTGGTCCAGATACAGAAAGTAAGAGAAAAGAGAGTGTTGAAACAGGAAGTGGCAAGCTTGAAGGAGAAAAGCACACTTGGCCTTTTTTTTAAATTTTGTATGTTGGTGGCATCCTTTTCTTCCAAATTGTCTCTTTCCCTGGAGGTATTTTCAAGTTTCTTAAAAGATGGTTTGAAGAAACTTATCTTAATTTAACTTAAAAAAAGAATGTCACATATATCTTTGGGAAAGAGAGAAGGCTTTACCAGATCAAATACAGGATGTCAATTTGCTTCAATATACAAGTTGATAATGAAAGGTTTTTGACATTGTATACTAGAAGAAAATAATCTTTAGCCATAGATTTCCATAATAATACATTTGTTTTTATTGATGAGCTAGATCTCAATTCTTGATGGTATCCTACTGGCTTAAAAAAAAGAGATTTTATATCCTGGGGTAAATATTGTTGAATATTTTTTCTTATGCCTCATTTTCAAACAGCTATATCTGTAAAATACATAGGTGTTAAGAAAAATACCTAGCCTAATGATGGTCTACTGCTATATAACCGCTACCCACAATGACAAATAGTTCTGCCTCATTGCGATCAAAAGCCACATTTAACTTAATACAAGAAGAAGAGGATTATTCCCCAGTTCCTCCTCATACCCAGACACTCCACTGCTTGACCAGGTTGTGTTATTGTCTTTAAAGGAGAAGTTCATGCCAGTTTGTTAGTTCAAGTTCACAATAATTAACTGGGCAACATTGGAGTGGATGCTGTGCCCAAGTGGGAGATCACATCATCTGATTGCTCACTTCTACTTCATGTGAGCTAAAGTGGCCAAGTGGGTCAAGAAAACCAGTAAGGATCTTTCTCTTTTGCTTCCTTCCCTTTGCGTGTGAATAAGCGATTAGGTGGGACTGGGGACTGTAGTGTAATGTTGAGTATGTAGTGATGAAGGTGTCATGATGGTAATGATGATAATGATCCTTATTATAACTAATATTTGAGTGCTTACTATTTATCATCCATTATTTGAAGCATTTAACATTAATACGTTCATTACAACTCTAGTATGAAGTGGATATGATTATTATTCCCATTTCACAGATGAGAAAAATGAGGCACAGAGAAGTTAAGTGACTTGTTCCAAAAGTTGGCATTGCTAAGATCGAACCTAGCCATCTTGCTTCTTTATTTTTTACTTCATTCCTCTGTTCATCTATTAGGAATGAGCCAAGATCTCAAGATTTGAATTTGGGAGAGGAGGAGATGTGAAAATGGTGGAGAGAGTAGATCCCAAGACTAAAACATGTGTTTGGACTCAGCTTTTAACAGAGTGCTAAAATAAGGGTATCGGGTGGTATTAGATTCTTATCTTGCTGCTGTTCCTTGTGTATAATTCTTTGAGAAAGCTTGTGGGTAGAATTTAGGAGTGCAATAATTTAATTGATAAGAGCAATAATTGGTCATTTCTTCCTTTAATGTCAACTAACTTCACCCAATACCCATCATTATTTCTAACTTAAATAATATTAATTGCAGCTTTATAGCATGCAACTAGCTTAAATTGACCTTTTTATTGCTTGCATTTATTAAAAGCAACACAAGCAAAATTTACCTTCTTTTCCACAATCTTCAAATATTTGAAACGTCATTGTGGTGGAGTGACCAAAGCAGAGTGACTGCTTGGTCCATACTTTTCCAGTTCTTTGACACTACAAAACAGTAAAGGGGACAGAAAAGTCATTGTGTTAAGGTCCATGTCGCTTTCAGCCTAAGCCTAAGATGTGCTCGTTTCAGGGCAGATAATGAGGATGCTGTAAGGAAACTGTTTTCATAGAGGAACTTTTCAGAAGATAATTCTACCTTAAAAGAATTAGATACGCTTGGTCATATCCCACATTTTTAGAGTTCAGAATTGAGTCTGCTCACGTGATGATGTTTATTTATCAGATGTGTTCCTTGACCAGCCACTAGGATCTTATTTATATAATCTGGGGAGCTGGGAGAAGAGCTGGGAATGTAAGCGAGAAAAGGGAGAAATCAACCAAGAGATGTAGAAACTGATGGAGATGTTTTGCCTCAAGAGTTCTTAACATTTAGAGACTCAAATCAGTATTTCCTAGATATTCTTAAAGGAAACATGCATTTTTTTTTCTTTCCTGTTGAACATACCACCTGGGTTTGGGACGCTAACATTGGATAGAGTTTAACATTGCTTTGTTATTGGCAGTGTTCTAGGGTGTGTAGCTACAGTGCTGCTCAGCAGAAGTAGCACTGAAAGTACTTGGAAAAAAGGAGGCTCTACTTAAGTAGGTATGAAGTGTCTTCATGTAGCTTTGGAGACAGTTGAGGCCTCAGAAACAGTACAAAAAAGGGCCAGGGTAGAAGAAATAATTCTTGGATGCCCTGTGGTTGCTAATTGACATGGTCGTGATGTCCAGGAAATACCCTGCAGGGTGACTGGAGTGATTTTGGAAGGGAATATTGTGCTCAAAACTGGAAATCCTGCAATAGCAGGTGGGCAGTGAAGGAGCAGAGCCAGAAAACATTTTTTTCTAAATCTGATACTTTTTCAAACGCTGGTCTTTCTTGGCTACATAACAAAGGGTTGCACATGCCTGGAAATCATTTCTAAACTCTCATTGAATTATATGAGCCTCCCTTTGCTAGTTAGTAAATAAGAGAAATATTAATAACAGGTATTGCATATTTAATTAAGGAATCATTTATGAGCACACTATGTATACAGTACTGAGCTAAGTTGGTGCCTCGGGCAATTGAAGGATCCAGTGCTTTTAAGGGGAAAATGGTAGGCAAACATGAAAGTTTTACACAATGTGCCACAATTTATTGTTTAGGAACATATGTCCTAAATGTTTTTCTAGAGAAGGAAAAAGTAAAAGTGGTTTGGGATGTGTTATAGAAGGTGGCATTAGGGACAGAGTACTTGATAAAGAATTTAAAAGATAAGTACGATTTGGATCAGAAGAGAAAAAAAACAATAGCCCAGGTGAATTTAAGCTTCACACACTTTACAGGCTAAGTTCCACAAAGACAATTTTTTTTTCTTCAGCACTATATGCTCAGAACCCAGGACAGAGCCTGGCACATAACAAACATATTCAATAAATGTTCACTAAATGAATGAATGCTGAATTGTTAAAACACTTTAAAACTATTGTATTCCTTTTGTGATGACATTTGAGATGATCTAATTAAAGAGAAGTTTTCCTCCTTGGACTTAAACTTGGCAGTGAATGTGGCTAAGGTTGACCAATTTCTGTCTCATATCAATTAAACCTTTCATGGGTTTTTTACTCGAAATTCAGTCATTAATGAGCAGCTGCCCAGGGCAATGATAATGATGATGATAATACGTTGCCCTTACACCGTTTCCCTTATCCATGGGAACCTAAGTGCTTTACCAACAATAATTAACATAGCTCTTATGGGAGGTAGGAAAGTATAATTAACACCATTTACAGATGAAAATGGAAATAGAGATATATTAAGCGACCATCTCAGAGAGATGTAGTAGGTCAGCCATTTATTATTTTCAAAATGTCAGCCTTCACGTCTTATGAAGGCTTGAGAACAGTGAGTGACCAATATCTGTTAACTGTTCAAACCATAAGTTTGTCTCTCTTTTAGAGATGTTAATAAAATGACAGAAATGAAGGTAAATTTTGAAATTCATCAATCAATGCACTCCTTGAGACCTAATCTGAATTCTTGTTCAAACTGATGGGTGCTAATAGGTTAAGGAAAGTATGCATCTCTTGAAAGTCTTCTACATAAGTTCCCTTGGCTCATGTAAATTTAGGAGTGTAATAATTATTCAATTCTCAAGTCAAAATGATTGTTTTATCACATGTTTTGTTCCCTGTTCCCAAAACTCTTTTGCTTTTTTTCTCCTCATTTATAAAAATGGCCCCACCCCAGACACTAAGATCAATACGGATTCTGTCAAGTGATCTGAAGAATAATTGAGTTACGGTGATTCACCATCAAGATAAGCTTATTTTGTGTTTGATTTGATCTTGTTTTCTCCTCATAGTGATGAAAACTCTCCATTGATGTGTGTGTGTGTGTGTGTGTGTGTGTGTGTGTGTGTTTCAGGAACACTAAGTATTTGTTTCCCTCTTCTTTTGTTAATAGTATACTTGCATCAGGATATTTCTGACACAAGTGACAGAAAACTACCCCCAAATGGATATAAGCAAGAACGTTTATTGGCTCTGTTAATTAATTCAGTGGTAGAACTGGCTTCAAGTTTGGTCTCCTTAGGTCAAAAAGTGTCACCAAGATCTAGTTTTTTTCTCTCCTCTTGTTCAAGTCTCATCGGTGTATTGGCTTTACATGTGGTGGCAAGATGACAGCTACTCCTATTACAAATTTTCAGGTTCAAGTTCAGTGGAGGAGAGTATTGCCAACATCCTCAAAGCCTCAGAAGAATTTCCATTGTACCATACTGGCTCTGATTGGGTGACCTGTTCATCCCGACCAACCCTTGTCCAAGGCATGCTATCCAGTGCATTAGGTTGGAAAAATTAGAGCCCACCCTTGATGAGGGGTTGGAGTAAATCATCACTCAAACCATACCTCTGGTTGTAACATTACAATACTTACCTTTCTCCTAACCTTTAGGGACTTGATCCTTCACCCAGTGCAACTCTATGATTGGTCATACAGCTGTCAATCACAGTACTCCACAGTAGCAGTGCCTCCACCCCCCCACCCCCACCCACAGAGGCTTGATCATAGTGCTTATCCTCCCATCTAAAGGATAGGTCCAGTGAGTGACCAATGCCAGTTAAATCAATGTCTATCCCTGAGAGTTAATCTCTTATAAGAGGCAGATAGAAACTCAGAGATAAGCTAAGGTGAGAGTTTGAGAAATGCATTCATAGAATGTTGGCTTCGTTTTAGGCACGGAGATTACCAGAACTTCCCTGGTTTCTGCAGCTTCTCCACTGATTCTGTGATTTATCCTAGTATCCCTACAAAATCTTGTTGTTGTTGTTGTTTGTTTAAATGAATTTTAGTTATATTTCTATTACTAACAATAAAAAGTCTTTGGTAACACTCTTTTGTTCTTGAGACTTCAGTTTCTTCCTAGTTCCAGTAAGTGGGCCCTTATCTTGCTTTCCTAGGTCTGAGTACCTGCTTTGAAACATTGCCTAGTTGAAAAGCCCTTTTGTATTTTGACTGTGACATATTTTCAGACTTACAGAAATAAATTTGTATAGTAGTCCAGAGAATTTCTTTATACCCAGATCACCCAAATGTTAACATTTTACCATGCTTGCTTCATCCTTGCCTTTCTCTATGTAGACATGATTTGTATAAATTCAGACTAAGCTGCATACTTGATGCCCCTTCACCCCTAAATCCTTAGTGTGTTCTTCCTAAAGAAACGGTGTATCATCTTGCTTAATTGCCGTAAATAAATCAGGAAATTATTGTAGACCAATAATAGTATCTAACCTATAGTTTTTATTCAGATTTTGTTGTCTCAGTTATGGTATTTATAGCAAAAAAAAACCCAAAAAAAACAAACAATCCTGGATCATACCTCCAGTAGTCTTATTTCTTTAGTCTCCTCTAATCTCATACAATTCTTTACTTTTTCTTTTTTTCCTAGCATTGGCATTTTTGAAGATACAGGCCAGTTATTTGTACTATGACGAATGATGCTGATTTGTATCAATGCTGATGCGAATCTTGATCACTTGGTTAAGGTGGCATCTGCTAGTTTCTTCACAATAAAGTTTACCAACTTTTTCTTTGTAATTAATATATATGTTGTGGGAGGTGCTTTGACTAACATTCTTTCACTCCTCATACTTTTACTCATTTTTGCCTCCCTAGGTCTTTATAAATGATGTCCCTTCTCTACTTCACCAGTTTCCTCTGAGTGATCATCTACTTGCTCTCACCTTGCTGTCCCTGCTACCACTCACTCATATGCACAACAAATGTCCTGTTTCTGGTGCCCCTTCTGTAATCGGAGTCTTGCTATGCACTAGTGCTGACTGCCCTTTGCCTGGCATAATCTTAGGCTTTTGCCATCACCTTAGGCATCTTGTCACTCATCTGCTGGATTTGCCATTTTGCATTTTATTGAAACTAGCCTCTATTAATGCCTACTTATTTCTGGCTTTATCCTCTAAACAATTGACTCTTCCTAACCAATTTGATGACCTTCTATCTGTAGCTATAACCTCTCCCAATTGTTTTGTTTTGCTTTTATTTTTAGACCTTCCAAGTCTCCTAGCTATCCTAATCTAGCTAATCTTATCTTCTTCTGATAATAGAGAAATACATGTCAGCCTCTGGCTGCTCTATAGCTGGTAATTAATAAACATGCAAAATATTGTAGAGCGATTCTACTGTCTGGCAGTAAAGATGATACTATTTCCAGTAGGCAACCTTTGTATCGTACTGTTTTTAAATTTGAATTTTACCATAAACTTGTGAAATCTAATCTATATGGTTATATAAGTTACTTGCACAGAGGAATGCGCGATATTCAATCTTGAAATCTTCATGAAGAAAATTGACCAGCTGAAGCAATGGGGGAAATCAAAGTTTGTTCTGGATACATTTTCAGTCTCTGTCTTAAATTCAAGACAAGGTCAGGATACTGGGATGGTGGAGAAGAAGGTTCTGCTAACCCAAGAAGACAAGTGTAATGTAGAAATAACGCTTTCTATCACTATCATAGCAAGGAAGTTTAAAAAAAGAATTCACTTGGGATTATTTCTGTAACAGTTTAGTAACATTTCTTAGGATTTGTGAATTCTTGATGTTATTTTTATCATCTTTTATTTCTTTGTGACAAATAGCAATAAAACTCTTAGTTACAACTGTGACCCTCTGTAGAGGAACAAAAAGGAGAAAGCTAAAGAAAAGGGCTCCTGTTCTAAAGAGTGATACCGATGACAGGAGGAAAGAACAGGTTATGTCCCCGATGCCTGAGAAAAGGCAGAAAAAGACATTGCGGAGAGTTGTTCTGGTCTGAGAAGCTGTCCTACGTTTACCCATAAATGGTCCACAAGGGCTTCCAGACACTGAACACTTATAGATGATTTAAAACCCAAAGGATTATGACTTCTTTATTCATGTTTATGCTTTAGCTACAACATTATCATAGATTCTAGATTCTGTGTACTTGCCTTTTGGAGAGTTTTATAGGCATTTTTCATATTCTCTCAGCATCAGTGAAAAAAGATAAATGGTGTTTTTATTTCTATAGGGTTATTATTGCAAAAGTGAAGAGTTTTGGAGACTACTTTTCAGTCTGTATACTCCATGAGCACAAGAGCCTGTATTGTTTACTACAGTGATCCAGACATAGTGCTAGTTACATGGCATATGTAGCCAATAAGTATATGGTTACTCACTAAGAGGCTTGGTGGCTGCAGATTATAGCACTTTGCCTTTGTTTTATTTCCCCCTCTAGTAAGGATCTCAACAAATCATAGTTTTAACTTTGTGAAAAGACATGCAAGAACTTAAAGAACTTGACATACTCATTTTTACAAATTGTTGAAAAAACTAGTTTAGGAAGGTTATAGACCGAGTCAAACATCTGTTTATTCTAAACTCTGGAATCCCACTACATACTGAAAAAAAAAGGATAACTGGAGCATATTAGGGTGGGCTGTAAATTAGTAGAATTTGGAGGCTGATTTCTTGCCCTTATCCCCAGCGCTCCCTTTCTACAAGGGCAAAGAGGAAAACCATGCCAAATACCAGACCGAATGGATGATGTTCATGTCTGTTCTCTTTCCTACTTGTAATGGAGCTGCTCCCAAACTTCACAGGGAGCAACCTTGTCTAGATTTATACTTTTAGTTAAGTGCAAATTCTAACCTTAACTGTTAAGAAAGTTGCCATATTATCAATATTAATAACATCCAGCCTGGAGAAAAATATGAAGAGTCTTCATGATTGACTCTTCCTTGGCTGACCAGTGTTCAGAGACAGACCCTAAGGGTTACATTAGCGCTCTCCATACTCACCTCCAGGATTTGATCTCAGTGCCCCCATTTGGGAGACCGCAATCACAGATTTGTAAACCTATTGTTGCATTTTAACCCTTCTCAAATCCTCATTAAGTTATGGTTTTAATGCAAAGTAATTATGTTTACTTACAGACCTATGATTAATGCAAGCCACAAAGCAATTAGCTGAAGAGAGACAAAAATATGGTTAATATCATTGACATACTGGTCCTAGGCAGAATTAACATTATCTGTGAAATGTGGACACTTCTGCACAGATGGTTGACGTGGTTGTCATAGAAACTGCTTGTCTTGTCATTACTGCAGTCTCCAGACATCTGTTCTAAGTTCAAACACTCATTGACATGTGCATTCATTTGGTCAGATAAGATGTCTTATCTCAGACACCTTTATCATCCATGAGTATGTTGACTCCCTTTAAATAATGAAACACCAGTTATAAATTCGTAACCACAGGTGTATCAGCATCTAGAGCTTTGGTTGATAATTGCTAATAGCATCACTGAGACTTAATTTTGTCTACTGTTATATGGATTTTATAGTCAACTATGAATTATTTGCAATAACGGATTAAAGCTCTGGGATTCAAGAAATATGAATAGTTTCATTTTTTACCTAAATGGAAGAATTCTTGAAATTGAGTTTTTACAGATATGCTCGAATATAGCCCCAAAGTGTTTGATGTTGGAAAAATTCACCACACTTCAAATAAAGAACGAAATTATACTAGGAAGATCTAGTCACAGAGAACTAGGAAAGATATTTAATTTCCCCCTTATTTATTGGCTTAAATTTGCTAACTGTTTCAGCCATTTCTAGGAAAAGATAACATTAGCCTTCACCTTAACATATTGAGCAGAATAATACTTAATTTTGCATGACTGTATGTAGCATTTTAGGAAATTTAGCATCCCTATCCTCCAAATGCTAAACACTAGTAGTAACTCTCTGCCCTGGTCATAGTAGCAACCAAATATGAATCCACACATTTCCAAATGTCCCCTATGTAGAGCATGGGATAGAGTGGGAGAGATAGTACCACTCATGATTGGAAACCACTGTAAAGGTCTTAGCAAAGATGTCTTTTCTAGTTCTGTCATTTTCTCAACAGATGATTCTTACCTTGTTACAGTTAAATTTATCTGCTGTGAGTCTCATATTAATTGAAGTCTGGAAGGTAACAATTGCTTTAAGGTGTCAAGAATACTATAAGAATGTCAGGAAAGGAACAAAAAAGGAAAATTAAAAAGATTTGGTACCCTAAAAAGAAACTGATAAGGAAAAATGTCACTAGATTACTAAACACTAAATAAAATTGCATAGAATAGAATAGTTAAGGATTTGTATCTCTCTCTGCTAAAGGTTGCGATAATATTGGATTGGGTTATTTGTTAGACATAAGATAAATTGATGGCAGGACTGAGAGTCTGTGTTGTATGAGAGGGATTCACAGCAATTGTAGAAGAGATAAGCTGATGGACCAGAAGGAAATATCTTATGATTTTATACCAAAGAAATTTGGATGAATAGGTCTTTTGGAAATGATACCTGGTGATGGGGTGTCTCATATTTTTCCTGAAGTTGAAAATTCATGCAATAAAATAAATAATTGAGTATAATGAATAGCAGAAAAGTCTTTTTCTCTTGTCCACCCAAAACTCTGGCATATTTCATTGATTCATGATTTTCTGCTGTTGAATGTACAATAAAGAATTCCCACTAAACATAATTACTATAAAATATTTGTTGCCGCAATTATTGTCTCGGTACACAATAAATAATAATTGATTAAAATAAACCCAGAGGAGGCTAGAAATATAATAGACCTTAGAGACAGTCTAACATCACTTTCTCTACATAGGAGAGGAAATTAATGTTGAAAGATATTATTTAAAACAGTCCCTTAGCTACTTACCTGCAGAAACTGGCTGAAATTTTGAGATATATTTTGAACTGAAGTGACTTGGGAGTCACCAGATTTCTGTGTGATTAAAATGTAACTATTTCTTAGGATGTGCTCAGAAATGATGCTCAAGTGGGAAGCTTTGGAATTCAGAGGCCAGGGCTTGGTAGATGTCGGTTTGGGAGACTATATCAAGTTTGGGACACTATATCAGGAACTTTTTCTTAGCCACTGAGCATCAGTTAATAATGGCAAGAGAGAGGATGATATGAAAGAAAGCTGACTAGGGTAGAAGAAAAAGTGCTGTGCCATGTTACTGTTGAAGATTATGATATTTCAGTAGCATCAGTCTGGATAACTATGTTTTTTCATTGCTGTGTTCATTACTTGGGAGTAGCCATAGAAATGATGCATTTTTTTGATTTAGGGCTAAATTTTGATGGAAATAAGCTGGTGCTAGAAGCCTAAGCTAGAAGGATAGGATGTTATGATCAGAGTGAGATCTTTTAATTTAAGATTTCAGAAGAAGAGTTTTTGAGTGATATCATAGTCCAGAATGTGGACACCAGAGTGGACAGGGGAAAGGAATGGGCATGAAATAGCTGGAATTATGGAAACCAGAAAATAAACGCTCAACATTCAGATAACTTTGTCACTTGGTCATTAGTTTACTGAGGATGGGGGTAAGCGTTGGAATAAAAAGGAAGGTGGCAAGCCAGGAGCCAAGGTCACTGATGAGTCAGTGAGATTGATAGGAAGCTACAAAGACGCAGAGGAGGAATAGTGAGGATGAAGCAGTGATGGTCCAAAATGAGCACTATGAAGTGAACGAGTGCCCCGCAGTTCCCTTGCTTCTGGACTCTGAAGAAAGTAGGATATGGGAGACTGAGAGCTCAGCACTTAAAAAGGGTTTTGTAAGGAAAGTAGTATTTGTAAGTAGTATTTGTAAGGAAAGTAGTATTTTGTCTGCCAGCAGTCTTCAGGAAAACTGAAGCCTCTAAGTATTTCAAGGAAGGGACTTACTACAGAGAATCAGAGGCTTACAAAAATGGGGAAGCTGCTCTGTTCATTCAGGAAGTTACTACAGAAAAAAACTTGAGGAAACCACTGCTAATAATGATAGCTGCCCTCCGACTGGAAGTGGGAGATTAAGAGGAGGAAGCACCAACTCCACTGGATATGTCTCAGATGCACAGTCAGCTGAATGCCAACCTACTAGTGCTCTTCCTCTAGCTTCCAAGTCTTATACCAATGACTCTTGTTAGTGGACTCTAAAGCAGAACCCTGCTGGCCAGTGAGTCTGGAAATCATTTTCCCAACCTCTGTCCCTTACGATATGTGATGATGCGCTGCTTAGCAGGTGGGAATAATAGTACTGAGTCTGAACAGATAATATCAAGGAGAAGTATGTTCAAATAAGATGAATTAAGACGAGGTAGAAAAGACATTAAGAATAGATTAAATATAGAGACTTATTTGTCACTGTGAGACAAGGCCTAAAAAGGTCAGAGGAAAAGTTTTGCAAGAGAGAACAACGGTGGGAAATTGTATCCAGACCAAGGAAGCATAGAGCAGTATGACTGTGAAACTTTATGGGACCAGAAAAAGACTAGAGGGAATCATTTTTTGGATGTTAATTAAATATCACAGCAAAGTGAGACATGGTAGGACTGATTTCAAGTTTCCTTGAAAAAGAAAAGTTTTCATTAGTTTTTTTTTCTAATGAAAAGGAAAACTCAGGTCTTCTGGATGAAACTGGCAACTTGGATTGTTTGTATATCTATAGCAATTCTAACCTGACAGGCCAACAATGAAAGAGTGACTTTCTAGGATCCTAATTATGTGTTAGAAATGGTGGCAACTTCTGAAAAATGGCAACCTACTTCTAATATACTTCTAATATAAATGGAAGTCAATTTTAAAGGTCTTTGTTTTTTTTTAATTCAAAATTCTGCAAAACATTAACACAACATGTGACTATAAAAGAGGAGGCTATGATGTGGTGCATGAATTAGATTATATTGTTCCAATTACTTATGAGTCCTTTGAGGGGATTATGATTCCTCCTCCATTAACCTGGTTTTGGTGGGGGGGAAAAAAAAAAAGAGTGAACACGTGCTATTTATGAACAAAAATTTAAGACGCATCACATGTTTCCACAAACCTTTTTTCCTCTGTCACCAGCCAGCATGTCCTAGATAGGGGCTGCTCTCTAAGCTTGAGTCCCTGGATGAAGACACGGTTGTAACTGACCAGTAATAAACTGACACGAGAAGAAAATCTGCTTCCATTTTTGTAACTACAGAGATTTTGAGGTTGTCTGCAACTGTGCTGATACTTCTTTGAATGGTATACATTCTATTTTCCAAATATACAGTATACATTCTAATATTTCCAAATAACTATGAAAAAAATTTTGCACTGGCTCACCTGATTGTTCAAACCAGCTTCTATATACAACTGATGAATAGCTTGAGCTATGTGAAGTCTGGATATCATTATAATATTATTGAGCTGTTTTCATAGAGTAAGCCCTGGTCACCCTTAAGTATTAAAGGTTAGAACATCTACTCATTTTTTCTACTACGTTTGCCAAATCAAGGTGAGAAAATTTCTGTCCTGTTTGTCTTTTATACTATTAGGTTTGGCTTGGAGGCCAGAATCCTGGGGTGAGTCACAGAATGGTTTTCTAGAAACCTGGGAACGCTTGGTTTTGAGAGCGTTCCTCTTTGGAGCTGAATTCTATGATGTCTACCTTGTCTCTCTCTAAGTAGATCAGCTGCCCAAGATATTGATTCTTCTTCTCACCTCGTCTTTAAGAATTTGTTCTATCAGTCCTCATTCTGTTCTACTGCTCCCACCCTCCCAAATTTTAGTTATTCAGTCATTGACACCTGTCCAAATCATCTTGCATTTGCCCATTTAAACATTTCATCAGCCTGCCCAGTTTTCCTATTTTAAACACACTGTGACTTTATTATCTCTAGTGATTGAGATCTCTGTGCTTCACCCTACGCCTCTGAGTTATAACAACTGTTGTGGGTAAATGTAATACAGATGCTTTATACAGTTTGATGAATGTTTTTTAATCAATGTATTCAAAAGACCCAAGGCAATTAAAATCTCAAATTTATCAAGTTTTTATGAATTTCTGAGATGTAGTAATATCATAATGTAAAAACTATGTTGGTTGAAAGGTATTTCACATTGATTCTTGGTTTGGTAAATAATGGGAAAGCAAAAACAATGATATATATTTAAAAGAGGTATACATAAACTTGATAAGATTACTTCACTCAGGTAAAACAATATAAGTTCAAGATTATGTGATATGTTATTTTTTAACTCTTGTCCAGTTGATATTAAAACTTTCCTCCACTAAAGTGAGATAGCAAGCGGGGACAGACTTGCAACCATGCCTTTTAGACCAAAGCAAATGTTAAGAATTCAGAGTAGCAATGCATTAAACAGTGATACTTTCTTTTTTTTTTTTTTTTTCCATTTAATTTAATTTTATTGTTTCATAATATTACAAAGTTACAGGTGTACAACATAGCGATTCCCAATTTATAAACATTATATTCCATTTACAGTTATCACAAAATATTGGCTATATTCCCAGTGCTGTGCAACATATTCTTTTTTTTTTTTTTTTTTAACATCTTTATTGGAGTATAATTGCTTTACAATGGTATGTTCAGCTTCACAACAAAATGAATCAGTTATATATATACATATGTTCCCATATCTCTTCCCGCTTGCGTCTCCCTCCCTCCCACCCTCCCTATCCCACCCCTCCAGGCGGTCACAAAGCACCGAGCTGATCTCCCTGTGCTATGCGGCTGCTTCCCACTAGCTATCTACCTTTCGTTTGGTAGTGTATATATGTCCATGCCTCTTTATCGCTTTGTCACTGTTTACACTTCCCCCTCCCCATAGCCTCAAGTCCATTCTCTAGTAAGTCTGTGTCTTTATTCCTGCTTCACCCCTAGGTTTTTCATGACATTTTTTTTTTTTAAATTCCATATATATGTGTTAGCATACGGTATTTGTCTCTCTCTTTCTGACTTACTTCACTCTGTATGACAGACTCTAGGTCTATCCACCTCATTACAAATAGCTCAATTTCGTCTCTTTTTATGGCTGAGTAATATTCCATTGTATATATGTGCCACATCTTTATCCATTCATCCGATGATGGACACTTAGGTTGTTTCCATCTCCTGGCTATTGTAAATAGAGCTGAAATGAACATTATGGTACATGACTCTTTTTGAATTATGGTTTTCTCAGGGTATATGCCCAGTAGTGGGATTGCTGGGTCATATGGTAGTTCTATTTGTAGTTTTTTAAGGAACCTCCATACTGTTCTCCATAGTGGCTGTACCAATTCACATTCCCACCAGCAGTGCAAGAGTGTTCCCTTTTCTCCGCACCTTCTCCAGCATTTATTGTTTCTAGATTTTTTGATGATGGCCATTCTGACTGGTATGAGATGATATCTCATTGTAGTTTTGATTTGCATTTCTCTAATGATTAATGATGTTGAGCATTCTTTCATGTGTTTGTTAGCAATCTGTATATCTTCTTTGGAGAAATGTCTATTTAGGTCTTCTGCCCATTTTTGGATTGGGTTGTTTGCTTTTTGTTATTGAGCTGCATGAGCTGCTTGTAAATTTTGGAGATTAGTCCTTTGTCAGTTGCTTCATTTGCAAATATTTTCTCCCATTCTGAGGGTTGTTTTTTGGTCTTGTTTATGGTTTCCTTTGCTGTGCAAAAGGTTTTAAGTTTCATTAGGTTCCATTTGTTTATTTTTGTTTTTATTTCTATTTCTCTAGGAGGTGGGTCAAAAGGATCTTGCTGTGGTTTATGTCATAGAGTGTTCTGCCTATGTTTTCCTCTAAGAGTTTGATAGTTTCTGGCCTTACATTTAGGTCTTTAATCCATTTTGAGCTTATTTTTGTGTATGGTGTTAGGGAGTGTTCTAATCTCATACTTTTACATGTACTTGTCCAGTTTTCCCAGCACCACTTATTGAAGAGGCTGTCCTTCTCCACTGTACATTCCTGCCTCCTTTATCAAAGATAAGGTGACCTTATGTGTGTGGGTTTATCTCTGGGCTTTCTATCCTGTTCCATTGATCTATCTTTCTGTTTTTGTGCCAGTACCATACTGTCTTGATTACTCTAGCTTTGTAGTATAGTCTGAAGTCAGGGAGCCTGATTCCTCCAGCTCTGTTTTTCGTTCTCAAGATTGCTTTGGCTATTCGGGGTCTTTTGTGTTTCCATAGAAATTGTGAAATTTTTTGTTCTACTTCTGTGAAAAATGCCAGTGGTAGTTTGATAGGGATTGCATTGAATCTGTAGATTGCTTTGGGTAGTAGAGTCATTTTCACAGTGTTGATTCTTCCAATCCAAGAACATGGTATATCTCTCCATCTATTTGTATCATCTTTAATTTCTTTAATCAGTGTCTTATAATTTTCTGCATACAGGTCTTTTGTCTCCTTAGGTAGGTTTATTCCTAGATATTTTATTCTTTTTGTTGCAATGGTAAATGGGAGTGTTTTCTTGATTTCACTTTCAGATTTTTCATCATTAGTGTATAGGAATGCCAGAGATTTCTGTGCATTAATTCTGTATCCTGCTACTTTACCAAATTCATTGATTAGCTCTAGTAGTTTTCTGGTAGCATCTTTAGGATTCTCTCTATATAGGATCATGTCATCTGCAAACAGTGACAGCTTTACTTCTTCTTTTCCGATTTGGATTCCTTTTATTTCCTTTTCTTCTCTGATTGCTGTAGCTAAAACTTCCAAAACTATGTTGAGTAAGAGTGGTGAGAGTGGGCAGCCTTGTCTTGTTCCTGATCTTAGTGGATATGGTTTCAGTTTTTCATCATTGAGGATGATGTTGGCTGTGGGTTTGTCATATATGGCCTTTATTATGTTGAGTAAAGTTCCCTCTGTGCCTACTTTCTGGAGGGTTTTTAATCATACATGGGTGTTGAATTTTGTCGAAAGCTTTCTCTGCATTTCTTGAGATGACCATATGTTTTTTCTCCTTCAATTTGTTAATATGGTGTATCACGTTGATTGACTTGCATGTATTGAAGAATCCTTGCATTCCTGGAATAAACCCCACTTGATCATGGTGTATGATCCTTTTAATGTGCTGTTGGATTCCGTTTGCTAGTATTTTGTTGGGGATTTTTGCATCTATGTTCATCAGTGATATTGGCCTGTAGTTTTTTCTTTGTGACATCTTTGTCTGGTTTTGGTATCAGGGTGATGGTGGCCTCATAGAATGAGTTTGGGAGCGTTCCTCCCTCTGCTATATTTTGGAAGAGTTTGAGAAGGATGGGTGTTAGCTCTTCTCTAAATGTTTGATAGAATTCGCCTGTGAAGCCATCTGGTCCTGGGCTTTTGTTTGTTGGAAGATTTTTAATCACAGTTTCAATTTCAGTGTTTGTGGTTGGTCTGTTCATATTTTCTATTTCTTTTTGATTCAGTCTTGGCAGGCTGTGCATTTCTTAGAATTTGTCCATTTCTTCCAGGTTGTCCATTTTATTGGCATAGAGTTGCTTGAAGTAATGTCTCATCATCTTTTGTATTTCTGCAGTGTCAGTTTTTACTTCTCCTTTTCATTTCTAATTCTATTGATTTGAGTCTTCTCCCTTTTTTTCTTGATGAGTCTGGCTAATGGTTTATCAATTTTGTTTATCTTCTCAAAGAAAGTCTTTAATGAAGACTTAATATGTTCCATAAATAAAACAATACATTCTTTGAAAAGAGAAATGACTGATTAATTTATCTTTTTGTTCATGTACATGACTTTTTTTTCTAGTTATTTTTTATCTGTAGCTTTTGTATGCCAGATATTTCTCGTTTTGTGTTTTGTGGTGAAACTGTTATTCAGCACTTGAATTTATAAAACGCACCACAAACATTTCATCAAAAAAAAAAAAACATTCATTTTAACCATTAGTCAAACTTGTATATCCATCAAGGAGGCTAGGATTTAGGATATAAGTGATTGTTCCATACTTCTATTTATTCTTTTGTTGATGCCACAGAAATACTTAGAAATTTCAGAATGTTATATCCACTTATATTTTCCAAATAAAAAGCCATCAAATGAATATATGTGAAAACTCATATCAAATAGTTTTTAAAAAGGCTAAAGGAGATTGGTAGAGGGATCCCAATGTCATTAGTAGAGGGATGTAAATGGCAAGGCTGCTCCATGTTACTTTTTAGATTAATAGTGACAAGATTATAGTTCAAATTCTTGTTTTGTTAATCTTATGCTTTTCTATAGTTAAAAGTATTTCTACTTCTATAAAATATAGTATATTAGTTTATCATTTGCTGCCTAGCAATCAAAATTCTAATTTTAAATATCATGGTACTTTTTACAAGTCAAAACTAAAGCAGCTTTCTGGTGTTCACTGATATTTTTATTCTTATTTTTCCTAAACCTATTGAATATACAAAATTTTCACAGTCCATGTTTCCAGGTACCTGCTGCATCTCTTTTACATAGCAGTTATTGTAGATATTTATGCTACTTTTCAGAGTCACGTTTTAGTTATTTCTGATGACCACAGACTGTATAAATGAATGATGTGTAAACTTTGTATTTTTGGAAGGTATGAAGAAATTCTGATATATTACCAACATTTGGCAAAAACTAAAATCATTCACAAAGCTATATTCAAAGGTAAATGTGTTCCCTAGCCCAGATTGCATTCATGTTGGGCTTGTCAAAGTAAAATTGCTCTGGACAAAGAAGACTTTAAGATTATTGCAATATAAGAGAGATCTGAAATCACCCTGAGATAAAAGGCGGGGCATTTTTTAAGCATTGGAGTGAGCTAATAGAAAAGGACTGGAGGACTTGAGGGTAGAGGTTAATTAATGGAATGTGTTCAGCCCAATGAATTATTCCTGATTTTGCAAACTATTTTTCTTTGATTAGGCCATCTTTGTTTGCTAATTAACACCTGTAGGAGTTTGGTTCTTACCCTCCCACAGAGATGGGGAGATAGGGGTACTAGCTCCTTTAATATTTCATCAGGCTCAAAACATGTTGTTTGAACTAAGTCTTATACACATTTGCTACTGATACTGGAAACTCTTACTCCTTTTACTGCGACCATGACTCGCTATGAATCATGGGAAATTTATGAGACTGAGAACTTTGGCCAGGGTTTTTGTGGAGGTTTTATTGGCACAAGACATTGTCAGCCTAAGGAACCAGGTTTTGTTCCAGCACAAAGCCTGATTTAGAGATACCCATATTCATAAAGATTATAAAGCTGCAGTATTTTAATAACTTTCTGAGTTTCTCCTTCCCAGTGTTAGGGCAGCGCACAGAACAACAATGTGGAAAGAGGTGTTTCAGATGCTGTCTTGTTTGTGTACTTTGTTTTATGCTTTGATATTTCAAGGTACACTACGCCACCACTAATACATTTAACACTGAGCGCTGACGACAAGTAGCATACATTTTAGAGCTCAGAACGGCTGGTTTCTCACAGCGATTTTGGGAAAATCAGTGGAATGCTCAAGCAATTAGCTAAGGCAACTGTAAGGACAAGCAAACAAAGCCATTATGCAAATTTTGAGTCTTTCACAGTTAGTTGGCTTTAAAGCTTTTTGCCCTGGGATGGGAGAGAATGTTTTTTTCCTGGAACAGCAACTTTTAATAATCAACTCTGTAAGATTATTAATATTCTTTGTTATTAATACTATGTGTACTGATCTTAGTGATTATCATTAACACTAATTCAGGTATTTTGACTTTCCCATTAACTTTTCTGCAATTTGTTTCAGTTTCCAAATTTGCACATTTATATCTATTCCCCTTATCCCCATTCCACACTACCATCATTGAGTGCCCCCAAATGGCTCATGCTGTCACATTCCCCTACCTGACACCAGCCATGTACTTCCTCTATCCTTTAACAATAACTTTCTGCTCATCTCCTTAACCCTGACGTAAAGGAAGACTGGCCTCTACAGTGTGTATCTTTCTCACTTAACTTACCTTTCCCTTGGACTTTACTAATCAGAAAGCAATCTTACATAATGTAAAGGAAACATGGACGCTTGGAGAAAAGGCAAATATTAAAAACAAAACACAACAGAACACACAGGAGTAAAGAGCAAGGAGAGTGTTGCTGTTATTTCTGTGAATGATAAACACAGCACTTTCTAGCGCTTGCGAGCTGTTTTCTCACCTGACGTGTAAAGAACAAAAGGGAAGAAATGAAGAAATACAGAAGTTAAAATACCTATGGCATCTGCACAGTATTTCCTCTGAAACAGAACCAAGTGGGAATATGAAAAATTTTGGAGTGTTAAAAGTGATTCAATATAATATTTCCTTACCAGTGACTTAGTGATACATTTCATTTCTTACTCACATTGTTCTTCTTCAATATTTATTCAAGAAGTATTTGTTAAGCACTTAATTTTCCCCAGACATTATAGAAGATTCCTGGATATACAATTATTTAGAAATAATTCCTGCCCTTAAGTAATTTAAAAGTAGCAAGAAAGATGGTGAGAGAGTAGGTAAATGTGATACAGAGAGATGAGTGCCTTAATAAAGCTAAGTAAGGGAGACATGAGAACAATTAATAGGGATGGTGAACCAAGTTTTGGAGCAATCAAACAAAGACTATCTCGGGTAGATATTTCTAGTAACACGCTTCCGCAAGCATACGTGGGTTTCTCTGTAAAATGTTACTTTTGAAGTTTCATTTCTAGTATTTGTGTATTTAATTTTGGTTACTTTCCCTCAATTGCTCTTTGAAGGGCTTGTACTCATTTATGCTACTACTAAATGTTTTATACCCTCACTAAATATTGGGGCTCTGCATGGACCACCCCAAACTCCACGTGAGTTGCTTTCCTCCTCTTTGAAGTCCCAAACGTTTACTCCGGACATCCTCATTTGTCTTTGGCTGAAGATGGTATTTGAGGTGAAGGTTTCAGCCATTTTGGCAAGTTACTCAGTTTTCCTGGGGCTCTGCTGTGTATACAGAAGGTATACATGTTATTAAACTGCTTTTCTCTTATTAATCTCTCTCATGTCAATTTAATTTTTAGACCAGCCAGAAGAACTTAGAAGGGTGAAGGAAAATGTCCTCCTCCCTGACAATATTAAGGAATTATATTATGCACACTCTACTGTGACAGGCTCCCCTCCTCAGCCCTATTAATAATATGTAGTGCACAATTCGGAATACCTATAACCTTAGCTTAATCTTTCTAAAAACTGCAGATATTTCTCTCATATGGCTCTACAATAATTTATGTGGTCGGTCCCTTATTATACATATAACCTTCTTGGCATCTACAGAGAAGAATGTAATATTTTAACTTTTTGACAAATATCACTGATTATATTAAATTCCTGATATTGAACTATTTGTCTCCCTATTTTAAGTACTACTGGTTTTAATTTCCTCAGATTTTATTTCAGATTTTAATATATTTTCATTTGCTTATTTATGCTTTCTTCATGAGATTAGTCTGATTATTTTTTAAAGGTTACAATGGTGTTTTGTGTTGAGCCATTTTTAGAGGGTTTTTTTTGTTTGTTTATTAAGGGAATGTTTTGATATCTTGATATGACAGAAGAGTTTCTATTTATGCCTATAATTTATTTTTCTTATATCTTCTCTTTTTATTGTGCCTTTAAAAAAATTGCTCACTCTATCTTTGTTGTATTCGAGTTGGTATGTGTGTGCCTGTTTGTTTATTTTTAGAATGTGAAGCTTTTATAATTTACTTTCTTCAAGTGGTTTCTTCATAGCTATTTATCAGTAATCTTTAAACTATTTTGATCATATACCACTATTAGTTAAAAAAAAAAAAAAAAAAAAGAAATCCAAAAAAGAGTCCCAATACGTATACAAATTTTTATATACGTTTTATATGTAAAATTCTCAGTATTTATATTAAACACATGAAAATAACGTTCTCATTCTGGGTACAAACAAATACAGATAGAAATGGCAGTATTTAATTTTGATACTCTGGGGAATCTTCTTATGTACTTCCTGTGGTATAGCGAACACTGGATCTCAATGTAGTCATTTTAGGCCTGATCTATTGACTTCACAGTCTAGAATAAGGTAATGTGTGTGCTTTCATGTCCTTCCAGCTTACCCAACCTTAACTATCTGACTGTATTATTATTCCTAAAGCTTCCACATCCAGTTACCTTATTTCTAGCTCATCTGATGGTGCCATACACCTTGAATGAAGTACGTATACCTTTTTTACTGAACTGATCAGTTCCAAATGGTTTCCATTGAATTCTCATTCCTTGTTCTGAAAAAATAGGGTTGTAAGTTTATACTAGAAGCTTTTCTAACTGATCTCCACTTAGTGCTGCTTTTAACCCTTGCTTTTCTGTTCTCTCTATAAAACATAACTGATGGATGTCCACCATGTGTGAAACACTTATTTCTAGGTGGCCCTGATGTATCCTGCTCTGGCAAATTATATTTTCCAAAGATGGATGAAACATCCCAGATGCTCTTCTACAATCTGACCTTGCCAACCTGCCATCTCTGACCTCTCTGCTTGAATCTGGGTAAACAGTATGTTGCTCTTGACCAATCAAATGCAGTGGAAATGATGTTGTGTAACTTACAAAACTAGGTTAGAAAAGGCCACGCAACTTCAGCTTGTTGTCTTGAGACATTCTCTTTAGTGACAGTCAGGGGCCATGGACGAAGCAAGACCATTATGCAGGAGAGGCTACATGTAAATCCAGAATATCCATAAATCTTTTTTTTTTAACCTTTATATTTAGAAGTTCCTTCCCCCTCCCCCATCTTTTTTTTTTCTTGCTGAATAATTAGCTGTCTGTTGGTATCCCTCTGTTGTTAGAGAATGTCTTTGTTGATATCTTTCAGCTATGCCTGAAGTTTTTACTTTTATGGATGTCATATTTTCTTCCATGGCATGTTTTAGTTCAAGGAATAGTCATTGTAGTTTTCACTAGTTACATACATATGTGCTCCTCAACTGCCTTTGATTTGTGATTTTCTCTTTCTAGTATGGTGATTTTACATAGATATTTCTAAACTACTTGTATTTAAATCAAGGTTTTTCTGGGATCAGATCATTATTCTGTAAATAATGCTGTATGTGTCTGGAGAGTTAGGAGTAATTACAGGCAGTTAGAGCTTCCTTCTGTGGTCTATGGAAACTTTCTCGTTGACACTTGCCTTTTTTGACTTGATTTAGCTTCCTGTAAGTTGAAAGAATGAAGTCTTGTAGGTTTTTTTTGTTTGCTTGTTTTGTTTTTTTAACAGTCTCTCCTCTGATACATCCTTTTTTTCAGAGGACCAAAACTGGCAGGTGCAGAGCTTCTTGTAACTTAGAATTTTCCCTCTTTTCTAACATGAAGATAGCCTGCTGGCAAACACGAGTATAATTGCCAATTTCCAAATTCAGTGCAGTCTTTCTGCCATGCCAGGGTATTAAACCTATTTTAGGGAGTATGATATTGTGGCTTATAAGAAATCTGTATTTGGTTTTAGTCACTGTTTCTGGCACCAATCTCCTAAAACTCCTGGAATGTCCTACGTGATGAGAGCAACAAATGTGTCTTTTGTTATGTTAATGATATTACTTTTGGACCTCACTAAGGATGGAGGTTTGTTGCCTGGGGAACCAACCACATGAGTAGAGGATTGGAACTTTTTCTTCTACCCCCTGATCTCCAGGGAGGGGAGAGGGACTTGAGGTTGACTCAGTCACCAGTGGTCAATGACTTAGTCAATCATGCCTGTATAATGAACCCTCCACAAAAACCCAGAAGGATAGGGTTCAGAGGGTTTCCAGTTTGGTGAACACATCGTAGGGCAGGGAGAGTGATGTGTCTGCAGAGAGCATGGAAGCTCTTTGCCTTTTCCCCTACCTTGCCCTATGCATCTTTTCTATCTGGCTATTACTGAGTTATATCTTTTTTATAATAAACCAGTGATCTAGTTAGTAAAATGTTTCTCTGAGTTCTGTGAGCCACTCTAGCAAATTAATCAAACCAAAGGAGGGCTTGTGGGAAGCTCTGATTTATAGCTAGAACTCCAGGTAACAACCTGGACTTCTGAATGGTGTCTGAAGTCTGAGGAAGTTGTTGTTGGAACCTCCAAATTGTAACCAGTTGGTCAGAAGCAAAGGTAACAACCTTGGCTTTCAACTAAGGTCTGTAGTGGGCATTGGATGGGAGACTTGTAGGGCTGAACCCTTAAACTGTGTAATATGATGCTACTTCTGGGTAGATAGTGCTAGGATTGAGTTGAGGTGTAGGACACCCAGCTGGTGTCCAGAGCATCATTTTTTATTGGTGTTGGGGACCTCCCCCTCAATACACACACATTGGAATTGAGTCTGGGAATCCAAAACAGGAATACTTCCAGAGACAGACCCTGCCTTTTATTCATGAGGTCCTTTTTGTAACCTTGTAGGAAGGGAGAAAATGACCATCCACTTGATTTAGAATGACAGTTTTTCTGGAACATTCTGAGATATAAAGCTAGGTAATTATAGAGATGTCTCAAGCTTTTCCCGTGGCCTGCCTGTGAAGAGATTTGCTTTCTACATCTAATATTTTATGTCCCTTTTAAAAAATATAATTTTATCATTAACCTGTTAATCATCTCTCATTAACTCCAAGTTCTAAGTAAAATAAACTTAGGTAGTGCCTTGCTGGGTAGCTTCACTTACTTTAGAAAAATCTTTGCCCTGAAAACTAGGTCTAGAGGAATGTAAGAATACTAGACTTTGCAAGTTTAAATTTTATGAACCTTATTATCTTTGGCAGTTATTCTTTTTAACATATGATTTGTGATTTTACTTATTTACTGTTTCATTAAATTTTCTTTTCTTTGGTTATAGCTTAGGCAGAAAATAAAAATTTCTGGAGTCTCATGTCATTTATTGTGTAGCCACCCCAGATTTTCATTTTAAAGAAGTTCTCTTTGATCATTGATTATTGGGGGTAGAGGAAGAGAAGAATGAGGGTTGCAAGACTAGTCTGAAAGCCTTTAATAAGAGGAGGTATGGACTATTATGTTGGCATTGGCAATAAAGAGAATAAAAATAATTTGAGACATGTTGAAGAAGTAGAACTGGAAGAATTTCATGCTTATCTTCATGCTGGGATTAAGGGAGAAAACAATCAAGCATAAAAATCAGTTTGGTGTTGAGACACTGGGTTAATTTCCTGCCATCTCCTGGATTATGGAACTCAGAAGAAAAGTATATTATAAGAGATAATGAGTTTATCATTCAAAAGAGTAGTTTCAATGTCTGAACATCAGTGTGGTGACTTATTTTACCCCCAGGCAACATTCATCAATGCCTGGAGACATTTTCATTTTTCACAATTGATGGCTTACTGCTAGTGGCATCTAATGAGTAGGGGACAGGAATGCTGCTGAAAATCCTGTAATGTACAGGATATCCCCTCAACAAAGAATTATATAGACTAAAGGTCAATAATGTTGAGGTTGAGAAATTATGCTGTAAGTAGAAATGTCCAACAGGCAGGCAATTTAATATTCAGGTTTGGAGTTCAATGGAGAGACCAATTTTAGAGCCACAGTTTTGGAAGAGACCTCTAATTGACCACTGAATCCCATTTTTTCTTACTAGATACACAGATAGACTTCATTCCTTAGTATTCTTTCTTTAGGTGAGCCTTTGTGATTTAGTTCTAACCAATGGAATTTGAGGGAGAAGGGAAGGAGGGAGAGAGAGAATGAGGGAAAAAGGGAGAGAGAGAGAACTCAAGATGAAATCATGGAAGCCACGGTCTTTTATAACCTAATCTGGGAACTGGCCTGCCATCACTCTGCGTATGCTATGTGGAAGACGAGCCCTAGTGCACTGTGCATGGGGACTAGTTAAGAATGTGAATAACAGAATGTAGAGATCATTGTGGGTCACTTAAGATTTTAAGGATTATCTACCACAGAGGTTTTTTTTTTTTTTTTTTTTAATTTATTTATTTTTGGCTGTGTTGGGTCTTCCTTTCTGTGCGTGGGCTTTCTCTAGTTGCAGCTAGCGGGGGCCACTCTTCATCGCGGTGTGCGGGCCTCTCACTGTCGCGGCCTCTCGTAGCGGAGCACAGGCTCCAGACACGCAGGCTCAGTAGTTGTGGCACACGGGCCTAGTTGCTCCGCGGCATGTGGGATCTTCCCAGACCAGGGCTCGAACCCGTGTCCCCTGCATTGGCAGGCAGATTCTCAACCACTGTGCCACCAGGGAAGCCCTACCACAGAGGTTTATCCTTAATAGCAGTATATCCTTTTGTCTTTCATTAAGAATCAGTAGCATTCCTTGCATGGGAGAGTTTGGTTTGGAAAAGAATGAAAGGGTAGTGAAAAGCTGACACAAATTGTCATGAAAAGTAAACACTTTAAGTATTTGCTATAAACTGAACTGTGTCCCTCCAAAATCCATATGTTGAAGTTCCAACCCCCCAGTGTGACTGTATTTAGAGATATGGCCTTTATGGAAATAATTAAGGTTAAATGAAGTCATAAAGGTGGGGTCCGGATCCAGTAGGATTTGTGTCCTTATATAAAGAGACAACAGAGGGGTTGTTCTCTGCCTGCCATGTGTAGACACAGCAAGAAGTTGGCTAGGCCATCTACAAGTCAAGTAGAGACCTCTGACCAGAACCGAACCATGCTGGTGTGCTGATTTCAGACTTCAAGCCTCAAGGGCTGTGAGAAAATAAGTTTCTGTTGTTTAAGCCCCCTAATCTGATATTTTGTTATGACAGCCCTAGCTAACTAATACGGTATCCATTGGAAGGTTCATCCAGTGCTATACCAGAGTAACAAAGAGATACATCCTGAAAGGAGTCATTGTCATGCAGAAGAAAAGCCATGTCATAGGTGTTAAAGTAACCAGAATAGGCCCAAGATGCAGTTGCTCATGCTAAGCCCATGACAACAAGCCAAAACTAAGTTTCCATGCTTAGCTCTCCCAGAAGAGGAAGGCCTAGTTCAGCTTACCAGTGCTTTCCTGTTCAGCACAAGCTACCTAACCCAGCTCCAAGACTTCCCTTTGCTCCATATAAAGTTACCCAGATTTTGGGCTTCCCTAGTGGCACAGTGGTTGAGAGTCCGCTGCCGATGCAGGGGACACGGGTTCGTGCCCCGGTCCGGGAGGATCCCACATGCCACGAAGCGGCTGGGCCCGTGAGCCATGGCCGCTGAGCCTGCGCGTCCGGAGCCTGTGCTCTGCAACGGGAGAGGCCACAACAGTGAGAGGTCCGTGTACTGCAAAAAAAAAAA